>NC_064642.1:332710457-333056291 GCF_023864345.2 Schistocerca serialis cubense
TCCCATTAAAGAACGCCATAGCTAAGAACTGAGTGTAAACATGAATCGAATGTAACTAAAAGACACACTCTGGCGACAGGACTCTAATGTAATAACTTTCCGATGAAATTCCAAGTATCTTGGTGTGTTTACAGCAATTCAACTGAGAATCTGTATGCATTATTAGAAAATTTGCATTTCTTACACATTCTATAGAAGTCCCATTTTACATTTAATTTAACAGTCATCTTTCCTCTTCAACCTGAAATTCAAGGCATTGCTTTCCTTCATGTCACCTGCCGTCTCTGCAAGGAATTCCTTGTTTTCTCAGTGAGCACAATATTTCTGTTTCCTGCAGAGAGAATTTTTGCTGCTTGACTAATACTACTGGGGAGGTCATTAAAGTGCATCAGGAACAGAACTGGTCCTAATATGCTGTCCTGAAGAGCTCCTATATAATGTTCTTTGGTTGTGGCAAGTGCTTTACTAAAAGTTTTGAGTTATTTGATGTATGTGTTATCCCTATTCTATGCGTTGTCACGACTATGATCCACGGAATAGTAAACCTCCCTTTGTCACCCACTTCACAGTGGTTCACGGGATGTAGGTACGCATGGTGTTCAGAAAGTCCCATCACAAACATCTAGGGCTTGTAGAGGGGAGTGAGTACATAATATTGAACAGGAACCCATTATCGGAAACGTAACGTTTCCGTGTTACAGCAGTTTGAAATCATGTTTGCTAGGTAGGTTTGCAGCAGTTTAGTCATGGTTGGGATGCTAAAGTAGAATTAGCTGATGTCATTTGCCGACTGCCCTACCTCTCTAACCTGGTGCAAGCCTTATTCAAGTGTCTGTGTAAACGTTTGTAGAATACACCGACATCATCCTTCTGTATAGCGAAGATCAAGGTTATGGAAGAGCTAATCGTTGGCTTTATCAAGATCTTTTTGTACAACGTCCGACGCCATCGCTTATCATTTTCGCCACAAATGCACAATAGCTTCGAGAAAGGGTTACCTGCATCGTCAACAGGCGTGACTGTAGTGCTCGAAGGAGGTGCAGTACACCCGAATTGGAAGAGGCCGTACTGCACAACTGTGAAGAGAACGTGTCAACGAATGCACGAGCAATTTCGCGTGCAATGCTTGCAGCATCGTGTGGTGTGTTGTGGATGACCAGAAACTACATCTGTATCGCCTCCAACACTCCATACCACCTCGAACACTCACAGACACGTGAATGAAGCTAGAACCAGGTGAAAGACGCAGGACAATCGTCAGATGACATCAGTCAATCCGACGTAAGTATCTGCACGTGAGTACCCTGTTGCAAACTTGTCTAGCAAACACGTTTTCAAACGGCTGTAGCACGGAAACGTACGTTTCCGGACGTGGGCTGTTCAAGTCGTAGAAGTTTGTAACTGGAATTTCCGAACGCCCTGTAGATGTAGATGGCCGCAAAGTACAACGTGGCGGCCGTACTGGATACGTCAATGGTCGACTACAGGACTGGTGTCACGTTGGCCCAATCAGCGCAGCAGTATCGCAACGCAGGAAATGTCCAAAAACCAGACGTCTCCTACTTATACACTACTGGCCATTAAAATTGCTGCACCACGAATATGACATGCTCCAGACGCGAAATTTAGCTGACAGGAAGAAGGTGCTGTGATATGCAAATGATTAGCTTTTCGGAGCATTCACACAAGGTTGGCGCCGATGGCGACACCTACGACGTGCTGACATTAGGAAAGTTTCCAACCGATTTCTCATACACAAACAGCAGTTGACCGGCGTTGCCCGGTGAAACGTTGTTGTGATGCCTTGTGTAAGGAGGAGAAATGCGTACCATCACGTTTCCGACTTTGATAAAGGACGGATGGTAGCCTATCGCGACTGCGGTTTATCGTATGGCGAGATTGCTGCTCGCGTTGGTCGAGATCCAATGGCTGTTAGTGGAATATGGATTCGGTGGGGTCAGGGGGGTAATACGGAACGCCGTGCTGGAAACCCAATCGCCTCGTATCACTAGGAGTCAAGATGACAGGTATTTTATCCGCATGGCTGTAACGGATCGTGCAGCCACATCTCGATCCGTAAGTCAACTGATGGGGACATTTGCAAGACAACAACCATCTGCACGAACAGTCCAACGACGTTTGCAGCAGTGACGCTGCATCACAGACAGGAGCGCCTGCGATGGTGTACTCAACGATGAACCTGGGTGCACGAATGGAAAAACGTCATTTTTTCGGATGAATCCAGGTTCTGTTTACAGCATCATGATGGTCGCATCCGTGTTTGGCGACATCGCTATGAACGCACATTGGAAGCGTGTAATCGTCGTCGCCATACTGGCGTATCACCCGACGTGATGGTATGGGGTGCCAGTGGTCACCTCTCGTTCGCCTTCACGGCAATTTGAACAGTGGACGTTACATTTCAGATGTGTTACGACCCGTGGCTCTACCCTTCATTCGATCCCTGCAAAACCCTACATTTCAGCAGGATAATGCACGACCGCATGTTGCAGGTCCTGTACCGGCCTCTCTGGATACAGAAACTGTTCGGCTGCTGCCCTGGCCAGCACATTCTCCAGATCTCTCACCAATTGAAAACGTCTGGTGAATGGTGGCCGAGCAACTGGCTCGTCACAATACGCCAGTCACTATTCTTGATGAACTGTGGTATCTTGTTGAAGCTGTACCTGTACCTGTACACGACATCCAAGCTCTCTTTGACTCAATGCCCAGGCGTATCAAGGCCGTTATTACGGCCAGAGGTGTTTGTTCTGGGTACTGATTTCTCAGGATCTATGCATCCAAATTGCTTGAAAATGAAATCACATGTCAGTTCCAGTATATTTGTCCAATGAATATCCGTTTATCATCTGCATTTCTTCTTGGCGCAGCAATTTTAATGGCCAGTAGTGGAGAAATGCATCGAGACTCGCTGGAGTTGCCGCCGTCAAGTTTACGTCCGACGGGGTGGCTCTCAGTTCGTTTTACGCGCAACCCGAAACCATCACCGGGCGGCTCTTTTGAGTGCCGACGCAGGCGAGCGAAGTGAAGGATTGGGGAGTAAAATGGAGAGAAAGGAATAGGGTGGTGGCTGGGGGGGGGGGGGGGGGGGTTAGGACAGATTAAGGATGAGGAAACACCGGAGCAGAAAAATGAGAGAGACGGTAGGAGAGTGAAAGATGGAGGCAGATGGACTAGAGAAGGGCGGAGGGGGTAAAGGAGAGGGAAAATTGAAACGAGGTGCACTCGTCTCCGCTGACTGCCGACCGGCCTGCCGGAAGCTGATGACAGCCAGCCCCTCGGCATAATGACGCGCAATTAATCGCGAAGCAGAATTTTACTTTTCATTACACAGGCCGCACCTCGGTGGCAGCGGAAGCGGAAGCGGCCCTTTCCGAGCATAATGAGTGCAGCCCACTCGGCGGCGCATGCCGGCGCCACGGCTCGCTGCATTAACGATTTCAATCAGCGAGAAGTGCTGCCCGCCCGCCCGCCGGATCCTCTCGTCTATCGTTTTCCTTTCCACCCACCCCTCTGGCCTGTCCCCACCCTCCTGATTATCCCCCATCAATTTGGAATCCGAGGAGTGAATTAATGGAAAACTGCCGCGCCGAGGAGGTTATGATTACTGCCGCTTCAGGGTGTGCTGTTTCCTTCCTCACTTTCTATCTGCCCCCCCCCCCCCCCACCCTAACTCCCGCTCCGCTCCACTTCTTCTCCATCACGTGCTGCCCATCTCTCTCACTCTCTTTCTCTCTCTCCGTGGCCTAATGGAAAGCCTCGAGGCGATAGCCTTGCAAGTTTCTTCCAGAGCAAATCACGCCGAGACCGGTTTTAGGCCCCGCGTTGTTAAGAGAATGATTGGTGGTTGCCAAAGGAAGAGGAGGAGGTTGGAGGGTGGGGCAGCGGAAGGGGGAGGGGTAGGAGGAAGAAAGGGAATGCCAGGACGGCAAACGAAAGATTGTTGTAATAAAGGGAATAAATCAGGAAGAAATTATTTGTTTCCGCTGTTATTGCTATCGTTTTGCGTCATTACCGACTGGGCCCCTCTGTCATGCCGGATTATCGGAGCGATTTCGAAACAGACCAATTGAGGCAGCAGCGAGGGGAAATATTGCATCGTTTAGCTCCTATTATTTTTGCCTTGTGCGAGTTCGCGGCTGGCGTTAATGGACCGCGAACAATAAAGCAGTGCATGCCGGGACTGTATGTCTTGTGACCTTAATGTCTGGATATGAATAATAACGAAGTCAAATATGTAGCTAAAGGACCATCACTTAGACTGAATACACAACAACACACGGTAGGAAGGTGTCAGTATCAGTTCACTCATTACAGAAATATAAAAATCTATTATCTCTCGAGATTAAAAAGAAATTCGCAGAGCCACTAATATTCCTCATCCTTGATTATGGTAATCCTATTCTCCAAGGACTTTCGTATGAGAGCTCACGACGACTGGAACTGGCTATCAAATGTTTCTGTCGATTCATTTGTGGTGTACACTATTTCGACCTTATCATTCCTGGCTATGAACAATTATCATGACTACGTGTAGAGGTTATCATACCCCATGTTTTGCCTTCTCAATCACTAGACCAATCCTTGCAGAACTGTCTGAACAACACAGCCGATATACTCGTTCCCAACAACGTAAAATCCCCTCCCTGCCGCTAAACAACACCCCCATTGTTGTCTAAACGATTTTCTCTTTCTGAAAACTGACTCTGAAACAATCTTTCTCAAAATATTAGGGAAACTAAAATGATTTCAAAGGTCAAAAGATAGCTAATGTTGTAAGTAGGCTACTTAGGTTTTTATATTGGTAACGCCACGTAGCGCTCTGTATGAAAATCACTGGCTGTGGTGTGTGCAGTCTGTGGCTGGTTTGCATTGTTGTTCGCTATTGTAGTGTTGGGCAGTTGGATGTTAACAGTATGTAGCGTTGCACAGTTGGAGGTGAGTCGCCACCACTGGTGGATGTGGGGAGAGAAATGGCGGAGGTTTGAGAGCGGATGATCTGGACGTGTGTCCACAGAGACAGTAAATTTGTAAGACTGGATGTCACGACCTGCTATATATATATTATGACTTTTGAACACTATTAAGGTAAATACACTCCTGGAAATGGAAAAAAGAACACATTGACACCGGTGTGTCAGACCCACCATACTTGCTCCGGACACTGCGAGAGGGCTGTACAAGCAATGATCACACGCACGGCACAGCGGACACACCAGGAACCGCGGTGTTGGCCGTCGAATGGCGCTAGCTGCTCAGCATTTGTGCACCGCCGCCGTCAGTGTCAGCCAGTTTGCCGTGGCATACGGAACTCCATCGCAATCTTTAACACTGGTAGCATGCCGCGACAGCGTGGACGTGAACCGTATGTGCAGTTGATGGACTTTGAGCGAGGGCGTATAGTGGGCATGCGGGAGGCCGGGTGGACGTACCGCCGAATTGCTCAACACATGGGGCGTGAGGTCTCCACAGTACATCGATGTTGTCGCCAGTGGTCGGCGGAAGGTGCACGTGCCCGTCGACCTGGGACTGGACCGCAGCGACGCACGGATGCACGCCAAGACCGTAGGATCCTACGCAGTGCCGTAGGGGACCGCACCGCCACTTCCCAGTAAATTAAGGACACTGTTGCTCCTGGGGTACCGGCGAGGACCATTCGCAACCGTCTCCATGAAGCTGGGCTACGGTCCCGCACACCGTTAGGCCGTCTTCCGCTCACGCCCCAACATCGTGCAGCCCGCCTCCAGTGGTGTCGCGACAGGCGTGAATGGAGGGACGAATGGAGACGTGTCGTCTTCAGCGATGAGAGTCGCTTCTGCCTTGGTGCCAATGATGGTCGTATGCGTGTTTGGCGCCGTGCAGGTGAGCGCCACAATCAGGACTGCATACGACCAAGGCACACAGGGCCAACACCCGGCATCATGGTGTGGGGAGCGATCTCCTACACTGGCCGTACACCACTGGTGATCGTCGAGGGGACACTGAGTAGTGCACGGTACATCCAAACCGTCATCGAACCCATCGTTCTACCATTCCTAGACCGGCAAGGGAACTTGCTGTTCCAACAGGACAATGCACGTCCGCATGTATCCCGTGCCACCCAACGTACTCTAGAAGGTGTAAGTAAACTACCCTGGCCAGCAAGATCTCCGGATCTGTCCCCCATTGAGCATGTTTGGGACTGGATGAAGCGTCGTCTCACGCGGTCTGCCTGTCCAGCACGAACGCTGGTCCAACTGAGGCGCCAGGTGGAAATGGCATGGCAAGCCGTTCCACAGGACTACATCCAGCATCTCTACGATCGTCTCCATGGAAGAATAGCAGCCTGCATTGCTGCGAAAGGTGGATATACACTGTACTAGTGCCGACATTGTGCATGCTCTGTTGCCTGTGTCTATGTGCCTGTGGTTCTGTCAGTGCGATCATGTGATGTATCTGACCCCAGGAATGTGTCAATAAAGTTTTCCCTTCCTGGGACAATGAATTCACGGTGTTCTTATTTCAATTTCCAGGAGTGTAGATTGTTTGTTCTCTATCAATATCTTTCATTTGGCTGAAATGGCTCTGAGGACTGTGGGACTTAACATCTATGGTCATCAGTCCCCTAGAACTTAGAACTACTTAAACCTAACTAACCTAAGGACATCACACAACACCCAGTCATCACGAGGCAGAGAAAATCCCTGATCCCGCCGGGAATCGAACCCGGGAACCCGGGCGCGGGAAGCGAGAACGCTACCGCGCGACCACGAGCTGCAGACGGGAGTCTTGCATTTGCTAGGTATGCCTATCAGTAGTTAGTGCCTTCAGTAGTTTGAATCTTTTATTTAGATGGCAGTAGTGGCGCTCGCTGTATTGCAGTAGTTCGAGAAACGAAGATTTTTGTGAGGTAAGTGATTCATGAAAGGCATAGGTTATTGTTAGTCAGGGCCATTATTTTGTAGGGATTTTTGAAAGTCAGATTGCGTTGCGCTAAAAATGTTCTGTGTCAGTTTAGTGATGATCAGAATAAGTAAAGATAGAAATGTCTGAGTACGTTCCGGTTTGCTCAACTGTTTGAAAATCAAATAACGTAAGATGTTTATCAGCACATTAATTCATTAATTTTTCTAAGGGGACATTTCACTTTCTATTACAATATCTAGCTGCCTCTTCCTACAGCTACCACCCGTCAATCGTCCCTCCCCATCACTTTTCCCTCCCCTTGTCTATAGATTTCTCTACTGAAATTCTTTTCTTTTCTAGCAAGCACTGTCACTTGCATTTCAGTCCTCTCCTCTTTCATTATCCTTTCCACTTCTCCTAATGCCAAACAAGGCTTCAAAAGTGCTCAAGTAATCAATATCATTCACAGTGCCTGCTTTATTTTATTATTATTATTACTATTGTTGTTACCATTACAAAGTCAGGCAGCATCAACCGGCCGTGATACAAACAAAGTCAGGAAAGTAACCGATTTTGCGACATATTACAAGTTCCTAAGCAGGAAGTTTTGTGTCCTCATTGCCACTGTTGAGTCTTGCACCACAGGAATCAAGCGAGAGGACGTTGTTTGGTTACCAGTACCCTCTTTCTACAACACAACTGCACACATGTATTAATGTATTTACATTAACAGGCAGCTACTTGTTTTAAGAGGGCCCATATGTTGTGGTACAAGCTCTTTCGTAATAGTCCACGTTAGCCTCACTGCTGGTGAAGTTCAAGTTGTGCTATAAACACTACCCTGGTCACAACATACTGATTGAGACTGAGACTGGGCTAGTGACTGAGACAGACTCAGACTGCGTCTGAGAGACCGAGACTGAGTGACTGAGCCTTCCGGTCTGCGGCGGCACTCTAAATACTTGCAGTCAAGAGGGTGTTGGTGGCATATTGCTTGTTAGTCTGTCTTTGGGCATTCTCCCGATAGGCGTGCTCGATCCAGCGCCTACTATCGATCTTCTTGCTGCATATTTGCCGACTGGTGTGCTGGCGACAGCTTACACCAGCACATAGGGAATTATTAAGTTTCACCTGAGTGCTTTTGTAATTTGGTTTTCGAATCACTGGATGTTAATCTAATACAGGGTGTTTTAAAAATGACCGATATATTTTAAACGGCAATAAAAACTAAACGAGCAGTGATAGAAATACACCGTTTGTTGCAATATGCTTGGGACAACAGTACATTTTCAGGCAGACAAACTTTCGAAATTACAGTAGTTACAATTTTCAACAACAGATGGCGCTGCGGTCTGGGAAACTCTATAGTACGATATTTTCCACATATCCACCATGCGTAGCAATAATATGGCGTAGTCTCTGAATGAAATTACCTGAAACCTTTGACAACGTGTCTGGCGGAATGGCTTCACATGCAGATGAGATGTACTGCTTCAGCTGTTCAATTGTTTCTGGATTCTGGCGGTACACCTGGTCTTTCAAGTGTCCCCACAGAAAGAAGTCACAGGGGTTCATGTCTGGCGAATAGGGAGGCCAATCCACGCCGCCTCCTGTATGTTTCGGATAGCCCAAAGCAATCACACGTTCATCGAAATATTCATTCAGGAAATTAAAGACGTCGGCTGTGCGATGTGGCCGGGCACCATCTTGCATAAACCACGAAGTGTTCGCAGTGTCGTCTAAGGCAGTTTGTACCACCACAAATTCACGAAGAATGTCCAGATAGCGTGATGCAGTAATCGTTTCGGATCTGAAAAATGGGCCAATGATTCCTTTGGAAGAAATGGCGGCCCAGACCAGTACTTTTTGAGGATGCAGGGACGATGGGACTGCAAAATGGGGCTTTTCGGTTCCCCATATGCGCCAGTTCTGTTTATTGACGAAGCCGTCCAGGTAAAAATAAGCTTTGTCAGTAAAACAAATGCTGCCCACATGCATATCCCCGTCATCAATCCTGTGCACTATATCGTTAGCGAATGTCTCTCGTGCAGCAATGGTAGCGGCGCTGAGGGGTTGCCGCATTTGAATTTTGTATGGATAGAGGTGTAAACTCTGGCGCATGAGACGATACGTGGACGTTGGCGTCATTTGGACCGCAGCTGCAACACGGCGAACGGAAACCCGAGGCCGCTGTTGGATCACCTGCTGCACTAGCTGCGCGTTGCCCTCTGTGGTTGCCGTAGGCGGTCGCCCTACCTTTCCAGCACGTTCATCCGTCACGTTCCCAGTCCGTTGAAATTTTTCAAACAGATCCTTTATTGTATCGCTTTTCGGTCCTTTGGTTACATTAAACCTCCGTTGAAAACTTCGTCTTGTTGCAACAACACTGTGTTCTAGGCGGTGGAATTCCAACACCAGAAAAATCCTCTGTTCTAAGGAATAAACCATGTTGTCTACAGCACACTTGCACGTTGTGAACAGCACACGCTTACAGCAGAAAGATGACGTACAGAATGGCGCACCCACAGTTTGCGTTGTCTTCTATATCTTTCACATCACTTGCAGCGCCAGCTGTTGTTGAAAATTGTAACTACTGTAATTTCGAAAGTTTGTCTGCCTGAAAATGTACTGTTGTCCCAAGCATATTGCAACAAACGGTGTATTTCTATCGCTGCTCGTTTAGTTTTTATTGCCGTTTCAAATATACCGGTCATTTTTGAAACACCCTGTATATTGGACATGGTTCTTGCGGTTTTGTTTGTGCCTACGGTAGAGTTCCATAATGCGTGTCCATAGTCGTTAGTTCGTTTGTTTAGAAAGCTATTGACGGCTTGTTGGTGTTAGCTAGTCAGGTGGCAGCAGCCGCACATGCAGTAACAGAGAAGTAACTAATATTTTGACATTATACGAGTTCCTAACCAGAAGCAAATTGTATAGTTTCATCTGTGTGTTTTGGTAGTTTAGTTCCCTGAGTTTCTGCTTGTTAATTTAATATTTAATGGATACAGTTCTTGCGTTTTCGTTTGTGTCGGAAAGTAAACCGATTTTGTGACATATTAAAAGTCCCTAATCAGGAGCAAATTGTTAAGTCTCACCTGAGTGCTTTGGTAGTTCGGTTTTTGAATATTATGTCTGCAGTACAGTTCTACAGCATGTGTCGATTGTCCTTGTTTGTTTGTGCAGTGTAGTTTTCCACAGTTTTTAGTATGGATAGGGACTGTGATTGCTGCATGCTGAGTTGGTGGCACTTCGCTCTCAGCTCCAGGCTGTGATAGCTTCTGTTACACAGCTTGAAGCTGCAGTGAATGAGCATCACTGCTGTGGGCTGGCTATACGAATCCAATGGACATCCAGCATGTCTGGACGCTCAGTCCACACCAGTGACAAATCCAGTTACAGCTCACATTGAGGCTGACCACTCAACTGGGGTCGAGTGGGACGTCGTTTTGGTGCTTGGCAGTTGGCGAAAGACATCCCAGGGGGCTGCACGTAAGGCCGCCCTGGTTAGTCTGACAAACAGGTTCCAGGCTCTGTCTGTTGCTGACACTGTGCCTCAGCCAGATGATGTCGCTTGTCCTCTTTCAGAGGGAACCTCTCAGCCTGCAAAATTCGGGAAATCACAGAGGGTGCGATTATTAGTAATTGGGAGCTTCAATTCAAGGCGCATTATGGGCCCCTTAGGGTCACGGCCGCCACGAATAGGAAGAAAGCCAATGTTCACTCCATGTGCATACCGGTTGGAGTCATTCCAGAGGTGGAAAGGGACCTTCTGAATGATAGGAAGAGCAAAGGATGTAGCCAACTGCAGATGGTGGCTCACGTCAGTACCAATGATGTGTGTCACTTTGGATCGCAAGAGATTCTTTCTGGTTTCGAGCGGCTAACACAAGCGAAAAGGCTGCCAGTCTTGCTTGTGAGATGAAAGCAGATCTCACTACTTTCAGCATAGGCGACAAGACCGATTGCGGACCCTCGGTACAGAGCCGAAAGCAGGGTCCGAATCGGAGGCTCAGATGGTTCTGCGACCGTGTAGCCTGCAAATTCCTGCACTTGCGCCATAGGGTGGTTGGGTTTCGAGTTCCACTGAATAGGTCAGGAGTCCACTACACGCAATAAACGGCTACACGTGTAGCAGGGGCTGTGTGGTGGGGAATGGGTTAGAGGATCCCATGGAAGTACAAAAAGGGTCACTCTCAAAGGGTGCAGGTCGAGCATAGGAAGAACGTAGAGACAGGAAACATCAGTATAACAGTTGTAAATTGTCGAAGCTATGTTGGGAAAGTATCAGAACTCCAAACGCTAATAGAAAACACTGATGATCAAATCGTTGTAGCACTGAAAGCTGGCAAAAACCGATGATAAGTTCATCCGAAATTTTTATGGAGAACCTATCGGTGTTCCAGTGTTCCGAAAGGAGAGGCTAAACAAAATTGGTCACGGCGTGTTGGCTGCTGATAGAAGTAGTTTATCTTGTAGAGATAGTATGGACAGAGGTCATTCTTGGCAACCAGAGTTAAATAATAATAGGGTCCTTTTACCGACTTCCCAACTCAGATGATATAAACACTGAAAATGCAAAGAAAACTTGAGTTTAATTTCAAACACGTAACCGGCTCATACAATTATAGTTGGTGGTAACTTTAATTTACCCTCGATATGTTGGCGAAAATACATGTTTAAATCCAGAGGTACGAGTAAAACATCATCCAAAATTGTGATAAACGCATTCATTTCGAGCAATTAGTTCATAACCCCACGCGAGAAGTAAACGGTTACGAAAACACACGTGACGTCTTAGCAAACAAATAATCCTGAGCTAATAACGATTATCAAAACGGATACAGGAATTAGTGGTCACAGGGCTGTCATAGCGAGAAATGAAAAATATACCTATTAAAAAGAAAAACAGATAAAAATTCATTTGACGCCTTTCTGAGAGACACTCCCCACCCCTTCCAAATTGACAATGCAAGTGTAGACCATATCTTCCTTGAAATCAAAGAAATAGTATCGACAGAAATGGAGAGGTTTACTCGAAATAAATTAACAAACGACGGAGATGATCCGATTTGGTACACAAAGCAGGTCAGAACACTGTTGCAGAAACAACGAAACAAGCATGCAAAATTTAAACGAACGCAAAATTTCCAAGCTTGGTGGTCTTTTACAGAATCTCGAAATTTAGCGTTGACATCATGAGAGATGCTTATAATAGTTTCTACAACGAAATTTTGTCTCGAAACCTGGCAGAAAATCCAAAGAGATTCTGGCCGTATGTGAAGTATGCTAACAGCAAGACACAGTCAGTGTCTTCTCTACGCGATAGCAATGGAAATACTATCGACGACAATGCTGCGAAAGCAAAGTTACTAAACAGAATCTTTCAAAATTCTTCCACCAAGAAGACGAAGTAAATATTCCAGAATTCGAATGAAGAACAGCTGCCAACTTGAGCAACATAGAAAATACTCGGAGTAGTAAAGCAACTTAAATCACTTAACAAAAGCAAGTCTTCTGGTCCAGACTGTATACTAATTACGTTCCTTTCAGCATATGCTGATGCAATAGCTCCATACTTACCAACAATATACACCCGCTCTCTCTACGAAAGATCAGTACCCCAAGACTGGAAAGCGGCAGAGGTCACACCAATATTCATGGAAGGTAGTGAGAGTAATCCACTAAATTACACGGCACACAATTAACGTCTCTATGTAGCAGGATTCTGGGACATATATGTGTTCAAACATTATGAGATATCTCGAAGAGAACGTTCTATTGACACAAAGTCCACATTGATTTAGAAAAATCGTTCTTGTGAAACACAACTAGTTCTTTACACACGCAAAGCATTGAGTGCTATTGACAAGCGATCTCAAATTGATTCCGCATTTCTAGATTTCCAAAAGGCTTTTGACACTGTACCATACAAGCGGCCTGTAGTGAAATTGCATGCTTATGGAACATCGTCTCACTTGTATGAATGGATTCGCGATTTCCTGTCAGAGAGGTCACAGTTCATAGTAACTGATGGAAAGTCATCGAATAAAACAGATGTTATTTCTAGAGTTCCACAAGGTAGTCTTATAGTCCCTTTGCTGTTCCCTAGCTACATAAAGATTTGGAAGTCAATCTGAGCAGCCGTCTTAGGTTGCTTGCAGATGATGCTGTCGTTTATTCTCAAGCAAACTCATCATAAGATCAGAACAAATTGCAAAACGATTTAGAAAAGATTTCTAGTTGTTTGGAAATTGGCAATTGACCCTAAATAACGAAAAGTGTGAGGTCATCCACATGAGTATACACGATGATCCAGTCAAATGTAAAGGCCGAAAATTCAACTAAATACCTGCGAATTACAATTACGAATAACTTAAATTTTAAGGAACACATAGAAATTGTTGTGGGGAAGGCTAACCAAAGACTGCTTTTTATTGGCAGGACACTTAGAAAATTTAACAGGTCCTCTAAAGAGATTGCCTATGCTACGCTTGTCCGTCCCCCTTTGGAGTACTAATGCTCGGTCTGCTTTCCTTACCGTATAGGATTAACAGAGTACATTGAGGAAGTTCAAAAAAGAGCGACACGTTTTTTATTATCGCGAAATAGGAAGAGGCTATTAATACACACCAAAACAAAGGCGTTTTTCGTTGTAGCGGAATCTTCTCACTAAATTTCGACCACCAACTTTCTTCTCCTAAGGCAAAAATATTTTACTGACAGCGACCTTTAGAGAGAGAAATGATCATCATAATAAAATAAGGAAAATCAGAGCTCGCACTGAAAGATATAGGTCTCGTCTATTCCGCGCGCTGTTCTAGATTGAAATAATGGAGGACTATTGAGAAGGTGGTTCGATGAACCCTCTGCCAGGCACTTAAGTGTGATTTGCAACGTATCCATATATATGTAGATGTAGATTATGATTATTACTGCAAATTATTAATTCTGTTAATAATGTAAACAATTATTATTGATCTTGTTGTGTAAAAACTAATTAAAATCATTCTTAATTTCTCATTTACTTTATCATCATCATTAATGTTACTATTATTGTTATTAATATCATGCCAAGTGTTAACTTTATTAATAATGTAAATTATCAATGTTGTGAGTGTTACAAAATATTCTTTTGTATGTTGTTTCTGGTCAGTTGTCAGGCGAGGCCTTGAGGTGATAATCTGGTCAGGCTAAACGAGCAATAGATAAATAAATAAGAGCTCCTAGTCAGAAATTCAAATACGTCACCTTAACCCTGGTTGCTTACCGGTCAATTCCCGCTCGGTCCAAGTATTTATGCGCGAACCAACAATAGTTTTTATAGATTTAATGAAACCCGTTACATAAAATTGCGTTATATTTGCAAGTACTTGTTAAGGACGTGACACATAGTCATTTAAGAAAGTCTTTATGGAAGTTACTAGAACATGAAGTGTATCACCCACCAGCAGCATAATGATTGATTCACTTGAGGTCCTGAACATAATTCCATGAAGCCTATTACCAACGCCACATATATTTACACTTTCATTAGGAACATACCTGTTTACGCTGTGTGTTTCCCTTGTAATTTCTGATCAAACAATCTTATAAGTAGAGCATCTACAGCTAAAGTCGTTATACATACTGAAAGAAACACTCAAACAAATTAATACATACTGAGGCGTTGAAATGCTGATTCTGACAGCCTCACTACTATGTGGAATGAATGTTCATTCCGTACACACACATACATAGTATCAGTTTTCTGGAATATAATTGCCATTTCTGATTATATTTAGGTGTTGTCAAAATGGGGATGGTAGACGCTGGTGTATTCTCCGATGTGATCTCAATATTCAGAAGTTCAGTAGTTGGGAAGACCCGACGATGCCACATGGACGTTTGGCGCTCTCCGAATGTAACTTGTTGGTGACAGCTTCCTTGATTAATTTTGACTTCTGTTGGTGGTTGCGTCAGTAGTGCTCCTCATTGCACCTTGGAACAAGCATTAAGCCATTTAGATAACATGGAGCATTAGACCTAAAATACATTTGACGATGTAGTTGCATTGTATGAAACCGGTTGTAGCAGTCTCTGAGCAACCACAATAAAACAGCTAGACTTGACTCTCAGTTTTGCTCACATTTGAACACCTCAGTAATTTTTAATGTGTTTGAGTGTTCCTTTCAGTGTGTATAATCTCTAATCAGTCAGTTCCTTGCTGAGATATCTTTGGCATTAACCATCATCATTTGTTATGTATTTGTCTTCAACTCATACGGCACATTCCATCCAATGTTTCGTCCTAGTTTTCCGTATTTTCGACAATGAGTTCTAATTGCCAGTGGGACTCAGCTGTGGTGTCTTTCACACTAGCATTTAACTTCGCTTCAGTAACGTCTTCTGTGGCCGAGAGGTTCTAGGCGCTTCAGTCCGGAACCGCGCTGCTGCTAGGTCGCTTGTTCGAATCCTGCCTAGGGCATGGATGTGTGTAATATACTTAGGTTGGTTCTAAGTCTAGGGGACTGATGATCTCACATGTTAAGTCCCATAGTGCTTAGAGCCATCTGAACCATTTTGAGTAACGTCTTCGTAGCAATTAAAATCGTATGCATTGTTACATGGTTGTAAGTTGTCAATAGCTTTTGTAACACAATAATTGTCTCTTGGTTAACCCGTGTAGGTATAAAATAAAGCGAGATTTATAGACTGACATTGATGAAAATCATGTGATGTAATCAAAAGAAGTTTGGTAAAAATTGTCATTGAGCGTGCTGTTTGTCATTCGTTTTTCGTCTCCATATCATTTCGTTTAGTTTTTACCCATACATTACAAGATTTTTATATAGAGCTATACTCACAAATTGTCTTGAACGTTACTTTTGTGGTATTCTGATGATCATAGTTGGGCAACGTTACCAAAAATTTGATTTCACAAAACGTAAATCCGTCGCTGAAAAGTTCACTGTGTGCAACATTCAAGCAATTCTTTACAGGACATTCATCGTAAGTTAAAGTTAATCGTCAGCTCGTAATAGTAAAGCTTATGTTATTGGGGTAATGAAATGAGCAAGTGAAGCAAACGAATTACTGTTGCTTAAAATTTTTTAAATATTTTATCCATCCTAATCAACTGTAGTTTTACATACCAAAAATATTGGCTGGATAAAAGAAACTCAAATTTCCTTTTCATTGAATTTCTATAATTTAATTTTTTTTAAATTTCTTAACCGATTTCGAGCACTTACTGCCCGTCTTCAGAAGGCTGTACAGGAAAACACACAAGTAAGTACAAGTCAGACAACTATATTAAAATTGAGGACAAGTTTCTAAAGTTTTTAAAATTTAAAGATAAAAAATGGTACAAAATAGTACGTATCGCATAATTTGCGAGTGTCAGCAATAAGATGAAAACAACAAAACGCCTTGGTCCTAAAAACTAAAGAGCAATAAGCAATACAGTTGTGCAGTTGGCTTCTGATTGTTTCGATGTATAAATTTTTTCGATGAGGAAGTTAAGATAGGACATAGAAGAGAGATAAAAATAGGTTAATCGTTTAATCATTTACTTCTATGAAAATTTAGTTATCAATATTAGATTACAGTAGAATCAAGATTCGGGAAAATAAGGTAGTGTCTGATTCTCCGTGCATGTTTCCATTAATAAGATTCTGATTTAATTTAAAATGCTCATCACCAATGTGCCTGTCCAATATTCTCTTCGAAATTGAAATTTTGTTGGAGTTTCAATTTTTTGTGGGCTTCTCAAATGATTCCAGTTCGACAACATGTAAAGGAATCTTCTTCGTAACAGCAAAGTTTACTATGCATTGGTCGAACTTGAGACACATCGCTATCAGTTCCTGCAATGCCACATGTCTCTCCAATGCTTCTATGTCGTATCATTTTAACCGGATTACCACTACTGTCGATATCTGAATGCTCACTATTGATTTTTCTTTTCTACTTTCCTCAATAGGTTCCTGCCTTCACTATTTCTTCCATCAGTACATATCGCTATTCGTGCGCTCTCCTTATATTTTGTGTTAAATTGCTAACTTGCGAAGGGTGACATTTTAGGCAAGGACAGTTTTGCAGTCGAGAAGTATTTGATCTCCCTATCTGATTACAAAATTAACGTAATCATTTAAATGCGACCACGAATTTTCATCACTTGTAGAGCTAGATTCCGATTCCACTACTTAGTTTCCACAGACAGTCCACTGACAAATAATAGTACTTAACGCGAACTCGGTAAACAAACAACTAACAGCCAACACCTACAGTTATTCTCGCTCGCAGACGATTGTTTAAATCAATCGCACAAAATCCTGAACTTGTCTGAACATGATTTCCGCGAGCACTGCGGGGTAATTTTTGTCAGAAATAGTAGCTACCGAATTATCGATTAGCGGACTCAAAGAAAGTTAGCGGAAGTTAAAGAGTCTGTTAACGTTTTCCAAATTAACTTAAAATTCAATCAGTTGCTCGATAAGTTAACTTCGATAATTAGGTCGTTTTTTATTGTAAAACCCTACTCTATTTAGCCATTGAAACAGGGTGACGGACCTATTATTTACACACGAATAAAGAGAAAAAAGAAAAGAGAAAGACCACTCATATTTTGTGTAGCCTACATGTTGAGGATCAGATATACCTAATTTCTGCTTCAGTGACTGAGAATATGAGGAATCTGGTTGCACTAAAGAGCCACTTGTAACTGACGTTCGAGCGTAATGTCTGGAGCAATACGTAGCCGAGGGAGTTACTTGAACCAGCTTTCATCTGCCACTACATTAACCGGGAAGTGCCGTCAGTCACAGAAGGAGCACTTTGCTCCGATGAAGCTTTGTCCGCTGTCCAGCAGATTTACGCATTGCAGGATCACTTGCGCTTGGGTGCCCCAGTGTCCAGCGCTCGGCGGTTGGCCTGGCCCCGATACCAGAGTTACGGACCCGTCGAAAGCCCGAGAGATCTACACGGCGGGGCATTAACATTTAATTTCACTTAACGGTTACGACAGCTCTCCACCCCGCCCTGTGGCACGGAGGGTCGCGGGCGCCGTTACCGACGAATTTACGGCCGCTCAGGTTGGCAGGCCTGGACGGGGGAGTCCCGCGAAAGGAAAGCGGGCTGAGCCGGAGCGGCAAGCGGCGCCGCAATAACTCTGGCCCGCAATAACTGTTTGTCAGCTGACGGACAGCTGCGCGCAATTCCGAAATCAGCTCGCCAGCTAATCACTGCGCCCTATACGGCAGAAACCAATACACAAAGTTCGCGCCGTAATTACGTGCGGCTGGGCGATAAATAACGGTTGGAGCGGTTAATTTTAAAGCATGCCGGCCGACGTTCCGTTTCCAGTCCGCTCCTGGCAGTGTAGGTGGATGCACCCCCTGTGCGTGTGTGTGTGTGTGTGTGTGTGTGTGTGTGTGTGTGTGTGAGCGCCAGTCGTCGCCGCGTCCTCCTTGACACGCAGCGCCGATAAACTGCCGCGACGAGAAATGATTGCCCGTAATTACGGGGCCAGAGCGAAACGTGATAAAAAGCCCCGCTAACAACCGGCCGGGTTCGCCAAATTAAAACGTACATTCGGCCGACTGCTCTGATTATCGTCTCATTTCGGAGGGACGTTTGTTTTCCTCGAAGGCAGCGAACACGCATATAAACAACTGGACGCGTTATTTAGTCCTTTTTTTATGAAACAATAAACGGGCGGTGGGATGACGGGTGGTGAGGTAATGCGAGAGGGGGAGGGAGGGATGGTGAATCTTATAACAACGTGTAATTCAGGACGTTGCTGGCGTCATTTTTGACATAGTACCAAAGCGACAATTTTCTAGGAATGTCAGTGCACACGAGCTGGAAACCAGATTATGCCTTCTAGTTTGCTTCTTTTGCAAGGAGGGAAAGGTGCCACTTGACAGGAGGGTCGGAAGGAAGAAAATACTTACAACTTATTGTTATCAGACTACTAATTCAAAGTTGTTTGTTAGATGACTAATAGATCCGCTATTTCGTTCTGTAGCTCGGTTCGTCTTCCACTTGTAGTAGTTAATGCGTAAAATCCCAAGCTGCACCGTGATTCAGAATCTACGAGTGGCTTTCATGGAGTAATGCAACACTTTTTTTCCTGAAAGTAGGTTTCTTACATTCAAAATTGCAATACACCATGTTACTCCCCACTGTTTTGACTATGAACCCTATTTTTCTACATAACCTCTCTTCAACGCGACGGACTTGCTGGGAGGACCTTTTTGCATGCATGGTGGTTGTTGTTGTGGTCTTCAGTCCTGAGACTGGATTGATGCTGCTCTCCATGCTACTGTCCAAGCTTCTTCATCTCCCAGTACCTACTGCAATCTACATCCTTCTGAATCTGCTTGTGTATTCATCTCTTGGTCTCCCTCTACGATTTTTACCCTCCACGCTGCCCTCCAATACTAAATTGGTGATCCCTTGATGCCTCAGAACATTCCCTATCAACCGAGCCCGTCTTCTAGTCAAGTTGTGCCACAAACTTCTCTTCTCCCCAATCTTATTCAATACTTCCTCATTAGTTATGTGATGTACCCATCTAATCTTCAGCATTCTTCTGTAGCACCACAGTTCGAAAGCTTCTATTCTCTTCTTGTCCAAACTATTTATCGTCCATGTTTCACATCCATACATGGCTACACTCCATACAAATACTTTCAGAAACGACTTCCTTACACTTAAATCTATGCTCGATGTTAACAAATTTCTCTTCTTCAGAAACTCTTTCCTTGCCATTGCCAGTCTACATTTTATATCCTCTCTACTTCGACCATCATCAGTTATTTTGCTCCCCAAATAGCAAAACTCCTTTACTACTTTAAGTGTCTCATTTCCTAATCTAATTCCCTCAGCATCACCCGACTTAATTCGACTACATTCCATTATCCTCGTTTTGCTTTTGTTGATGTTCATCTTATATCCTCCTTTCAAGACACTATCAATTCCGTTCAACTGCTCTTCCAAGTGTTTTGCTGTCTCTGACAGAATTACAATGTCATCGGTGAACCTCAAAGTTTTTATTTCTTCTCCATGGATTTTAATACCTACTCCGAATTTTTCTTTTTGTTTCCTTCACTGCTTGACCACTCTATCATTCGACGTCAGAGCCGATGTCTTGCTGCATCAATAACCTCCACATCATCCACGTAGTGCCTCCAAAAGAGTGCATCCAATGTTAGGCAAACACGATCGAAGCAGGAAGGTGCGAAATCCTGGCTGTAGGGAGGAGAAGGATGAATAATAAAGCTTTGAGAGCTCCTCTCGGGCGCGCAGCAGTACCAACAGTCATGTCAGGTTGAAACGTCCCCTTAGAACAATTATACATGACTGTGCTTAACCTGACACACAATAATTTTAGAGCAACGCAATCTGACTATCAAAAATCCCTGCAAAAGAATGGCCCTGAGTAACATTAAACTATACCTTTCACAAATCACTTACATCACAAAAATCTTCGCTGCTCAAGCTACTGCAATACAGCGAGCGCCACTACTGCCAGCTAAATAAAAGATTCAAACTATGGAAGGCACTAACTACTGATAGGGATAGTTAGCAAATCAAAGATATTAATAGAGAACAAACAATGTATTTACCTTGATATCATCATATATAAATATAGCAGTTCATGACAAATTTCAAAACTCCGCCATCCCTCTCTCCACATCCACCACTGCTGGCGGCTCACCTCCAACTGCGCAACGCTACGCGCTGTTCACATCCAGCTGCCTAACACTACAATGGCGAGTATTACAACAATGCAAAGCAGCCACAGACTGCACACAGCACAGCCAGTGATTTTCATCCAGAGGTGGCGTTACCAATAAAAAAACCTAAACAGCCTACTTACATAGAGAAAACATAAACAGCCTACTTACATAGCCCCCATGCTCCCCACAAAAAATATTACAAAATATTTTTTGGGCAGTGGCCAATAATGATTTGATAAAATTTTTCATAATTACAATAACAAAGAAATCAAATGCACACAATTATTGATACAATGTTGGTCAAAAGCTAAAATTTTCTCACAGTCCATAAAGACAATCCTGATCATTCATTACGGTAAAATATAGTGTTTTTCTCAAAGTCTGAGCAGTAGAAGAAAATGCACACGGAAGTAGTGGATTTCCATGCAGTCTTGAAGAAGTAGCGTTGTCCTTCCAACGGAAAGACAGTGCTGACTCTTGACATGCATACAGGTAATGGGCCACAACAGAGCAAACCCACAGCAGTCATTCGACGGTTTGAAGAAGATTGGTAGGTAGGTCATCACAGAGCAGACCCACTGTAGTCCTGGTAGAGATTACGGTATTGGTGGGCCACCAGAGGTGCAGACACACTGCAGTCCTTGTAGAAAGTGTGGACAGGCCCACTGTAGTCCTGGTAGAGATGACCAGCAGCCATCTGTTGTGATTGTGCAGGTGCACAAACACCAGTGAAAAGTCTTGCAGTTAATATAGCAAGTCCATAACCACCACTTGTGCACTCACAAAGTTTTTGGAATTGTCCTTAGAACCAGCAATGCTGTTATCCAGTCCCTTGCTGAATTAGTAACACACGTGCAAACACGAACAGTCCCAACTTCTCACATATTGTCCATATACTATGACCAACAGAAACGTGTGCAGTGAAATGTTACTTAATTTGAAGAACTGGTAACAATTACAATTTGGTAACATAAAAATACAATAACAAAGGTACAAAATACATCATTAAAGAACATAATAATACAGATAACATTTGTAGTACAGGCTTTACAAAAGAATAGAAATAGACATATACATCAGTGTTACAGGAATTATGACATAAGTAAATACATAAAGATCACAAGAACTTTTGAAACATCACCTTCACATGTGAGCAACAAACCAGAATAAATAATGTCTAAGCATATTTACAAGGTAGATAACATATTATTAATGCAAATTATATTTGAGGATAACAGTATTCCTCATCATAGTGAATGTAGCTTAATATTAAAAGAAGAAAAAATTCTATGAAACTGCACAGAGACAGGAAGAAAACAAATACACAAGGGTACACACACACATAGTGGGATAACACCAATAGGAAAGGACAGGGTTCGTTTTCAGTGTAACATTTGGTACTGCAGTCCAACCCAGAACTTCATATATCTTTCCTCTTATTTCATCCTTTGTTTCCACCAAAAAAATTCTATCTAAGCATGCTTTCTGTATTTATATGTTCACACATTTCTTACCTCAACATTTATTTCCAAGAAAATCCTACCTAAACCTGTTTTCTCAATGCATTTCTTCCAATTCATCGCAGCTCATTCTCTTAGAGGCTACCCACTCTTAAGCTAACTTAAATCTACTGAGCTCAGATGCTAAACTAAGGGACGAGGCAATGCAGCAGCACAAAATAAGTAACACAAACAGCAATGACCAAAAAATTGGAAAATTGCAAAGCAAGCTACAGTAAATCTAAATTGCCAAGCAATTCAACATTACAACTAATATGAGCCAATGTGCAGCAACAAAAAAATAAATCTGGCTTAGCAGAGTAACACAAATTAAAGTTCAGTAGCACTATGCCTGGCAAACAGCAGCTTATATCTAAACATGACATAGCTCAAGCAGGAAAAATATTACAGTAAAAACAACAATGCAGATAAGGGAAATGTATATTCACATCTTAATATCTATGTAATTAAAGTGGTGCACTACAACAACTAATTGTAAAAAGAATATTACCATGTACTTGAAAAGAAAATTATGTGTTACTGTTACTAGTTCCTTCTTATTGTTCTTTCCTTTCCAAGTGCTCCTTTTTTAAAGAATGTGGATCATAAAATAATTATTTAATAGATCTGTTGACAGAAAGTGTTCACATTAGCAAATGCATTTCATTTTATAAAAGCAATGCTGCAACACAGCTGGAAACCAGATATCAAATGAAATAAGCAATTACGCAAACCAAAGCATAAAAACATCACTCAATAGCTATGTGGCATTTCGTAAGTCAGTAGCTCTCAATTCTTGTAGAAAGACACTTGTCATTATCAGGTTTGCAGATGTAAGAATATTTCCGAGGATAATGGCCTCCCCTTTTTTTTTGTTCTACCTGTGCCGCTGAAAAGGGCTCGCAATAATGGCTTTTTCTCCAGGCGTCTGACACAGCTGGGTGCCTGCGACGCATTACGTGCAGGTGGTCACTTAACTTTCGTACGGAAATATTTACGACAGCAGTTTCTGCTACCATTGCAGTCTCATATAAAAATATTTCACAGGTCAAGAATTAGCGTTGCAAATCTGTAGAAACAAAATCCTATAAATATAAGTGTCCAAAAAAAATATTCGTCAGCATTGTGATACAGTCACACATTTCATAACTCTTAAAGTACGTTTCTTGGTTTCCAACATCCTTTTCATAAATCAGAGTCCCTAAACACTACTCATTATTCCTTACCTCATTATACATATACATATTCGTCGACACTTCTTCAATATTTCATCGTGAGAAATACGTAGCATAATAAACATTCCTCAACAACATAATACACATCGTCGTCGTAATAATAACATCATAACACCTCAGTCAAATCTCAAAATCGTCGTAACTTCCTCCAATAATTTCTAAGCCTAAAAAGAATTCTCTGCTCATTTAAATAGTGTCATCTACCTCAAACGTATTTTAAAAATCATGATCTCATACCAAATACATCATTCAAAGCTCTCATAGTATCACAATGGTTCCGAAAAATATGAACAGTTTACAAAGTACAGACAAAATACAGTTTCATAGGTGTGAAGTTATCCAACTGTGTAATTGCGTAAACATGTGTCACTGATGTAGTAAAATAAATGTTTGTCTCTCTCAGTTAAATGATCAGATAGCTGTGTAATTTGTGTGTTAGAGAAATATGGTACCGATGTGTAAAGTTGTATAAGCAAATACCATATTAGCTAGGGTTCCTTGTGCTTGCCAAACACATGGTACACAAAGTAGGCGTGTACCCCCCTGAGGATTAATGTAATTATACCCTCAGGTGTTACAGATTACAGCAATAGAATGAAATATATCACGGAAAACTTGCTTTGTAATTCAAAAATCTTTAAAAATAAATGTTTTAAGTACAAAATTAATCACTGAAATGCGTGTCCTGTAGCGCTAAATGTGCATCTTGTTGTAAGATAATCTCTGTGGAAGTGTCGTAGTTATTTTCCTCCGAAAACTAAGTTCTGCAGAAGCCAATGTACTTACCTCATGATAAAAAAAAGTGAAATGCTTTGCGTATAGATATCGTAGTTATTATGCTTATTGGCGTGATGAAGAAAGTACTGTACAATAACGTAATGTTGTGCCACGAAAAAGGCTGTCTCATTGTTGCTATACCACAAAAGTTACTACTAAAACATGTTTTTCTTTCCAGAAGAATTCAGAAAACTGTGCAGATATAAAACAGATACACCGCAAAAGCAACATTGTAAATTGTCACTCATTAGTAGCATCGTGATAAAATCGTGTAGCTGTCACATTAACTAACCGCTGTGTCATCTGTTCGCAATAACAATGCATTCGTAATTTCTGTTTGAATAAATTGTCTTGGTTCTAGACTGGATATTTAACTTTAAACATTGTTGCATGGTAACAGTTTCTAAAGCATACTAGTAACGTGAAGTGAAACGTTTTATGGCAAAGACAAAGTTAAAAAGCAGATTATCTTTCAATAAACGGTTTTACATGTGAAATATGGTGTAAACCTTTACTCTTCCTAGTACGCAGAATTTCAACTTGAATGCAATTATCATGCGGTATTCGTCCGTAAAGAATACTGGAATTTTGCTCAAGGTTAGCGTCAATGTTATTTTTCTCTGAGCCAGCGGGCGCACGCGGCTGCCTGCTGTGCGAGTCATTGTCTGTCTCTTTGTTGGCGCGCGCCGTTATTGGGATTTGGAGACCTAACTTCTACAAATTCGCCTTGCCGAGAGGGCCCAGCTCTGTTTAAAGCTCGCCAGTTCTGATGGAATTCAGGTCTGTCGTTACGATCATATCGTCTGTCGTCATGTCGGTAGATTCCATAGTTTCTTTCTTGTCGGTTAAGTGGTGGAGAATTTCTCCCTGAATCGTAACTGTGCGCTGGACCGTTGCGTCTCAAGTTACTCTGTCTCCCGTGATAGTAATTGTTTTGGTTCCCATATTGTCTGTTTCTCTGATTGTCTCTGTGATAGTCATTACCGCAGAGAGGTGATCTTTCCCTGTAATTATTACTACTCTGCCAACGGTTGTCATACGGGTGGTGTCTGTTTTGGTCACGATTTGTGTTGTGAGAATAGCCTTGCCGCGTCCAGTTATTATCGAGGAATTGTGACGGATGTGACCTGTAATTGTTGTGTTCCTGTTTCCGCATTCCGCGATTGTCAGTGTCAATTTCCAATTCTTGTAACAGTCCCTGAAAAGCTTCAATGTCGTCTTTGCAACGTCCTGCCAAAATAATGTGTCGTAAATGTTCAGGCAATTTGATTAAGCAAATGCGGATAAGTTCTGAGGGGCTGTGTGGGTTTGACAGGTACTGATTCTTGTGCAACATGTCTTCAAAATATTTCATAAGACTGGAAAATTCAGATTGTTCGAAACGTTTCATCATTATGATGCTTTGTTTTACTC
The DNA here is from genome assembly GCF_023864345.2 of Schistocerca serialis cubense. Lineage (NCBI taxonomy): Eukaryota > Metazoa > Arthropoda > Insecta > Orthoptera > Acrididae > Schistocerca > Schistocerca serialis. The sequence continues at coordinate 332,736,012 of NC_064642.1, forward strand.
GGTCTTGTGTGGCCTGAGACCAATATGCTGAGAGGAAGGCATGGTAAAACTCTCCTTCACTGTGACAATCGTGAATGACTGATCGCATTCTCACAGCTGGTTCATTCTCCAAGTAGCCACACATAAATTCTAACCTGTGCTCCAATGACCAGTTGGGAGGAAAACAATGAGAGAATTGATGGAGCCACGCTTGTGGATGAATGTCGTTGCCAGAATTCTTAAATGTTTTGAATTTACGTGTAGTAATGAACAGCTTATAGTCAAAGTCATCATGTCGGCGAATCGCATATCGGTCATTGTTACGTCGTTTCGGCGGTTCCATTTCAAAATTCGGTGCACCTTGCCAATTTCTTTCATAACTTCCGAAGTGTCCTGTGTTATTATTTTGTGGTTGTTACGTATTTCTAAGTCCCTCTTCCCGTATTGGAGCGCGAGTGGCCTCTGAAATACGTAATTCTTGTATTACCTGAGTCAGCTGATCTTGTACTTCCCGGATTTCTCTTTGGTGTTGCGTATTAATTTGATTCTGATTTTGTTTGAATTTCCTAATTTGTTCGCACTCTTCTGTGTCATTAAAGACTACCGGTTTTGTGTCGTTCAGATTATCATCTACCTTCGTAGATAAGTTAGTGAACTGATCCGAAAGTTCGGCTACTTTCTCCGATAGTGAACACATTTCCTCAATGTGTTTTTCTGAACCAAGTTTCAGAGTGTCCATTTGTGTTGAAATCGAATCTACTGTGTCCTTTAAGTTTTCCTGAGTTTTTGCAAGTTGCGTAACCGAATCGGTAGATGCAACTGAGTCAATTTTAGCCCACAAGGTCTCATGATTTTCATGAACAATGGTTTGCAGTTCTTTTATGGCTGCTTCGTGATTCTGTAATGCCTTTTCATGCCGCGAAAAAATAGGTTGAAAATGGTCACAAATTTGAGTTTTTACGTCATTACAGACTTTTTGACATTTCGATTCAATGTTATGTAACTCAGTAGTTAAATCTTCACGCGTTTGTTCAAGAGTTTGTTCCAATGAGTCTAACTTTTGAAGCTGTTGCTGTGTTTGTCTCTGATTTTTTTCCATTGTGTCTAACTTTTTAAGGTTTTGTTCCACTGTGTTTAACTTTTTGAGATTTTGTTCCACTGTGTCTAACTGTTGCTGTGTTTGTCTCTGGTGTTGTTCCATTGTGTCTAACTTTTCAAGCTTTTGTCCCATTTGTTGCATTAATTGTAATAACAATGCACTGGTGTCTGAAACATGTTCCTCAGTGCTTTTCGGCAGTGAAGTTGCACCGGCAACATTCACATTTTGACAAGCTGAAAATGTGTCTTGACTTATTTGAGAAAACGGTGAGGACGCAAAACCTGAATCTACAGTATTTGCAAAATTGTGTCCTATCATTTCGGATTCCTGAGGCGAGCTGTTGCCGACCGATCGATCGATAATGCTTCCCTGTTCAATACCTGTTTCACCGTCTACACCATTATTTGACGCCGCTCCATTTCTCTGTGCACAGTTACCAAATTACTACTTTGAACATTAGTTAATTCATTACTCTGCGGAGCTAACACACTGCTTTCGTCTTCACTGTCATTTCTCAGTTTACTTTGGAGCCTAGTATTACGTTTTTCACACGCCATAATTGTCACAATATTTCACACGATAACACAGAAAAGCACAATTTGAAGAGCAAAATAAAATAACATAGCAATGGAAATAATGTCTACTTAATTGCCAGCGCAGCTGCGAAATACTTGGTGCAAATCTACATGCATGCCACAACTGATTTACTGTACAACAATGAAAAACTACAACTACAAAGGAAATTCTCTCTATGATTACGCGCTATCAATAAACAAAATCTACACTAATTACACAAACTACAAGAAAAAAAATCAGAAGATTCCAGTGAGGTATCCTCGGCTAAGGGTCGACATATGAAACTTCCCCTTAGAACAATTATACATGACTGTGCTTAACCTGACACACAATAATTTTAGAGCAACGCAATCTGACTATCAAAAATCCCTGCAAAAGAATGGCCCTGAGTAACTTTAAACTATACCTTTCACAAATCACTTACATCACAAAAATCTTCGCTGCTCAAGCTACTGCAATACAGCGAGCGCCACTACTGCCAGCTAAATAAAAGATTCAAACTATGGAAGGCTCTAACTACTGATAGGGATAGTTAGCAAATGAAAGATATTAATAGAGAACAAACAATGTATTTACCTTGATATCATCATATATAAATATAGCAGTTCATGACAAATTTCAAAACTCCGCCATCTCTCTCTCCACATCCACCACTGCTGGCGGCTCACCTCCAACTGCGCAACGCTACGCGCTGTTCACATCCAGCTGCCTAACACTACAATGGCGAGTATTACAACAATGCAAAGCAGCCACAGACTGCACACAGCACAGCCAGTGATTTTCATCCAGAGGTGGCGTTACCAATAAAAAAACCTAAACAGCCTACTTACATAGAGAAAACATAAACAGCCTACTTACAAGGTTGAGCAGCGAGATAATTGATCCTGATTCGTCGATCACCTCGAATGAGAGTGTCCGCATGTTCCAGCGTTGCGGATGTCACAGAAGTGTGCGGCCGGCAGACACGCGGGAGATTGAACATAACTGCACGACCTTGTTGCGATGGCCGGCCGAAGTGGCCGTGCGGTTAAAGGCGCTGCAGTCTGGAACCGCAAGACCTCAACGGTCGCAGGTTCGAATGCTGCCTCGGGCATGGATGTTTGTGATGTCCTTAGGTTAGTTAGGTCTAACTAGTTCTAAGTTCTAGGGGACTAATGACCTCAGCAGTTGAGTCCCATAGTGCTCAGAGCCATTTTTTGTTGCGATGATGACAGACACCTCGCCCAACGGCTCACCGTGCTTTTGTTCACTAACAGGCCTCCATAGACACTCTGGATGCGTCTGTGAATATCTGCGATGCTCTTGTTTTCCGTCAAAAGAAACTCAATGAGAATTCTCTGCTTGGAACGCAAGTCCGTTACAGACACCATTTTGAAGACTACGTATAGCGCTGCCACCTATACGGAACTTCATGAAATTATAAGGGCAGAATCGGGAGTATTCAGCGACGTTCCACAACGGATTTCGGCAACGGCCCTGTCGCAGTGGATACACCGGTTCCCGTGAGATCACCGAAGTTAAGCGCTGTCAGGCGTGGCCGGAACTTGGATGGGTGACCATCCAGCCACCATGCACTGTTGCCATTTTTCGGGGTGCACTCAGCCTCGTAATGCCAGCTGAGGAGCTACTCGACCGAATAGCAGCGGCTCCGGTCACAGGAAACCATCATAACGGCCGGGAGAGCGGTGTGCTGACCACACGCCCCTCCTATCCGCATCCCAAACTGAGGATGACACTGCTGTCGGATGGTCCCGGTGGGCCACTCGTGGCCTGAAGACGGAGTGCTAGTACCGCAACGGGTTTCGCGTTTTATAAACTGAAACTGGCCGAGAAAAAACTCATTTTGTTACTTACAGAACGCCATTAGTATGTTAAACTGTAGGCCTCCTACAACTGCCTAGGTAAGTCAGTTAATGGTCGGAGGAAGAGAAGGTCATACAACCTCAAATGGAGTATAACTATCTCCAACACGACAACATCTAGCAAAGCACTTCGAAATTCAGGTAAACTTTCGTGTTGATGAGATCTTACATTTTTTACAAGCATTTTGAGAGAGAGAGAGAGAGACCTTTAGTGTTTCCTCTATGGGACGGTGTCGATATCAGTCCAGATTCATTTAGCATACCTGAGGAGCATAACGAAGCCTAATTGTTAATTACGACCATGTATGCACTGCTTTTTTCGATTACAAGGAGTTTTCCAGAATTTCACTACGTAAGGAGTCGTCACGAGCAGTGTAATGTTGTTGCTTTAATTTCTTCTAAAAGCGGTGCTGATAGACGATAAAACAGGGTTAAAAGCTGTGAGCTGTCTGGGGAAGTTAAACTTGCATTACTGAGCAACTGTTTCACGAGGTATCCAGTCTACCTTACCAAATTCCCAACCAGACTAACATTAATTATAATATTTTAATAGTCATACGACAACTGGTGATATATGTATATATATATATATATATATATATATATATATATATATATATATATATATATATAGCCGGAGATCTTACCACTTCAGACGCTCGCCACAGACTGACTGACCTGCGCTCCTACCGAGCGTGCTTCCCAGATACAAATGGAAGTGAGAATTTAAATGAAATGAAATAAATCAGTTTATATTTGGAAATTTATTTTAACATTGATCACTGAAATTTCAGCATATTAAACTTGATTCATAACTAAACTGGTGCCTTATTTAGGATTGTGAAAATGTGAGTTTGTAATCTTACAGAACACATCAAACATCGAGCCAAGATTGGGAGACTGCATACAACACTGCATTCATAAAATAACACACGAAGAATGTTGTAACATATCCAAGAGGAAATTAACCACAACCAACCGATTCAATTTTCACCCAAAGAAGTTATGTTCGTAGTGCAATCCTGTCCGTCATATAATTACCACACACTGGTATACTAAATTCATACTAACTCTCTGTGAAATCTTCCCGAAAAGAATAGCTGAGGGCTACTTTGATTATTACACCACATGCTTCACGTGGTCAACTTGGTTTACACAAAGAGCGTAACTCCACAATAATTTTGATAATTAAAATAAATTAGATCGAAAAGCAATTTACAAAAGAAAAACCTCGAACTGGTTACTATTGTCTTACTATTAACCTGATGGGTCAAACAATTGTATAAGCACGTGGTACTGGTCTCACAAAGTACACCCCATGTGGGTTGAACATAAAGAAAAGTTGCTATATTGAAAAATATTGTCAAGACGAGACGTTATAATCTCACGCACATTCGCATTTAAGATTGATGAACTTAGTTACAGTTACTGATAAACACGTGGTTCCACTTTACTCACAAAGTAGTGACAAAGCGGAATATATTTTGAACTTCACACTCGAATTACACTGCACTGCAATTTAAGATAACATTAGATATTTTAGAGCTAAATCTGAAATAAAGGTGATTAAATTTTCAGTTAGGCTGAACTTAAAAAATCCATTGTCCTACGGACTTAGCAGACACGCGCTTAGCCGGAGATCTTACCACTTCAGACGCTCGCCACAGACCGACTGACCTGCGCTCCTACCGAGCGTGCTTCCCAGATACAAACGGAAGTGATTAGAGAGACAGCTTCCAATGCCAACATGACAAGGGACGGACAGAAACATGCTAAGAATGGAAACCTCTCTGCTTTTAGAAAGCGTAGCTACCTGTTCCGACGTTGGTCCTACTGTTCTCTAGCAGACAGGCTTGTCTGCTACCCTCAAGCATGCAACTAGAAATACATTTGCTCATTCATCCTCTCACACAGAAGGGAAGGGGGATGACAGTATCTTATCATATACAGTATATAAAAGAAAGCGGATGTAGGTTCCGTATGAGACGGTGTGACATGAATTACATATAAACTGTGTTTTAAAGTGTAGTTGTGTGACAGATCACTCTTGTTTATGTGTAAAAGTAACACGTTCCACTGCTCAGTCTCCTCCCAGATAGTCAGAAACACCACAGTAAATTTAGAAGAGGAATTTATGCCGTAAATGACAACAGATTTAAGAAATTAATATGAAAGGAATCCAACAGAGATCTTTCATAACCCCAACGCTCCGGGAGAAGACTGTGCAGGGAATTTTCTTGCCATTATAGGACATTCCCAAGCAGGCTTCTCACACCCAACTTAAACCAAAAATGTAAAGGACAGTCAAAAGGTCACCAGCTACTTGCTAAAACATCATAATTTCAGCACATCTTTAGAATCTACCAATTTCAAAGAGAAAAAAACAATCTGTGACACCTATTTAAAAGATAGTGTAGACCTAATTCGGTCAGCAAGCAAAAACAATGGTTCCAGTCTCATTAATATGAAAACAATTTCTGGTTGTTACCCTTATGGAGTTCACCAGTATTTGCTCATTGCAAGAGCCAACTGATCACAGGAAAATTTATGACTGTTTATTAACAAGTAAAATTTATGAAAATAGCAAAGGTGCCACAGCAATTAGAAAAGAACATGAAAATAACATCAGTATTATAAAGCAGAACATTACAATGCACAATCCGCAAAAGCAAAAATCGTGATAAGAGACAAAAACATGTTTTATAAAGTGGTTATCACAAAAATCTTCTATATATATATAAAACTAATAATTTGTAGAATTAAAATAACTTTGTGGCACTAATTTAATCACTCTACTATACAGGGTGATTCAAAAAGAATACCACAACTTTAAAAATGTGTATTTAATGAAAGAAACATAATATAACCTTCTGTTATACATCATTACAAAGAGTATTTAAAAAGGTTTTTTTTCACTCAAAAACAAGTTCAGAGATGTTCAATATGGCCCCCTCCAGACACACGAGCAATATCAACCCGATACTCCAACTCGTTCCACACTCTCTGTAGCATATCAGGCGTAACAGTTTGGATAGCTGCTGTTATTTCTCGTTTCAAATCATCAATGGTGGCTGGGAGAGGTGGCCGAAACACCATATCCTTAACATACCCCCATAAGAAAAAATCGCAGGGGGTAAGATCAGGGCTTCTTGGAGGCCAGTGATGAAGTGCTCTGTCACGGGCTGCCTCGGGTAGTTTGTTTTTCAGCCTAGTCAACAGCGCCTCAAGCGAACAAATGTACAACTAAATGAAACTTTATAGCTCCCTTAATTCGCCGACAGATAGTGCATAGCTCTGCCTTTTGTCATTGCAGAGTTTTAAATTCCTAAAGTTATGGTATTCTTTTTGAATCACCCTGTATTTCAGTTAGTTAGCAAACAATGATCACTGTGTCATTATGCTGAAACTACAATTAATTATGTGATTGTTACCCTTATGGGGTTCCTCACTATAAATATGCCCCATGCAAAGGCTAATCGATCACAGTCCAATGAGAATGAATAGCTCTCTGACTGATAAACGAAGCAATGCCACAGGAATGAATTTACAAAACAAAATATCACAAATCTAATACATCACACAAGAACAAACATTTATCAATGAAACAGCTCTGAAAGTACAATAGTCAACATCTAAATAAAACACCAATAAATAAAACACCTGCAAAATACAAGAGTCAAAGTCTAAAAAAAAAAACAATAAATAGAACACCTGCAAAATACAAGAGTCAGTCTAATAAACACCAATAAATCGAACCCCTGCAAAACACACAAGTCAAAGTTTCTGTGACAGAAACACACATATATGCATTGAACTAAGAACCGTATAACCACTGTTCACTGACACACTCAGTAGTTCCACTGTTCCGAGGCACAATATAAGGGGAAAGGGGGAGTGGGTTCGTTGACGCAGCTGTCAGTAGGGATTTTTGTCCATCTGTTGCATCAATCCCGCCGTCTCTGTCCTCTCATGAAGTTTCTTTTGGTGGCCCGTGTCACGTACATCTCGATTTGATTCCATTTTTGCGTTGTCAAATTCGTGCGGTATCCTCGTTTGACATGCCAGGTTGATATTCCTGGGCAAGGATGACACTTAATGGCTCTTCTTTGTGCCACCCTTAGCTACCAGAGAACATCGAACTATGATTTACTGTCGCTTGAAAGTGGGAATCTGTCAGGAAATGTTGATAGGCGTCGTTGAAGTCTGCCAGTTTCTCTGGACAGTACGTGTCAAAAGGCTCCATGCCCCTTGTGTTGTTACATTCTTGAGTTATCCTCAATTGTCTCACCGGTTTGACATTCCTGGGCAAGTATGACACTTAGTGGCTCTTCTTTGTGCCACCCTTAGCAACCAGAGAACACCGAACCATGATTTACTGTCGCTTGACAATGGGCTTCCACCAAGAAATGTTGACAGTCGTCGTTGATGCCTGCAAGTTTCTCTGGACAGTACCTGTCAAAAGGCTCCACGCCCCTTTATCACCTGTATTCTGTCGTTTCACCGCGGCCGTCTCGTCATGGTCACGTGCATGTGGTGCGTTTCCAGCAGATGGATTTCCACGCGGTGGACCACTCGGCCATCTCAGGTCATCGCCTCCACGAAGGGTCGCAATGGTGCGGCCGGCCATTAGCTCTGGGTGCAAGGGAAAGTGTTTGCCCTTCTTTTGTTGTCGACCGCGCTCCCGAAGTGGCCCGTTTGACAGTGTGTCCTGCTGGGAAACCCGCCTGTTTACAACTAGTCCTTCCCCTCGCTGCACCCGCTGTCTCGTAAGAGTTTAGCTGGTTCGCTTTCACGTTCTCAACTGCATTCACAGAAATTGTTCATCATAGTTATGTGATTACAAAATGTCATACATAATACCACTTCGTATTGTCTTTCACAATTTTTTTAAGAACAAATGTGAGACTTAAATTTTTTTTAGTAAAAATGTTAGATGAATCGACAATATAAAAATAAAAGTTAAATGACTTGACAATATAAAAAATAAAAGTGAAATGACTTGACAGTATAAAAATAAAAATTAAATGAACTGACAATATAATATCTAAATCCACAACACTAATGTGGTTCACTTGCGTTTTAATAAATCAAATGCTTCTTATTAATTCACTAAAATGAATAGGATTATGCCTTGTGCATGTATAGGTCAGGACAGCATAGGGTTCATATGTTATTTACACACACACATGCACACCTGTTGTGTATACTACAGACTAACTACCCATAAACATGTATTACTCAAAATTTTACTTCAATCCACTACTAGTTAATCCAGCAAGCTACTTCAATGCTACTTCAACACAGTGTTTATACCACTACAATATTATTCTAATTCGTCCTCTTCCTGACGCTCACGGCATATGTCTTGTCACATGATATATCTGGAGAAACTTTCCTTAAACATACACAGTAAAAAGAACAATGTTTATTTAGACGCCAAAACATTTATACCAGTTGACACACCTAATAAGAGACTCGCAATTATACATTTATCGTACTCATAAGTTCATACATAACACAGTAAGACAATTTCATCTAAACTTACGTTATCACAAGAATTAATCACACAGATGTCTCTGAGAAGGGTATAAATATTTTCATTATACAGGTTATACCACATTTTCTTACCCATTTTGCTCCCATTTCGTTCATTCTTTAAGTTACCTTTCGCTTCCAAATCAGTTATTTCACCTGTGGTGGTTATTCTGGATGCATTTCTCATGGATGGCAAAATTGTAGTCTCCTCTATTCTGCAAAACAGTTTCATCTTAACATCCTATTGAACTTAACAACTAACACAAAAGATCCGAATCCTCTTGTAGTTTAAATGACAAATGTTTTGCTTCATCCTTATTACATTAAACCAAGCTTTCCTTCGGCCTCTTAGTCAAAATTATTTAATCTTCCTCGGCCGTCAAGAGGGAAATTTCCTCAGTACAAATGATATAGGTTGCAGTGCATCCCGCACCAGCGAAAACAGTAAGCTGTAATGCTCACAGCATCAGCAAAACACATAAACGTCACTTTTTTAGGACAAGTATTAAAGCAGAATAATTTTTCAGGCTCTGGCTCAACATCAGTCAAGACTACAAAAAGGATTCATATTTCCGTTCCATTCTCCATTTGCTGGAAAACTGCTCGTCATTTGACTGCCATAATACTATTTCAGGGCCACGTAAATTACACTAACCACAACTCTTCTTTCACCTTGAAGGGAGTCAATCTACTTACGAAATCCACAGACAGCACTTTACGTACTCAGCTATAAAGAACAAAAAAGATATAGTATCAAAATTAACATAACATCGCATATTGGGAAGTCATTGGTTAAACAATCGTATTAATGCGTCCTGGTTTCAAAATTCTAAACTTACTCATTCCTGTCTCAGAGTTCTCCTATCTTAAAATATTCATACAGCAAGCATACTATAGTAAGAGATCCTCGTTTATACTGACAGATATAGAATAGTAATAGATAGATAGTAGCACTGAAAGCCGAAAATCAGAAACAAGGCTCCTAACAGCTGGGGACCTGGGTTTGCCAGACCCATAATACCCACAGATCGGATATTCTCCTGAGTTTCGCATTAATTCAACACAGATCTTGCTTCCCTCAGGAGCGACTCTTTTCAATTTACCCAAAAAAAGCCATAAACATCACTTCAATCAATCACATAGAAACATCTTGATCATTATTTTTACCAACATGTTATTCAAAATGCATTTATCACAAATGTAAACTAATCAATTGTTTCTCTTCAACGTCCTCTCTACTCCTCACTGTCCTTTCTACTCAATGTATGGTTTTACGTTTGACACATGGTGTAGCCCTTTCATTGCTTCGATCTAAGAGTTTCAACTTCTATGGCGTTTTCATGGGGAAACTTCCTTATCCGATACGGGCCGTTAAAGAGATTAAAAAATTTCTTGCAGACACCTGACCGTTTGTTAGACAGCTTGTGTGATCTGATAAGAATTTTTTGTCCTACATGAAACACTGTTTTTCTCACGTTTTTCTTATACGCCTTAACTCTGGCTTCTGCTGCATGCTTGATGTTGCGTAAAGCTAAGTCAACAATTGCGTTCCGGCGTAGTCTCGGCTCTAGTGGCCAAGGCACCACCTCTTTGATTTTGCTTGGGGGCTCCTTGTTTTTTAGCACAGTGATTGGCGGAAGCTTTGTTGACGTATTAGGCAACTCATTAATTATGTTCTGAAATCCTTTTAGGTGTATGTCCCACGATCGGTGATCACGACTGCAGTATAACGTACATAATTTTCCTAATTCACGCATAATACGCTCACTGGGGTTCGAGCTGGGGTGAAAGAGAGATATATATATAGGTTTAATTCTTTTTCTTCGAAGCATCCGCTGCCAATATTGCGATCTAAATTGTGGTCCATTATCCGAGATAACCCTTTTCACGCTCCCAACTTCATGCAGAAACTGCTTTGCAAATGCAGTTGCCACTGCCCTTCCTGTGGCTCGCTTCAACGGAGTCAGACACACAAACTTGGAGGTTAGCTCTACCGCTACGAAAACATATGCAAAACCTGCTTTAGATCGTATTAGTGGCCCAAATAGATCCACGGCCGCGAGGTCACAAAGTTTGCTTGGTATTATCGGGTGCAATGATGCAGCATAAGTCACTGTGGCCGCCTTTGCTCGCTGACAAGGTCCGCACACTCTAAGTACACCACGAATACGCCGTAGCATGTTATCAAAATAGCATGTCTCTTTCAGTTTTTCACAACATTTCTGTGCTCCAAAGTGACCATAACTCAAATGTATGTACCATATAATTTTGTTTACGAGTTCCTCCGGAATCACCAACACCCTTCTGGAGTCGTCCGGGGCTAGTTTCTTGAATAGTATTCTATTGCGCACTAAGTAGTACTGGCGTATTCCTACATTCTCCTTGTCCTCCCACTTCTTCTTTATACCTTTCAATACTGCGTCCTTATCCTGTCCGTCCGCTATACTCCCTAAAGAGGTGGTAACAAAGTTCTCGAACGCTACATTCTGTAAGTATAGGATGCTAAAATTATTTTCACCGAGTTCCCCTTCTTCTGTGTGAACCAAACCTATAGGAATGCGCGATAAAGCGTCAGCAATTACATTTTTCTGTCCCGGAATGTATTCTACAGTAAAATTATATTCCTGTAGGTATAGTGCCCAGCGTTCTAGTCTCCCATGCGTGATTTTTGTGCTCATAAGAAACTGGAGTGCACGATGGTCAGTGTACACCCTGGTGGTCCTCCCAAATAAGAAATACCTAAATTTTGAAAATGCCCAAACTATCGCCAGTGCTTCGAGTTCCGTCACGGAATAATTTTTTTCACATCGAGAGAGCAACTTGCTCCCAAACAAGATTGTTTTCCAAGTTGTAATATCATCCTTTCCTTCCGTTTGAAACAGTACCGCACCTAATCCTGACAAGGAACTGTCCGTCATTAAACAGAATTCTTGTGTCAGGTCGGGATGCACGAGGATGGGAGCCTCTTCCAATGCCTTTTTCAATTTATAAAATTCATCCTGTGCCTCTTGATCACAGACCCACAAAGCGTTCTTCCCTGTTAGTCCACATAGACGGGGTGTACCAAGTACACTAAAATTTATGAAATCGCTTATAAAAATTACACAGGCCTAAGGATGCTCGCAACTGTTTTTTATTTGTCGGTATTGCACACTCCGCTATCGCCGCAGTTTTCTCCGGGTCAGGTTGTATTCCATTTGCTGAGACAATATGGCCTAAGAATTTTATGCTCTCTCGTCCGAACCGTGACTTATCTAAAATGACTGTTACACCTGCCTTCTCAAAAACATCCAGTAGTCTGTTCAGAACGTCATCATGATCCTCCCACGACTTTTCCGCAATTAATATGTCATCCACGTAAATTGTCACTCGCTGTTTCAAATCATCAGGCAAAATGCTATTTAATCCCCTTATAAAAGCAGCTGATGAGATGTTTAGTCCGAACGGGAGACGCCGGAATTGGAAACAATTTCCAAAACACAGAAACGCTGTATATAATCTGCAAGATGGGTGTAGCACGATTTGCCAAAAACTCGAACGTAGGTCGACAGATGATAGTACCTTTACCCCGTGGAAACGTTGTAAGAGTTCCTCAAGGCTCTCAGGCCTGTCCGTTTCCGACATAATAATTGTGTTTATCTGTCTCGAGTCTAGTATCAAACGAACCGAGTTGTCGCGTTTTGATACGACAAGCAAGGGTGAGTTGTACGAGCTTACTGCCCGTTCAATTATTCCTTGTTCTAACATCTTGTTTATTTCCTTCTCCACCTGGGCTTTATACGCCACGGGAATAGGGTATGGTCTAACAGAAAACTTCTGATGGTCACGTACTCTGAATTGGTAAGTAAAACCCTTAATCGCTCCCGGAGTCTCAGAAAATACCCGTTCATGATTCCTAAGTAGGCAATACAATTTCTCCTTTTCCCTGTCCGTGGTTCTGACACCCGCGATGCTCTTTCTCAGTGCATCAGCAAAAACATCTTTCCCCTGCTCACCAGACGTAGAGCACGACCCACTTACATAGTTCACGAGTAGCTCCAGTCTGGGTTGCGACTCGGTTTGAGCTTGAAATTTTAGGCAACTAATTTCTGACTCGGCACGTAATATGCATTCATCAAATACTAAATTAATTGGCTGATCCCCAACTTGAATCCACCCATGTCAATTACTGCATGGTGGGCATTCATGAAGTCATTTCCTAAAATCATTGCCACATTCAGCATTGGGAGCACAAAGAAGTTGTACTCAAACTCTCTTCCCTGGCAGGTAAAATTAAGCCGAGTCTGCCTTCGGATTTCTACGCTCTTACCGTAGATTGCGCCCTTCACCTTCATTCCTCGCACTTGAAAAACGGGCCAAGTCCCAGTCACTTCGCATTTTTGAAATGCTGCCTCGCTCACTATCGAGAAAGGGCTTCCATTTTCAATGACACACTTAAAACATATTTCGCTTACTGCAACTGTCACGACTGGATTTATTCCCGAAATTATAGCACTCGTAGTTTCTTGCAACAAATCCTCTCTAATATCTTCCCCGCGGGACTGCTACGGTCGCAGGTTCGAATCCTGCCTCGGGCATGGGTGTGTGTGATGTCCTTAGGTTAGTTAGGTTTAAGTAGTTCTAAGTTCTAGGGGACTTATGACCTAAGCTGTTGAGTCCCATAGTGCTCAGAGCCATTTGAACCATTTGAACCTCTAATATCTTCCCTCTCTATATACCCTATGCACTCATTTGCCACGTCGCTCATTTGTTCCGATTGGGCGCCTTCTGCGCTGATCGTTTGTCATTGCCGGTTTTGTTCATTTCCATTTGCTGGATTATGTCTACCGGCCGAATTTCAACATTATGTGGTGCTCCGCCTACAATCCTATTCCCACCGTGTTCACCGTAGTATCGATTCTGGTTGCCGTAACTGTTACGTTCACGATCCTGTCCAAGGCCTCGATCATTTCTGTTGTTCCACCTGTGTTCGCGATTGTTACCCCTTTTTCTATACGGCCGGTCCCGATTATTGTTCCGTTCGCGTCGCGACGACCAGTCACGCCGTTGATTAGTACTACGGCCACGACTGCGGTCACACTGCTGTGCCCCGTAATAACTTTGTGCCTGATTAGGCGGGCATTCTCCTGTATTGTATTCCAACTCTTGGAGAAATGTCTTAAACGTTTCCACGTCCTCTTTGCATCGTCCCGCAAGAATGACGTGGCGCAAGTGCATCGGCAATTTGGTGATGCATATCCTAATTAGTTCCGCAGGCCCGTATGGGTCGTATAGAAATTGATTTGCCTGCAGCATGTGGTCGAATAGGCGTGCTGGGCTGCCGAAACCAGACTGGTTCAAATTTGGCAGCATAATTATGCCATGCTTGACCCTATCTTGTGCCGCTTCCGACTAATTGGCGGACAGAAAGGCTTGTCGAAACTCCAGAGTGGAGTTGCAATGACGCGCTGCCGACCTCATGCGAATCGCCGAGTCGCCTTCCAAATACCCACACATATATTCTATCTTACGTGAACTTACCCAGTCGGGGGGAAGACAGAACTCAAATTGCTCGCGCCATGCTCGTGGATGTATTCCTTTTTGCGAATTTCGAAATATCTCAAACTTTCTCATCATAAGGAAATGTTTGAAATCAGATCCCCACATTTCCTCCCGGCGAGGGCCTTGAATGTTTCTATTTTTCTCATACCTGCCCCTCAAAATACATTCTTCCCTGTCGTCAAAATCTCCCTCGTGGCCGGAGTCCCTCTCTGCACTGTTCGTACAGCTATTTTTAGTGCTATTGGGGAGTTCGGAATCACACCCCATGCGGCTTTCCAGATGCGCCACGCGTTCTTGTAATTCGCGTGTTACAGCTTTGTGCCGCCTATTCACTTTGAACTGTTCCTTCTGAAATCTAAGAAGCGAACGCACTTCTTCGGTCTCTACGACCGCTACCTGTGTAGTATTGTTATTGCTCTCCGTCACCTTCAACGTGCCTAAGATGTCCGCTAATGATGCAGTCTTATCATGTATTTGTCTGTTGTGCTCCACCCCAGTCTGCTTCAATTGTTCTACTTGCTGTTCGAGTGCGTGAATCGCTTGACTGTTGTCCGCTACTGTATTGCTAACGGACGTGGGACAATGCGTTTCTGCCTCCTGGACCCTCGAGAGTACCTGCTGGTGTTCTCGTTGGCATTCTTCTCTCAGCGCTTGGAAATTCCTAATTAGCTGTTCCTCGCTCTCTTTCGATTCCGCATCGTGACTCTGCTTGCCCTGTTCTAAGGCTTGCAGACGGTCATCGATTTGATCAAATGTACGGCCTAATTCTTTCATAATATCACTTTTTATTTCACTTGCCAGATTGTATATTCTTTGTGAGATATCATTGGACACCCTCTGCATCGACTTGTCGACTTTATTTATCTGCTGGATTAGTTTTTCGTCTATTTGTTGGCCTAGCTCGCGGATCGATTTTCCAGATTTCTCTGTCATTTGTTCACCTAGCTCGTGGATCAATTTTTCAGATTTCTGGGTCATTTGTTCGCCTAGCTCACGGATCGATTTTTCAGATTTCTCTGTCATTTGTTCGCCTAGCTCGTGGATCGATTTTTCAGATTTCTGCGTCATTTGTTCACCTAGCTCTCGGATCGATTTTTCGGACGATTCTTTTTGTTCTCGGAACGATTTTTCTGATTTCTCTGCGTTTTCTTTGTTTTGTTGCAATAAGGCTTTCATGAGTTCTGCAAAATCAATTTGGTTAGTAGGAGGCAAATTAATTTCTGGCTCTGGTGTAAGCCCATTCATCAGGTTTTGCATTTCGTCTGAAGTATTCCCCATAGCATTTTCGGAACCGACCGACGTGATAATATTCGAAATCAAATTATCCCCTCGGTCCATGTTGCTTAAGTTGTTGGACCGCCTACTTTTAGCTTTGTTACGTGTCTGCATTACTTCAATTTATACCCGGTACGCAACACACTAATCACAATAAATATATCCCCCAAAAATTACGACAGTTATACGAAAGGTACCCAACCTAGTACGCACTTTTTCACACGCAAAACAAATTTTTATCTTTGATCGAAGTCAGTGCAATTTACAAGCCAGAAGAAAAACACATACATATAAAAAGAGAATTTAAATGAAAAGAAATAAATCAGTTTATATTTGGAAATTTATTTTAACATTGATCACTGAAATTTCAGCATATTAAACTTGATTCATAACTAAACTGGTGCCTTATTTAGGATTGTGAAAATATGAGTTTGTAATCTTACAGAACACATCAAATATCGAGCCAAGATTGGGAGACTGCATACAACACTGCATTCATAAAATAACACACGAAGAACGTTGTAACATATCCAAGAGGAAATTAACCACAACCAACCGATTCAATTTTCACCCAAAGAAGTTATGTTCGTAGTGCAATCCTGTCCGTCATATAATTACCACACACTGGTATACTAAATTCATACTAACTCTCTGTGAAATCTTCCCGAAAAGAATAGCTGAGGGCTACTTTGATTATTACACCACATGCTTCACGTGGTCAACTTGGTTTACACAAAGAGTGTAACTCCACAATAATTTTGATAATTAAAATAAATTAGATCGAAAAGCAATTTACAAAAGAAAAACCTCGAACTGGTTACTATTGTCTTACTATTAACCTGATGGGTCAAACAATTGTATAAGCACGTGGTACTGGTCTCACAAAGTACACCCCACGTGGGTTGAACATAAAGAAAAGTTGCTATATTGAAAAATATTGTCAAGATGAGACGTTATAATCTCACGCACATTCGCATTTAAGATTGATGAACTTAGTTACAGTTACTGATAAACACGTGGTTCCACTTTACTCACAAAGTAGTGACAAAGCGGAATATATTTTGAACTTCACACTCGAATTACACTGCGCTGCAATTTAAGATAACATTAGATATTTTGAAGCTAAATCTGAAATAAAGGTGATTAAATTTTCAGTTAGGCTGAACTTAAAAAATCCATTGTCCTACGGACTTAGCAGACACTCGCTTAGCCGGAGATCTTACCACTTCAGACGCTCGCCACAGACCGACTGACCTGCGCTCCTACCGAGCGTGCTTCCCAGATACAAACGGAAGTGATTAGAGAGACAACTTCCAATGCCAACATGACAAGGGACGGACAGAAACATGCTAAGAATGGAAACCTCTCTGCTTTTAGAAAGCGTAGCTACCTGTTCCGACGTTGGTCCTACTGTTCTCTAGCAGACAGGCTTGTCTGCTACCCTCAAGCAGGCAACTAGAAATACATTTGCTCATTCATCCTCTCACACAGAAGGGAAGGGGGATGACAGTATCTTATCATATACAGTATATAAAAGAAAGCGGATGTAGGTTCCGTATGAGACTGTGTGACATGAATTACATATAAACTGTGTTTTAAAGTGTAGTACTGTGACAGATCGTTCTTGTTTATGTGTAAAAGTAACACATTCCACTGCTCAGTCTCCTTCCAGATAGTCAGAAACACCACAGTAAATTTAGAAGAGGAATTTATGCCGTAAATGACATAGATATAAGAAATTAATATGAAAGGAATCCAACAGAGACCTTTCAGCAGGACTGTGCAATCTGACGAAAATAGTACCTGTCTCCCCACATTGTTTTTTTGAACTGTGTGTCGCATCTTTCATGCATTTTTTCCGAAAACTGAGCACGCCGATAGAGTGACATATACGTGGCAGCAGGATTCGACTAATGATGTCATATGATTATATTTTTTGTGAGTAGCGGGCAGAATTGTTATTGCACAATGCGTTTTCAGTCGATGATGTTAGCAAATCGTTGTACTAACACATCGTCAGATGACACGGTGGAGGCTCTCAGAGAGCTGCTCCTACCGTGTGATACAGCACGAAAGAGAATTTTGGTCAAACAGATTCCAAACTATGACGGAGTGGCGTTGAAGGGACTGAGGAGGCTACAAAAGAAAAGAAGAAAACGCTTCTTGGCTTCTGACAAGATCAGTGTCTAGTTTATTTAATAATCTTTTACATCTCTAATTTCTACAGGTTCTCGATGTACTATACTTTGAAAGGGTACAGTACCGCCCGACATTGAAAATAGGTACAACATTCTTCGTTATTCCTGTCAGAACAACATATTTTTTCTAATAATCGAAGTTTTTAAATTAGATGCCATCTGATCTACAGTATGTAATTGACGTGGTGACAGTTATAATGAGGTGCTGCGTATGGTTGTTCGGAATCTGGTGTTAGGGAAAGAGGCCACTAGCACCAAAGTTTCTAACAATTGTGCTGTACCATTTCTCCCAGCTTGTATATTCTCTGCACACATTTAATTTTCATGTAAGCACAGATTCCTAACGAGCAAATTCTTTACTGTGTACAGTGAACCATTCAGAGTGAGGCGGATTGTCCATGAAAATGCTGTACTGATTGAGACGATCAAGGGAAAACAATCGCGTGGGCTTCATCACATTTCTAACATCAAATTATGGAAAAGTTAAGGATAGATCGAAAGTAGGCAAGTTAAGGTAGATAGTCAGTGTATTTATTTGTGGTGTGTAACGTTGTGCAGGGTGCAGGGTCAAATCGAACATAAGAATTTTCAGTCGGGATGTCAGGGAGTATGACGGAATAGACTGGTCGAATGAGTCATGAACACGAGTCGACAGAGTGTTGTATGTACGTATTTTTTGTCATATGAATAAGGATGAAGCAGAAACGACGTGATGATTAATGAGTGGATAAAGATGGTAGATAGAGAGAGAAGCGACGTGATAAATAATAGGGGATAAAGGTGATATTTAAGGAGAGAAGCGACGTGAAGCAGTGTGATTAATAAAGAGAGATTCGACGTGATGAAACAGTGTTAAATGAATGCGAGTAGAATTAATAATGTGGAGATGTCTTAGATGTATGTTACAGAGAGGCCTGTGTATGCTGCAATCGAGATTGATGCGAATGGCGAAGGAAGACCAGGAAATGATGGAGTAATGGACGGACAGAGAGCCGAAATACGAATGAAGAGATGAGGACAACTGCACAACGTGAAAGGACAAAAAGGGAGTATGAGATCCGGATGGTGAACGTTGTGGAATACTGACGTAAGATGTAATATAAGTGTAAATCTAATTCTTACCATAACATTTGCAATATGAAAAAAATTATTTTTGTTGTTGTTGAAGCCTGGTACCAGTATAACTAATCGAAAAGGTACCAAGAATGTGTACAGTTATTTTTCAGGATGAGTAATTTGTGTATTTTTTGTTCTTAGATGAAATGTCGCAACTCTAAGTTGATATTTAGCGGGATGAATAATCGGTAAAGTGAATGCAGAGGTAAGCCGATGAAGAGAGGTGCCAGAGTGAAAGGACGAATTCGGAGACTGGAATGCTATCTCCGAAACAGCTTCATGTGTTATTTGGTTGGGTATAAGGGAGCAAAGGTATGGTATGTTGTCGTGAGTGTGGTGGTGTTAAGGTTAGCTGACTTCTAGACCTATTCTGTTAGTCTATTAATGGATTGAATGAGAAGGAAAATGTGATGTCTGGTGAGTGAGAGTCGTAGAGTAGTGTGATCAATGCGCACACTCTTGTAAAGGGGATGCTACCGATCCATAACTAAAACATTATTGTGCTTTATTGTTTGATTTGGATGAACCTCGACGGCAGGTCAGGATCTGACATCATGTGGATGGTACATGCATGTCCTAGAAATGTTGTTATATATAATAAAAAGGTAAAATATATAAAGAGATACTAATTTCAGTCTGTCACAAGCACAAAGGTGCATAGTATGTTGTAGATTTAGAGTCATCAGTTTCTAAAATGTTTATTGTGTTAGGATGTTAAAGTAGTTTACTATTTAACAACATGTGGTAGGTAATTGTGAGCTGTGTAGATTATTTCTTATTTTTTTGTTAGAACACTTTCAAGGGGTATTAATTTGAGTCTGTCCCAAGCACAAAGGTTCATTGTATATTGTAGTTTTAGAATCAACAGTTTCTAATATTTTCACTGTGATAGGATGTTAGAGTAGTCTACTATTTGATATTGTAATTATGAGCTGTATATTTTGTTTCTTATTCCTTTTTTTTTTACACTTTCATGTCTTGTATGAGGGACGACAGGTACAATCAATATCACAAGTGTGGGCTGTATATAGAAAAGAGATAAATGTTTATGTTGTATGTGTAGAAAACTAGGATGTATGATTTTATGTTTTTTAGAACAAAGATTCTTTTATTACTAATGTATCTAATAGATCATACACGTAATCAATGAGTATTTAAATACTGTACGAATATCCTTTTGTCTGTAATGTAGCGAGATGCACGGAAGGGTCTGACTGATTGGGTGTCGTAGCGCTGAGGTGCTACGCGGAACACGCCCTACCACATAAAAATGAAGGAGGACAAGCTGACTTCGCCATGGAAGAGGCGACAGAGCCGCGGCGCTCCCCACTCCACTGTCGGTCGGGGTACACTCCACACGCCCGGTACAACAGGTCAACGGCCTGGGGCGACATGCACCTACCACTGGCTGCCATTCATAAGTTCTGCCACCCTTACGACTGGGGACAGTATCCCGCAGAGGCAACAGCGGGTGGTTTTTTCTGCTTAATGGTTCGCGCGGTGGCGCCACGGCAGAATGAACGACGCGCGGCAGACTCCGGCGGGCATTTTTTATCAGCAACTATCAACTAGTACTGGACTGTGGAGCCGTGAAACAAGATGACTGCTCGTATGTCTCCATAAGGTGAAAAGTGAAGGACTGGTGTTTCCACTTTGTGAGTGGTGGAAAATATTTTGTCTTCAGCAGACAGGACGATTGTTTTGTTTTGTCTTGACCACTGAACGGTGGGATCCATAAACTTTTGGCAGTGACTTGTTAAGTGTGCTTTGTGAATTGCATGTGGGACGCTTGGTATACTTAAAGAGGACAGTTGTCGTTTGGTGACTAATTATTGTATGAATGCAAGAAACTAAAGTGAGACATTGACATTTGCATTTGTAGTAGGAGACATTTCTTTAATTGGTGCGGGAATAAGTGCTGGTGGTTGGAACTTACGACTTTTAATTACACCATGAACTGAAAGGACAGAACCATGGGTAATAGTAGTTGTAGGGCCATTTCTGGACGTCCAGATTCGTGTGGATGGTACTCTGAGAGTGACTATGACATTTGCGTTTAATGTGTTCAAAATGCCGATTTGAGTGACTTAAAGACTTTCGTCCGGGTAACTATGGGAGAGCTTTGACACCGAGACAGTGTTTCTAGGGAACCTGTCAGCAACTTTTTTGACCTCAAGAAAATCTCAGAATGAAATGATTCCGTGTGACTCGCAAGATAGGGAATAACGTATTGGTACTTGTAATTGTGTAAATTTTTTTGTATGTTTCATTCCTGAAGGGACAGCAAGTGTAATTGTATTTCATTAACATTTGTGTTTAGAATAGTTAGTTTTTTTTTGTTTGTTCTGGGTTATCAAGTTCACATAGCATGTTTATTAGAATATTTGATGCAATGATGCTTTAATTATTAAACAGTGGCGTAATACTAACGTAGCGGCTCTTGTTGCATTGGTCAGTAAGGTTGTCACAGGGGACAAAAGTTTGCATTGGACAACAAATATCGGAATTAACTGATGCATTTTGATGTTGTGGACAGTAATGATCTTGTTGGTGTGTTGACTGAAGCCACTTATTTGCATTATCACAGTGGTGATATTTCACATTAAACTGTAATGAAGGCTAGTCGAAATGCAAGTTCTTTTCGTCAAAATGTGTAACAACAGAGAAATGAGCAGTAAGAGTAAGATACGAGAGCTGCTGGTGGATTCAAGCACTTATTGCTAAATATTTACTGTGTGCATTGATCAAAGTTGATGGACTGACTA
Source organism: Schistocerca serialis cubense (assembly GCF_023864345.2). Classification (NCBI taxonomy): domain Eukaryota; kingdom Metazoa; phylum Arthropoda; class Insecta; order Orthoptera; family Acrididae; genus Schistocerca; species Schistocerca serialis. The sequence continues at coordinate 332,757,958 of NC_064642.1, forward strand.
GCTCAGCGGCAGGTATTTGTACTGGTGGACAAGGATAAGGTTAAACTCACAGTCGAGTAGTGGTAGTAATTGCTTAAGTGATGATAGTTAATGAGGTATGACATGATGTCTTAGATTGACTATCTTACGTAACCAGTATGTAACTTGTGGTATATTTCATTGTTTTTTTTCTCAGTTTAATTTCTCTGTAGGTTTGATGTACATTTTAGAGTATTGGTATGGAGCCTGATATTCTACATGTAACTAGTGTACGCAATTTTTTTTTCCTTTTGTTGATTTTGTTTTGTATTTAGACATTGCCGTGTAAAGATTATTACAACGCAATTTATGAATGTCAGATCACTTGTTCTGTGTTTGGACGGTGAGCTATTTAAAATTTTATGAGTACAATTAGTATTTTTTTTATTTGTTTTAGAATTATTGAAGTTTGAATTACTTCTAAAAGTAACGGACATCCCGGTAACCAAGCAAATTTTTATCTCACCATTATTTTTTATTTGTATGATGTAATGTTTTTATTTGTCATTTGGATTGATGTAAATTTGTATGTGTACGTTACTCCGGATTGTGGAGAGTACAATAATGCAACAACTGCGTCAATAATTTGGTAAAGTAACAGCATTTGGTCGTCTATTTGTGGTCACCAGGGGCTAAGGTCTCCTCCTGGTTATTTTGATGACTTGCTACGTTTGTTCTAATACAGTTTTCTTAAAAAAATGTTCGGAACTACCCTCGCATTGCAAGGAGAGTACCGTGCCATTTTTTTCTGCATGGGTAGCCGGTGGTGAAAGGGTACAGTACCGCCCGACATTGAAAATAGGTACAACATTCTTCGTTATTCTTGTCAGAACAACATATTTTTTCTAATAATAACTCAATTTCAATTAATTCAGCGAAGCCGGATACCAGTGTGGGAAAGAATGACAATTTATTTATTTAATTGATCACATGTGCACTCCCACAAAATAAATCCCTACATCCAGTTTGGTGAGATCTGTGAAATTAATGAATGTATGGTCGTCTGCTAACCATAGATAGTGAATGTGAATATATGATCATCTTTGAGACGGCACTTGGGTTATCTTTTGTGGGACCAAAGAGATGAAATTTACCTGAGCTTTGAGCGCCTGAAATGTGGCTGAACAATACGGTAGCAAGGTGCTCCCCCACTTCAGCAGAGGTGCGAGAGAACCTGAAGAACGGCCATGTTTCAGCACTCTGCCGCTGGATCTAGTGTTGGTAAGATCTGTCTTAGGCGTGCTCCGTAAGGACAAAAGAGTGGAAACATGGTATGCATGTGAAATACTTAAGAGTAGTTTAGAATAATAATTTCTCTATTTCTGGAACTTTTGTGGGGAAAATTAAATGTCAGGCAGGTAATACTAATGGGATCATAGTAATGAAACCACGTCTAGCAATAAGTTGAAATACTTCCGAGTGCTTAAGTTAAGCTGAATTACTAGCGTGTGTACTATAAGTTGGAAATATTTAAGAAATGGCGTGTGCAGGACTTGAAACTAGAGACGAGTACTTCCACGTGGTGAGTACTATGTGAGTCTCAATCTGTGTATGAGACAAAGGATAAAGAGAAGTACTCGTCCATGGTATCAGTTGAGGACTCGCGTGTGTGATGAATATGTTCTTAATATTACTTTGCGTGTTATGTTTCCGTGTGACGCTTGATTTAAACTATAATACTCTGAGAGAGAAGCAAGGTGAGTCAGCCGTCTATCCAGCAACGCCACTTGGCATGCATTGCACAGGAAGACGTGTATATATCGTCCAGAGTTCGTAGTAGGAAATAAAAGTTACGAAGTGGGGCAGTGTCGTGTGAAACTGGGATGAATACTAATTGAAGGGGGAAAGCTGAAAGTGATATGATTATAATGTTGTGACTATTCCTTATGTTGTATTCCATGTTGCAGTGTGGTGTATGTCATGTAATTTAAGTATGTGTGGTTTGCATGGGAGAGTAGCAAGGTAGTTTCAGAGGTAGTGGGTTATGCATGTTCCTTTTGTACCGCTCGGTCTGGAGGAAAGTTTAGTGATGATGGTTGTGAGAGTCGAAGTGTGAGACATAATAAAAGATCCACCATCCTATCCAGAAAGTGCACCGTAGCGTTAAATAATTACGAGACCATAAGATAGAGAATCACCAATGTAAAGCCATGCCCATTGTGCGGACTTTATCATGTGTTATTGTTGTAGGTTATAGAATTTGTGTGTTTAGGTTATAGAATTTATCGGAATAAATAAGATAGTGAAAAGAAAAAGATTGGTGGCCTTTTCCTTTGAATTGTATGTTGTCATGATATTCAGAATTTATTATGTGTGTGCCATTCATATTCAGTGCGATGGCCACGTGTTGATCAAAGGCGTTAAATAAGAAAGAAAATGGGGTATTGCCAGTGTGTAGTGAACAGTCAGAGTTCTGTAAATTACTGATAGTCAGATGTGCGTTTCCGCTGCGTAATATTCATATAGGAGGATAATTTGTAACTTCATTGTGAATACGACAGTTCATGTTACTTGATAACAAAAAAAATGAATCCACTCGCTTAGCAGACCACTCATCTTGCAGGCCTGACTGCTTGATGCCACAGTATGAGCAAGGCATGTGGGTGCCTCTCAACTTACTACTGTTACACAAAGTCATACCACAACCGAGTTCAAACTTCATAGAAACTACACGATCGCTGACAATAACAGATACAATGTCGACTTCATATAATTTACGCACATGATGAATCCGTACACAAAAGGATTCATCGATAAAAAAATCCCTGAAGTATCAGTTTGAAGGACGTGCACTTCATTCACCATTCAGTGCTCGTATTTCATATTTCTAATCCCAGCATTATGGTATTCGGTAAAATAATAATTCAGGCAATATTAATAATTTCCATGGGTTGCCTGATTTATTCGACAATTTTTACAGCTTGTCTCACACTGATCTGTGAGAGCAGCTTGGTGCTAGAAATTTTCTTTATTTATGGGCGAGGGCAGCAGTCTTCCTAGCAGCCATGATGGCTTCCCGTTTCCCATCCCTTTTCCGATCGCCAGGGTGGCACGTGGTGCCGTTTGAACATTCGGTAGTGGCCAAAGTTTCTCCTGTTCTCAGTTCCTCAACCTGCCTTACCAACCTTGTAACCGCTATTTCTGCTCGATTTTAACGTCACGAGGTCGCCTCCCTGTGAGATTCTGGCCTTCCAATTGGCCAGTTCAGGTGCGCTCCCGTTTTTCGCCGGTGGGCGCCAACCGCCTTCCGCGGTGGATAGTGGACAAAGGGGCAGTAGTTCAGTTCTAGTGTGACTGTGCCGGAGACCGGAGGTGCTGCTTCCATGAGATGAAGTTCGGTAAGCATGAAAGCAGACCTGCACTGTAGATTCGCGTCCTGCGGCCCAGAGGGCCCAGAGGTCATTGTGAATAGTTTCGCGTCTTGCGGCTTTTATTCCTTTAGTACGGGAGGCTACGCTCAACTGGCCAGCTGCGCATGTCTGGCCAGCTGAAACAAATGAATAAAGTGTGGGCGCCATTTTAATGTTACTCAACGATTTCTGCGAAAGAGTAACCACATCTATTACTCGAAACAAATATGTTCTGGTTCAAAGGGCATCGGTTGGGGTACGCAGCAATATTGTGATTGTAGATCAGTGGCTCCCATCATGGAGTTATTTACCCCTGAGGGCTAAAATGAAATTTTCTGAGGGGCAAAAACAAAAGAAATCGATTGTATTACGACTACGAAACTAAATTATTTTTTATAGATCATAATTATTATCACTCTTTCGTAACAATGATTACTAAGTTACCAGTCCTTACCTTTTTCCAAACATGAGCATTAATCAGTTACACAATGTAATTGAGGTTAAAGCTTATGAAAAGAATGTATCAACATCTCCTACACAAATAGTCCACTATTTAAACACAAACTTTTTTTCTTTGTACCATGTAACTATGATAGTAAAATTGAGACGTATGCATCACACACAATTTAATATCTCATCAAAACGCCTTCTTTGACCTGTACGTAGTTCCCACGATGGACTGACTACAAATTGCTACATTTTTCATTTCAAACAAATAAACAAACACCATCCGAACGAGCTTGAAGGGCCAACGACACCGACCGGCCGCCGTGTCATCCTCACTCGTTAGGCATCACAGAATGCGGATAAGGAGTGGCGCGTGGTCAGCACACCACTCTCCCAGCTGTTGTCAGTTTTCATGACGAGTGAATACTCCTCGGTCAAGTAGCTCCTCAGTTGGCCTCACAAGGGCTGAGTGCACCCCGCTAGACAACGGCACTCGGCAGACCCGGACGGTGACCCATCCAAGTGCTAGCCAACCCGAACAAGGCTGATCTCACGGGATCATTATTCATTAGGCAACAGATGAGCCATGTAATTGATGGCAGGAGACAACTATGTAATTAAATTGCTGCAGGGCCTTCACGGTGTTATTATTATTAGAGGTAGTTGTCAGACACGCCAACGGACTTGCTGCAGTGGTAACACCGTTTCCCGTCAGATCACCGAAGTTAAGCGCTGTCGGGCTGGGCTAGCACTTGGCTGGGTGACCATCCAGTGTGCCGAGCGGTGTTGGCAAGCGGGGCACCAGTGACGCCTGTCGGTGAGGATGACACAGCGACCGGTTGATAGAGTTGGGCCTTCATGCCCTGTTCGGGCGGAGTTTAGTTTTTTAGTTGTCAGACACAAAGCTGTTGGCAGCCTAAGGTCTTCCAATTCCTGCCAGTTCAGAAGTAAGGAATCGAGGAATTTACAAACAGCAAGTGTAACGCAGCCCGCCGCTCGTGGTCTCGCGGTAGCGTTCTCGCTTCCAGAGCGCGGGGTCGCGCGTTCGGTTCCCGGCGGGTTCAGGGATTTTCACCTGCCCCGAGATGACTGGGTGTTGTCGTGTAGTCTTCATCTTCACTCATCCTAATTACGGTCGGAGGAAGGTAACGCCAAACAACCTCCATTAGGAAGTTGCCTAGTACTGCGGTGCGGGTCTCCCGCATCGTTCCACTACGCTCTGTCAAGAAACATGGCACCTCATTTCCAACTGTAACGCACGTATTTTAATTCAGTTGCTTTTGAAAGGGGGTGTACAGTGTGGGCAAAGCAAGAGTCGCTAGGGAGAGTTCTGTTGCAGAGGAAGCATATTTTATAACAAGAGTATATCCTCAATGTGGACAGCTAGCTTTTTTTCCTGAAGAGGAGTTATAGGCAGCGCTCGCGGTGCACTGCTAAGTGCTTCGTCATTCTATATGAAAAAGGTTGTTAGAAATAAGCAAAATCATTAGTTCATGATATAATGAAACCCCTGACATTTCCTTATGAAATTTACCTTCTGTTTCCAGCACAGCTATCGATGATAAGAACTTTTAGTACAACACCTACGAGATAATGGTCCAATCTGACATGTCGAAATCTGCCCTGGAAATCTGAACAAAGTAAGAATAAACCCAAAGAAATTCGGTATCAAAATTTTAGCTAATAAGACGTATTGCAACTATTTTTAAAAAATGTTGAAAGTACTAATTTTTGCCCTTTGAAGAACCGCTTATAGGAGCGGTTTGTACAGTACCCTGCCCAGCACGTGATTCAGCGAAGAGCCGAAGCCTTGGGAAGAGAGCATAGCGTTACGCACAAATCCTGGTCCATACTTGCCAGTTGTAAGCATCTAAACCATACAAAACTGTCATGTATCGTAAATTTCTTGAAAAACTAACAGGTCATATCAATGGCTAAACTGTTTCAGATGTAATGCTTACAAGGATGACTAGCAGAGAAGAAAAAATCAAGACTGTGTTTGATTTTACATTATAAACGACTTCTATAACTGCATACTTTGTAAGGTGGGTAAGTCATTTCGATTTATGTAACTTATGGAAGTCCGAGAGAGATCAAGTTACGTTACTGTTGAACAATCTTTGGTCTTGCGGTGACACAGTCTTTGCCACTGCGCAGTCTGATACATTCTTAGTTTGCATATTGTAGGTAATGATTGTATTCAGTAGTGCTGTGTTGACTTGTGATTGTCCCTGTTAGATGAAGAAAGATTTATTGCAAAGGACAGCAAGGATGGAGATAATGTGTACAGGGTGCTCCATCTGAAGTTTCCGATGAAATTATCTCGAAAACTATACATCGAGTAAAAATAATGGGGAAGAGAAGTTCGTACGCTCAAAGGAAAACATTAAATGGTACTACACGTGCCCCGCCCCCTTGGGTGGGGCAGGGGGCAACTTTTAAATCATAAATGGAAAAACCCATTTTTTATTGCAGATTCGGATTCTCCATAAAAAAAGGCTGCAAGATCCGGGCAATCCCAGAGGGTGGGATTATTGGCAGTTGGGAGCTCAAACATTAGGCGCTTTATGGGGCCTCTTAGGGACTTGGCTGACAAGAAGGGTAGGAAAAGCAATGTGCACTCCGTGTGCCTACTAGATGGAGTCATTCCAGATGTGGAAAGGGTCCTCCCGGAAGTCATGAAGAGCACAGGGTGCAGCTAACTGCAGGTGGTTGCTCACGTCGGTACCAATGATGTGTGTCACTCTGGATCAGAAGAGATTCTCTCTGGATTCGAGCGGCTAACAGAAGTGATAAAGGCTGTCAGTCCACTGATTAGGTCAGGTGTCCACTATACGCAGGAGGCGGCTACATGGGTAGCAGGGGCTGTCTAGCGTGGACTGGGCTGTTTTTTAGGTTAGAGGGTCTCGGGAAAACACAAGAACGGCTTCACTCACAAAGGGTGCAGGCTGAACACAGGAAGAACATAGATACAGGAACCATAGGTATAACAGTTGTAAATTGTCGTAGCTGTGTTGCGAAAGTACCAGAGCTCTAAGCGCTAATAGAAAGCACTGATGCACAAAACGTTATAGGCACTGAAATCTGGCTAAAGCCAGATATAAGCTCAGAGGAAATTTTTGCGAAGAACCTAACGGTGTTCCGAAATGATAAGCTAAACACGGTTGGCGGTGGAGTGATTGTTGCTGTCAGAAGTAGTTTATCTTGTCGCGAAATTGAAGAAGATACTTCCTGTGAGTTAATATGGGCAGAGTTCATTGTTTGCAATAAAACAATAATTGGATCCTTTTATCGACCTCCCAATTCAGATGATACAGTTGCTGAAAGGTTCAAAGAAAACTTGAGTTTGATTTCAAACACGTACCCGACTCCTACGACAATAGTTGGTGATGACTTTAATTCACCCTCGATATGTTGATGAAAATACGTGTTGAATACCGGAGGTACACATAACATATCAACCGAAATCGTGCTAAAATCATTCTCTGAAAATTATATCGAGCAGTTAGTTCATGAGCCCACGGGAATAGCAAACGTTTGTGGAAACACAATTGACCTCTTAGCAACAAATAATCCTCAGTTAACAACGAGATACAGAGATTAGTGAAAACAGGGTTGTCGTACTGATATTGAATATTCTAATCCTCAAATCCTCGAAAAATAAGCCATAAATATACCTATTCAAACAAGCAGATAAAAATTCACTTGACGCCTTCCTAAGAGACAATCTCCACTCATTCCAAATTAATAATATAAGTGTAGACTAGATGTGGCTTGAATTCCAAAAAATAGTATCGGCAGCAGTTGAAAGATTTATAACAAATAAATTAACAAACGACGGAGCTGATCCTCCTTGGTACACAAAACGGGTTAGAACACTGTTGCAGAAACAACGAAACAAACATGCCAAATTTAAACAGACGCAAAAAAGAAGATGTAAATATTCCATAATTCGAATCAAGAACAGCTGACAACATGAGTAAAGTAGAAGTAAATACCCTCGGAGTAGTGAAGAAACTTAAATCACATAATATAAGTAAGTTTTCTGACCCAGACTGTATACCAATTGGGTTCCTTTCAGAGTATGCTGATGCATTAGCTCCATACTTAATAATCATATACAACCGTTCGCTCGACCAAAAGTCCGTACCCAAAGACTGGAAAGATGCAAAGGTCACACCACAATTCAACAAAGGTAGTAAGAGTAATCCACTTAATTACACTGTGGGTAGAGCAAACCAAAGGCTGCGATTCATAGGCATAACACTTAGAAGGTGCAACAGGTCTACTAAAGAGACTGCCTACACCACGCTTGTCCGCCCTATTCTGGAGTATTGCTGTGGGGTTTTGGATCCGTATCAGGTGGGACTGACGGATGACATCGAAAAAGTACAAAGAAGGGCAGCTCTTCTTGTATTATGGCGAAATAGGGGAGATAGTATCACGGACATGATACGTGAATTGGAGTGGCAATCATTAAAACAATGACGTTTTTCGTTGTGACGGGATCTTCTCATGAAATTTCAATCACCAGTTTTCTCCTCCGATTGCGAAAACTATCTGTTGCCACCCACCTACATAGGGAGAAATGAGCATCACGATAAAACAGGAGAAATCAGGGCTCGCACAGAAAAATTTAAGTGGTCGTTTTTCCCGCGTGCCGTTCGAGAGTGGAACGGTAGGGAGACAGCTTGAAGGTGGTTCCTTGAACCCTCTGCCAGGCATTTTATTGTGAATAGCAGAGTAATCACGTAGATGTAGATGTAGATCCATATCATTAACCTCGATATGCAACAGAATTTTGGAACATACATTATGTTCGAATATTATGAATTATCTCGAAGAAAACGGTCTCTTGACACACAATCAACATGGGTTTAGAAAACATCGTTCTTGTGAAACACAACTAGCTCTTTATTCGCATGAGGGGTTGAGTGCTATTGACAAGGAATTTCAGATCGATTTCGTATTTCTGGATTCCCGGAAGACTTTTGGCACTGTACCACACAAGTGGCTTGTAGTGAAATTGCGTGGTTATGTAATATTGTCTCAGTTACGAGACTGGATTTGTGATTTCCCATTAGAGAGGTCACAATTCGTAGTAATAAACGCCGGCCGCTGTGGCCGAGCGGTTGTAAGCACTTCAGTCCGGAACCGCGCTGCTGCTATGGTCGCAGGTTTCAATCCTGCCTCGGGCATGTCTGTGTGTGATGTCCTTAGGTTAGTTAGGTTTAAGTAGTTCTAAGTCTAGGGGACTTATGCCCTCAGATGTGAAGTCCCACAGTGCTTAGAGCTACTTGAACCGGAGTAACTGATGGAAAGTCGTCGAGTAACGTGATTTCTGGTGTTCCCCAAGGTAGTGTTTTAGGCCCTTTGCTGTTCCTTATGTATATAAACGACTTGAGAGACAGTCTGAGCAGCGTCTTAGGTTGTTTGCAGATGACGCTATCGTTTATGGATTAATAAAGTAATCAGTATATCAAAACATACTGCAAAACGATTTAGAAAAGATATCTGAATGGTGCGAAAAGTGGCAGTTGACCTTAAATAACGAAAAGTGTGAGGTCATACACATGAGTGCTGAAAGGAACTCGTTAAACTTCGGTTATACGATAAATCAGTCTAATCTAAAAGCCTTAAATTCAACCAAATACCTAGGTATTACAGTTACGAACAACTTGAATTGGAAGGAACACTTAGAAAACGTTGTGGGGAAGGCTGACCAAAGACTGAGTATTATTGGCAGGACACTTAGAAAATGTAACAGATCTGCTAAGGAGACTGCCTACACTACGCTTGTCCGTCCTCTTTTAGAATACTGCTACGCGGTGTGGGATCCTTTCCAGATAGGACAGACGGAGTACAACGAAAAAGTTCAAAGAAAGTCAGCACGTTTTGTATTATCACGAAATATGGGAGAGAGTGACACTGAAATGATACAGGATTTGGGCTGGACGTCATTAAAAGAACGGCGTTTTTCGTTGTGACTGATCCTTCTCACGAAATTTCAATTACCAACTTTCTCCTCCGAATCAGAAAATATTTTGTTGACGCCGACCTACCTTGGGGTAAACGATCACCACGATAAAATAATGGAAATCAGAGCTCGTACGGAAAGAGATAGGTGTTCGTTCCTTCCGCGATCTATACGAGACTGGAATAATAGAGAACTGTGAAGGTGGTTCGATGAACCCACTGCCAGGCACTTAAATGTTATTTGCAGAGTATCCATTTAGATGCTGATACAGGTGTACGTAGGCATTTTCTCCCTCATTCGCTTAAAGATATTCACAGCCATTTCTTTGTTACTAAAAGCTACCATTGTGCCTGTTTTCTTTGTGCAGGGAAAGTATGTTCTGGATTCTTATTGAAACAACAATAATCTTTCGAATCACAATCCACGCAATCATCGGAGGTATTACCCACGTGTTCTAAGGTTTCCACAGTCTCTAGCGAAAGGTCGGTATCATTCCAATCAACGTCCAAGACAATAACTAACAAATAATGTATAATTATGTAGGCCTTAAGGAAAAGTAGGTGGTTTCGACCTTATACCACGTTCCTCATGTTTCATTTTTGCAACACTGAGAATGTTACACATTACTGTGAAACTATGGAGCCTGTACTAACAGATTTTATTACCAGGTATACAATATATGAGGGAAACACAATGAATGTTAATTTAGTTTGACCTCAATTGATACTATTGTGTTGTGTCATGATTTGTTTACCGATGCAACGACAACCAAGTGGGCCAATTTGCACATGCCATGTTGTGCATGCACAATACGGCTCAGCTCCGGTAATAGTGTAGAGCAAGTCTTAGCAGCTAAAATTTTGGCAATATATTTCTTGAGCTGTATTTTTCCTCATAAAACATTTCAGGGCAGGTCTCGAAATGTCGGGTTGGACCGTTCTCTTTTTAACATAGCAGACGTTCAAGTGGCTCTAAGCACTATGGGACTTAACATCGTAGATCATCAGTCCCCTAGACTTTGAACTACTTAAACCTAACTAACCTAAGGACAGCACACACATCCATGCCCGAGGCAGGATTCGAACCTGCGACCGTTACAGCAGCGCGGTTCCGGACTGAAGCGCCTAGAACCGCTCCGTCACGACGGCCGGCCATAGCAGACGCCGAGACCCTGCCGCATGGGTAGCCGTCTTGAGGTACCTAACAAAAAATATATAAAAAGTACTTACGTGCAACAGTGAGTCATGCACGGTTATCTAATTTGGCAGTACTATCAACAGGCGGCGGGTGGCACGAGTGGTCACAGCCCTATATCGCTGGTGCGCGATTGTAACAGAAGTGTTGAAAGATATTAACTAACGGAATTCGAAGCATAACGCCGTACATCGGTACTTAAAAAACTCCAAGCCCCATCTTCCAGAGCCGAAACCACGAACGTTCTTCAGCTCCCTACGTAACTGTCACGCAGAGACCGCGCAGATGAAATTAGGCTCTCCCCACGATCCATTCGCGAATGAAAGAGGAACATACTAATGAAAGGTTCAACAAATAGCGTCCCCTGCTCCGCAGTTCACAGTGATACACAGGGTAAAGATAAACCTATAAGTGTATATATTCATGCAGAAAATATTGTGGCCATCATCAGATGCTACGAAGCCTCAGATGGCAGTTGCAGGCATAAACGAGCTCAACAAGCTGAGGCGCTTGAGTTCTCAAAGTTGCACCGACCAGTGTTACCGAGCTTTCAGTGGAGAATTTAAAATTAAATAGACTGTTTCGTAAACGTATCTTCTCTATGTCACTTTTGGTCGTAAGTGGGTGGAGAGTGAGTGGGGCATGATGTAATGCAGCATGTATGGATGTGAGGAGGGAGGGGGAGACTCTCTGTGAAAGATGATGTATGAACGACGTTTTGCAAAGTTGGAAATGGGGTTGGGTGAGGGTAGGCATGTACGAGGGGGCGGGGAAAGCATTTCATGTACTTGCCCTGGGGCTCACATGACTGTACTTGGCCCCTGTCTCGATGTAACTCTCTGCTCTCATAAAAGTAAGTTACGGTGCATTCAACGGTCAACTGTGTTTCAGGAGAAAATACTTTTTTAGGGTTCCGCGCATGACTCTGTCAAAACGGAATCGTAATAGGATCGGTTTGTTGTCCATCTGACTGTCTGTCTGTCCGACTGTTAAGAACCTTTTTTCTCAGGATGAGTAGACTATCAAGTTCAAACTTATCTCACATATTAAGGTTTATGGTCCTTTGGCGATGTAACAATGTTGAACTAAGTCATTTCAATCAAAGAATGCAGCCATTTATGTCACTAGCTTTGATACTCGAAACCTCACCCATCAGAACCTATAGGGTAATTCTTGTTCATCTAGAATCACGAAATTCGGCAAGAAGCAAGTTTTCGCACTACAAGTAAAGGAAAAGATACGAAAATTCTTAATTTGTAATTGTATAACACGAAAAAATATTTATTTGTAATTTTTTATCCGCCTGTCTGTATGTCTGTCAATCTGTTAAGATCCTTTTTCTCTGGAACAGTTTAGTGTAGCAAGTTCAAATTTATATCATATAGAAAGGTCGGTGGTCTCTTGCTGGTGTAAAAATTTGAAGCTTCTAAGTCAATGTAATCAAAATATGCTACCATCTGTTTCTCATATTTTGATACCCGAAAACTCACTCATCAAACCTGTAGGGTACTCCTCGTTGACAGATGATCGTGAAATTTGGCAAGAAGCAAGGCTTCACAGCTCATGTAAAGGAAAAGATCCGAAAGAACTTAATTTTTAATTACATAACACGAAAAACATTTTTTGTCACATTTTAAACGTCTGTCTGTTTATCTGTCCTTGTGTTAAGACTCACTTCTCTGGTTCTCTGGAACAAGTTGGAGTTCAAATTTATAACATACACTATGGTCGATAGTCCCTTGGCTGTGTAAAAATGTTAACCTTCTAAATGAATTTTTCCATTCACACATTATCTTGATTTTTGTTTATCAAATCGACCTGAAGTTATCTGATTGTGCTGTTTGATGTTCCGTACATTCTAAAATGTGAGAAAAAAGTAAAAGATTGATATATTGGGAAAGAGAAAGAACAAAAAAATCGACCAGCGTGTGTTCAAAGACTATGAAATAAACTTCGCGAGACAATTTCGTATACATTTCACATATGGACCAAGTGGTCACCTCACTCGTACAGATGAAGATTTCGTCACTGAACTTCAGACACTGCCCATTAGATGTGTTCTTTGCTGTGATACCATTTCATTCGATGTTTCTTTATTGGACAACCAAGAAAAACAGTCTATAATACAGAATAAGCGTACTGCCTCACCATACAGTATTGGCGATGGTATGATTCAGAAAAGTGTGACAAAACTGTCAAGTAGTACAAGTCTATTCGGCAATTAGATGAAAGACGGCGGATCTCTTCTTTTCTCGCTCCCGCACGTTGGCTCTGAGAATGTGTTGACCGCTCGTCGCCTGATTGGCCGTAACTTCTCTCCACAAGCCCGAAGAACGCTAATGACTTACGACAGACTGCTAGACTTCGAGGGACATAGGACGACACCGAAGAATTGAACAGTGGCGTACAGACCTCGAGATAGGTTGTTCGAGTGACAAAGGTGAGCGGCAGTGGTTTTTCATGGGTGACCTGTTCCCAGGCAGTTGCGAAGGCGTGAGGTGAGACAGTTTTGCAGTCGTAGGCGGGAAATCTCGAGATATGAGACGCGCAATCTTGGAATCAGATACTGGCGAGATGCGAAGACATCAGCACACCCAATAATCGCAGTTCCCTTTTTTTTATTAGTATACGTAATTGGTAGTCAACTATGCGTTCACATCCGAAAGTAAATACACGCGTTACATTTACGTCTTTACCAGTCAAGCCACCTTACGGTATATGGCGGAATGCACCTCTGCTTCCATCACGACTTCCGTTTGCTGTGACAATCACGAATGGTGCCTGAAAGATGTCTGTCGGCAAACCTCCGTATGAGCTCTAGTTTCTCTGATTACCTCGTCATGGTTATTTTGCGAAACGTATACGGAAGAAAGTAATGTGTTGCTGGACTCTTAACGGAACATAAGCTCTCGAATTTTAAACAATAAACTCCTCCGTGATGCACAAACCCTCTCTCGTAGCCTCCGTCGCTGGACTTCGTAATATTCGTAAGTACTAGCGCTTAATAAACGAGCCTGAGACGAAATGCATCGCTTTAATTGGATCTTTTCTATCTTTTCTACTTATTGTATCTGATATGGGTCCCAGTTAAGAGCAACACCCAGTAATCGACTGAACGAGGGTTTTGTAATCCACTTCAAATCGCTCCGGTTGGCTACTCTTCGTATTTTAAGTTTCTTGCTATTTCCATCTCTTTATCGCCAACAGTGTTGGCAATATGTTGCTTTCGAATTCATCGACGCTTCTCTCTTTTCTTACCTTACTTAGAGCTGAGATGAAGCTTCCTCTGGTTCTTGGCTTCTTTCCATCATGGCTACTGAACCACTGCATATCTTTTCCATCCGCCACAGACTTTCTCGGCACATACTGGTCTAAAGCATGTTGTAGAATGTACTAGAATTTTACCAGTCTGCACTCCACATCTTCAACTGCAGAGCGCAATAGCTAATGTTCCGACGTTCTGCTGTTTGTGTGTTATCACTTCTACCAAGCACAAATTGTTTCTTTTACTTCTTAACGCTACTTGAACATCTGTAATTACTGATGATATAACGTCCTATTATAACTGATTAGGCCGGCCGGTGTGGCCGTACGGTTCTAGGCGCTTCAGTCTGGAACCGCGTGACCGCTACGGTCGCAGGTTCGAATCCTCGGGCATGGATGTGTGTGATGTTCTTAGGTTAGTTAGGTTTAAGTAGTTCCAAGTTCTAGGGGACTGATGACCTCAGAAGTTAAGTCCCATAGTGCTCATATAACTGATTACCTTGTTTACGTAACCTGATTCGGAAGGTTGGGCTGTCTTTGTTCCCCTCACATATTTTGTAGATTCATTCATAAGACAGTCACCTGAATCCCGACCTCAGACACCAGCTTTAATCACACGTTGTAAGTAGGCTGTTTAGGTTTTTTTATTGGTAACGCCACCTCTGTATAAAAATCACTGGCTGTGCTGTGTGCAGTCTGTGTCTAGTTTGCATTGTTGTCTGCCATTGTAGTGTTGGGCAGCGGCAGCTGGATGTGAACAGCGCGTAGCGTTGCGCAGTTGGAGGTGAGCCGCCAGCAGTGGTGGATGTGGGGAGAGAGATGGCGGAGTTTTGTAATTTGTCATGAACTGCTATATATATTATAACTATTAAGGTAAATACATTGTTTGTTCTCTATTAAAATCTTTCATTTGCTAACTATGCCTATCAGTAGTTAGTGCCTTCCGTAGTTTGAATCTTTTATTTAGCTGGCAGTAGTGGCGCTCGCTGTATCGCAGTAGTTCCAGTAACGAAGATTTTTGGTGAGGTAAGTGATTTGTGAAAGGTATAGGTTAATGTTAGTCAGGGCCATTCTTTCGTAGGGATTTTTTGAAAGTCAGATTGCGTTGCGCTAAAAATATTGTGTGTCAGTTTAAGCACAGTCATGTATAATTGTTCTAAGGGGACGTTTCATATGTCGACCCTTAGCCGAGGATACCTCACTGGAATCTTCTGATTTTTTTCTTGTAGTTTGTGTAATTAGTGTAGCTGTTGTTTATTGCTAGCGCGTAATTCTAGAGAGAATTTCCTTTGTAGTTGTAGTTTTTCATTGTTGTACAGTAAAACAGTTGTGGCATGCATGTAGATTTGCACCAAGTATTTCGCAGCTGCGCTTGCAATTAAGTAGACATTATTTCCATTGCTATGTTATTTTATTTTGCTCTTCAAATTGTGCTTTTCTGTGTTATCGTGTGAAATATTGTGACAATTATGGCGTGTGAAAAACGTAATACTAGGCTCCAAAGTAAACTGAGAAATGACAGTGAAGACGCAAGCAGTGTGTTAGCGCCGCAGAGTAATGAATTAACTAATGTTCAAAGTAGTAATTTGGTAATTGTGCATAGGGAAATGAAGCGGGCGTCAAATAATGGTGTAGACAGTGAAACAGATAGTGAACAGGGAAGCATTATCGATCGATCGGTCGGCAACAGCTCGCCTCAGGAATCCGAAATGACAGAACACAATATTGCAAATACTGTAGACTTAGGTTTTGGGTCCTCACCGTTTTCTCAAATGAGTCAAAACACATTTTCTGCTCGTCAAAATTTGAATGTTGCCGGTGAAAATGCACTGCCAAAAAGCATAGAGAAACAGATTCCAGACACTAATACATTATTATTGCAATTAATGCAACAAATGGAACTAAATCAGAGACAAATGGGACAAAAGCTTCAAAAGTTAGACACAATGGAACAACACCAGAGACAAACACAGCAACAGTTAGACGCAATGGAAGAAGAGCTTCAAAAGCTAGACTCAGTGGAACATACGCTTGAACAAACACGTGAAGATTTAACTACTGAGTTACATAACATTGAATCGAAATGTCAAAAAGTCTGTAATGACGTAAAAACACAAATTTGTGAGCATTTTCAACCTATTTTTTCGCGGCATGAAAGTGCATTACAGAATCACGAAGCAGCCATAAAAGAACTGCAAATTATTGTTCATGAAAATCATGAGACCTTGCAAGCTAAATTTGACTCAGTTGCATCTACCGATTCGGTTACGCAACTTGCAAAAACTCAGGAAAACTTAAAGGACACAGTAGATACTCTGAAACGTGGTTCAGAAATACACACTGAGGAAATAAGTACACTATCGGAGAAAGTAGCCGAACTTTCGGATCAGTTCACTAATTTATCTACGAAGGTAGATGATAATCTGAATGACACAATACCGGTATTCTTTAATGACACAGAAGAGTGCGAACAAATTAGGAAACTGAAACAAAATCTGAATCAAATTAATACGCAACACCAAATAGAAATCAGGGAAGTACAAGATCAGCTGACACAGGTAATACAAGAATTACGTATTTCAGAGGACACTCGCGCTCCAATACGGGAAGAGGGACATAGAAATACGGAACAGCCACAAAATAATAACACAGCTCATTTCGGAAGTTATGAAAGAAATTGGCAAGGTGCACCGAATTTTGAAATGGAACCGCCGACACGACGTAACAATGACCGATATGCTACTCGCCAATACGATGATTTTGACTATAAGCTGTTCATTACTACACGTAAATTCAAAACATTTAAGAATTCTGGCAACGACATTCATCCACAAGCGTGACTCCATCAATTCTCTCATTGTTTTCCTCCCAAATGGTCGTTAGAACACAGATTAGAATTTATGTGTGGCTACTTAGAGAATGAACCAGCTGTAAGAATGCGATCGGTCATTCACGATTGTCACAGTGAAGGAGAATTTTATCATGCCTTCCTCTCAGCGTATTGGTCTCAAGCTACACAAGACCGAGTAAAACATAGCATCATAATGACGAAACATTTCGAACAATCTGAATTCTCCAGTCTTGTGAAATATTTTGAAGACATGTTGCACAAGAATCAGTACCTGTCAAACCCATACAGCCCCTCAGAACTCATCCGCATTTGCTTAATCAAATTACCTGAACATTTACGACATATTATTTTGGCAGGACGTTGCAAAGACGACATTGAAGCTTTTCAGGGACTCTTACAAGAATTAGATATTGACACTGACAATCGCGGAATGCGAAAACAGGAACACAACAATTACAGGTCACATCCGTCGCAATTCCGCGATGAAAGAAATAACAACTGGACACGACAAGGCTATTCTCACAACACATATCGTGACCAAAACAGACACCACCTGTATGACAACCGTTGGCAGAGTAGTAATAATTACAGGGAAAGATCACCTCTCTGCGGTAGTGACTATCACAGAGACAATCAGAGAAACAGACAATATGGGAACCAAAATAATTATTATCAAGGGAGACAGAATAACTTTAGACGCAATGGTCCAGTGCGCAGTTACGATTCAGGGAGAAATTCTCCACCACGTGACCGACAAGAAAGAAACTATGGCATCTACCGACATGACGACAGACGATATGATCGTAACGACAGACCTGAATTGCATCAGAACTGGCGGGATTCAAACAGAGCAGGGCCCTCTCGAGGAGGTGAATTTGTAGAAGTTAGGTCTCCAAATCCCAATAACGACGCGCGCCAACAAAGAGACAATAGGCAATGACTCATACCGCTGGCAGCCACGAAACGTACGTATGAAGCTGACGACGCAGCTGCCATAGCTAGTAATTACGTAAAAAGGGAAGACATTAGGGACATCTTACTCCAGGAACACGACGTAAAACATAACAACATTGCATATCCTGTGATTCAGATTACAGTAAATGACGTAAAATTTACGGCAGTACTTGACTCTGGCAGTCCCATTTCAGTAATTAGTGAAACAGCCTTTAGCAAATGTAACAAATCGAACGATTGCCCCACACTTCCGTTACGTAAGATTAAATTACAAGGTGCAATCTTTGGAAAAAGTATAGATGTACGCCAACAAACCAACTTAGAATTCTTTTGTCAAAGCTACAGCTTCTCTATGAGCTTTCTTATTGTTCCATTATTGTCGACGGAAATTATATTGGGAGTAGACTTTTTGAATGAATACAAAGCAATCTTAAACTTTCACGATGCTGATATAAGTTTAGAGAAAGAAGGTAAGTCAATAGCTTTGAAATTTGAAGATTGGCTCTCAAACCATGACGAGGAAATTAATCGGCTTTACCTTCTGTTAGACAACAGTTCGGAGTTTTCTACGGGACTAGACACTAACAATCACTCTGCAAATACTGACAGGGCTGATATCGACGACATATTTGATACTAATGAGTTAATTCAAAATAAAATTCAAACGATTGAGAACTGTAATGACATTGATAGGCAGGACCTTTTTGAGATTTTACAAGCACATTCCACAGTTTTTACTCACAAAACAGGAACAATCAAGGGATTTCAATACCAATTTCGAGTTCGTGAGCATACTAAATTTTGTGTTAGACCATACGTAATTCCAGCACATTATAGGGACCGTGTTAGAACAGAAATACAATCTATGCTTAATGAGGGCATTATTGAGCCTGCAGTAAGCTCATACAACAATCCATTACATGTTGTCGAGAAGAAAAATGGATCGATGAGGCTTGTCTTAGATTCGAGACAAATCATCATTCCTGAAACAGACAGGCCGCAAACGTTGGAAGAATTTCTTCAAAATTTTAATGGCGTAAAAGTGTTGTCTTCTATTGATCTCAGATCCAGCTTTTATCAGATCGAACTTCATCCAGAATGTAGAAAATACACAGCTTTCCTTTGTTTCGGCGTTTGTTATCAGTTTCTGAAACTTCCTTTTGGTTTGAAAATTTCTTCGGCAGCATTCATTCGCGGGCTGAATTCCATATTACCTGAGTTCTTAAAACGTCACATCACGTTATATGTGGACGATATTCTAATAGCGGAAGCTTCACGGGAACAACATAATCGCATCCTCAACAGTTTGTTACGTATTTTTGCAGAATCTGGAATTACAGTTAACTTGGAAAAGTCTGAATTCGGTAGGACAAAGGTGAAGTTTTTGGGACATATTATTTCTTCTGAAGGCATTCAGCCGGATCCTGAAAAGTTAGAAGCAATCAGAGCCATTTCTGTTCCATCCACAAAAAAACAAGTCCGCAGTTTTCTAGGTCTCGTAAATTTTTACCGTCGTTTTCTGAATATGCAAATTCTTGTTACACCAAAACTTTGTTCTCTCACTGGAAAAAATACTATTTGGAACTGGGACGAACAATCACAGTTGGAATTCAATTCTTTGAAAGAAGCGTTACTTAACGCGCCAATACTAGCTCATCCAGATCTGTCACAAGATTTCTGCCTTAGCACGGATTCTTCTAAAGTCGGTCTTGGTGCCCATTTATTTCAAGAAGCCATAGAAAATGACACTACTGTTCAGAAAACCATTGCTTTTGCTAGCCGAGTGCTAACAAAATCTGAAAAAAATTATTCCGTTACTGAATTAGAAGCTTTAGCTATCGTTTGGGCATTTAACAAATTCCGTTTCTTTCTTTCTGGTAAGCACGTAAAAGTATACAGTGATCATGGTGCATTACAATTTCTTATGTCTTCAAAATTAAATCATGACAGGTTAAAACGTTGGGCATTGTTTCTGCAAGAATTCCGCTTCACAATAGTCTACATTCCCGGCAAGGAGAACATTGTTGCGGACGCACTGTCACGCACACCGGCTGGGCTTGAGAAAAGTAACACAGAAGGCAACCTCGAGAAAAATTTCAGTATTCTTTACATTCAGAAAGTCGCCTTTGAAAACTTCATCACCACATCTTTAAAGGACATTGCTCATGAACAAGATAAAGATCCGATTTGGAAAGACATCAAAAGCATATGGCATGAAAAGACACACACACAGATTCGGCATTATTACCTGGTTAGAAACAACATACTCTTCAAACGCTGCACTGTTGATGACAAGCTATGGGAACTTTGCATTCCAGACGATTTTGTTAATAAGCTCATTTGGTACATTCAATTCAGATACGCACATTTTGGTCCACGAAAATGGTATCATATTCTTCGAACGACTTGTTATTTTAACAATATGGAAAAGAGAATTCGAAGAGTCCTGTCTATTTGTAAACTTTGTCAAAAGGCTAAACCATCTACTATCTCACATCGTGCTCCGTTGTTTCCTATCATTCCTACTAAATTAAAAGAAATTGCTGCAGTTGATCTATTGGGACACCTTGTCAGAACATCGAATGGATTTTCGTACGTTCTAGTCGCTGTTGAACTTACTTTAAAGTTTGTTTCTTTCACTCCGTTACGTAAAACCACTGGACGATCTGTATCCTACGCCTTTGTTAAAAAT
This sequence comes from Schistocerca serialis cubense, assembly GCF_023864345.2. Classification (NCBI taxonomy): domain Eukaryota; kingdom Metazoa; phylum Arthropoda; class Insecta; order Orthoptera; family Acrididae; genus Schistocerca; species Schistocerca serialis. Next base: position 332,778,705 of record NC_064642.1, read on the forward strand.
TTCTTACGTGAAGTTGGCCACGTTGCTAAAGTCATTTCAGATAACGGACCGCAATTTAGATCTGCTGTTTGGTCACACATGCTTCGGAATCATAAAATCAAACCTGTTTTTATTTCATTGTACTCACCACATTGCAACCCGTCTGAAAGGATTATGAAAGAAATCAATAAGCTTTGCAGACTTTATTGTCACAGAAAGCATCAGCATTGGGACAGATATTTACAATTATTTCAAAATGTGCTGAATGAAATGCCTCATGATTCCACTGCTTTACCACCTATTCTTGTACTGAAGAATGAAGAACCACCAAACAGAATCAGAGAGCTTGTACCTTTCCCGAATAGACGTAAACTTCGACACAAACACGTAATTGATTTGGCTCTTAAAAATATAAAATCTGCAGCAGACAAAAGGAGAAAACTACACGGTAAAGCAAATGCAAAGAAATTGTATATTGGTCAGAAAGTTATCATTAAAGCTCATTCGTTGTCACATAAGAAGAAACACTTGAGTCACAAATACTTTCTAGTTTACAATGGACATTACAGAATCCGACGTATACCACATGATAATTGCGTTGAAGTTGAAACTCTGCGTACTAGGAAGAGTAAAGGTTTACACCACATTTCACATGTAAAACCGTTTATTGAAAGATAATCTGCTTTTTAACTTTGTCTTTGCAATAAAACTTTTCACTTCACATTTCTAGTATGCTTTGTCAGACTTAAGAAACTGTTAACATGCAACAATGTTTGAAGTTAAATATGCAGTCAAGAACCAAGAGAACTTACTTCAACAGAAATTATGAATGGATTGTTATAGTGAACAGACGACACAATGTTGTTATTTGTACATTCTTGCTTGTTAGTTGCACGATTACGTAACGACTATAAGGCTCACATACTTAGAACATATACTGGTACTGCTAATGAGATTCTAATGCAACATTTTAAGTTAACTTGAAAATACATTCTGGATTTAAAGTACTTTCTGTGAGATACCAGATGACACAGTGGTTAGTTTATGTGACAGCTACACGATTGTATCATGACACTACTAATGAGTGACAATTTACAATGCTGCTTTTGCGGTGTTTCTGTTTCATATTTGCACAGTTTATCTGTATTATTCTGGAAAGTAAAACATGTTTTAGTAGTAACTTTTGTGGTTAGCTACAATGAGACTGCCTTTTCCGTAGCACAACAATACGTCACAGCACAGTACTTTCTTCATCATGGCAATAAGCGTAATAACTAAGATATCTATACGCAAAGTATTTCACTTTTGTTTATCATGAGGTAAGTACATTGACTTCTGCAGAACTTAGCTTGCGGAGGACGACAACTACAACACTTCCACAGAGATTATCTTACAACAAGACGCACAGTTTAGCGCTACAGTACATGTATTTGAGTGATTAATTTTATACTTAAAACATTTATTTTTAAAGGTTTTTGAATTACAAAGAAAGTTTTCCGTGATACATTTTATTCCATTGCAATAATCTGTAACACCTGAGGGTATAATTACATTAATCCTCAGGGGGGTACACGCTTACTTTGTGTATCATGTGTTTGGCAAGCACAAGGAGCCCTAGCTAATATGGTATTTGCTTATACAACTTTACACATCGGTACCATATTTCTCTAACACAGACTTACACAGCTATCTGATCATTTAACAGAGAAAGAAACCTTTTTACTACATCAGTGACACATGTTTACGCAATTACACAATTGGGTAACTTCACACTTATGAAATTGTATTTTGTCTGTACTTTGTGAAATGTTCATATTTTTTTTGGAACCATTGTGATACTATGAGAGCTTTGAATGATGTATTTGGTAAGGGAGCATGATTTTAAAGTACGTTTGAGGCAGATGACTCTTTTGACATGAGCAGAGAAATTTTGGTAGGTTTTGAAATTATTGGAGGAAGCTACGACGATTTTGAGAGTTGACTGAGGTGTTATGATGATATTATTACGATGACTATGTGTATTATGCTGTTGCGGTATGTTAATGATCAGTAAGCTGATGCTATATGAGTTATTTGATTATGCTACGTATCTGTTATGATGAAATATTGTAGAAGTGTCGACGAATAAGGTAAGGAATAATGAGTGGTGGTTAGGGACTCTGGTTTGTGAAAAAGGATGTTGGAAACCAAGAATCGTACTTTAAGAGTTATGAAATGTGTGTAAATGCGTGAATGTATCACAATGCCGACGAAAACTTTTTGAACAGTGTTATATTCATAGGATTTTATTTCTACACATTTGCAACGCAAATTCTCGACCTGTGAAATATTTTTATATGAGACTGTCACTGTGGCGGAAACTGCTGTCGTAAATATTTCAGCAAGAAAGGTAAGTGACCTTGGCGTAATGCGTTTTGGGCGCCCAGCTGAGAGGTAGTCGTCTGACAATAGAAAGCCATTAGGTGGAGAAAAAAAGCGGCCATTATCCTCGCCATTGACATTCCTTTACAGAAAGCATCGCAAATACAACACACTCATTACTTGGAAAGATACATCTGCACACCTGATTATGACAAGTGTCTTTCTACGAGAGTTGAGAGAATTTCTACTGACTTATGAAATGCTTCATGACTACTGAATGATATTTTTATGCTTCACTTTGTACATAGTTGCTTATTTTATTTGATATCTGTTTTCCAGGTGTGTTGCACCATTGCTTTTATAAAATAAAATTAAATGCATTTGCTAATGTGAATGCTTTCTGTCAACAGATCTATTAAATAACTATTTTATGATACACATTCTTCGAAAAAGGAACTCTTGGAATGGAAAGAACAGTAAGAAGGGACTAATAACAGTAATTGCATATATAATTTTCTTTTCTAGTACTTAATAATTTTTTGTAGAATTAGTTTTTGTGGTGCACCACTTTAATTACATAGTCATTAAGATGTGAATAGACAGTTCCCTTATATGCATTGTTGTCTTTAGTGTACTATTTTTTCTGCTTTTCTGCTTAGGTATTTCATTTTCTGCTGCTGTTTGCCAGGCATAATGTTACTGAATTTGACTTTGTATTACACTGTTAAGCCAGATTTACTACGCATTTATTTTTCTTGTTTGCTGCTTATTGCCTTATATTAGTTGTAATTTATGCTGCTTGCTTTGCCTTTTGTATTTTTTATCATTGCTGTTTGTGTTAATTGTTTTGTGCTGCTGCATTGCCTCGTCCCTTAGTTTAGCATCTGAGCTCAGTAGATTTAAGTTAGCTTATGAGTGGGGTAGACTATAAAGAGAATGAATTACGATGAATTGGAAGAAATACATTGAGAAGTTATATGAAAAAGATTTGGATCAAAATGAGTATTGTACAATGAGAAATAATTATTTTGAAAGAAATATGAATAGAATATAGGAAGGAGGTATAGATAGGACTTTTTGGGAATAATGATGAATGAAGGGATATCTCCAAGAAGTAAAGAAAGTTTTTTTTGCAAAATACTGCAGTAAAACAAACCCTGTCCTTTCCTTGCGTTATCCCACTATGTGTTTGTGTACCCTTGTGTATTTGTCTTTTTCCTGTCTTTATGTGTCTAGCTAATAAGATTTACGTTGTAGAATTCTCTGATAATATGCTATTTACTTTGTAAAGCTGCTTAGACATTATTTATTCTGTTCTGTTTTAATGTTCATGTGTGAAGTTGATGTTTCAAAAGTTGTTCTGATCTTTTATGTATGTACTCATGTCATAATTCCTGTAACACTGATGTATATGTTATTTCGATTCTTTTGTAAAGCCCCTATTACTACAAATATTATCTATATTGTTATGTTCTTTAATGATGTATTTTGTACCTTTGTAATTGTATTCTTATGTTATAAAATTGTAATTGACACCAGTTCATCAAATTAAGTAACTTGTAAGTTACATTTCACTGCACAAGTTTCTGTTGGTCATAGTATATGGACAATACGTGAGAAGTAGGGACTGTTAGTGTTTGCACGTGTGTTAATAATTCAGCAAGGGACTGGATAACAGCATTGCTGGTTCTAAGGACAATTCCAAACACTTTGTGAGTGCACAAGTGGTGGTTATGGACTTGCTATATTCTCCGCAAGAATCTTCGATGGTGATTGTGCACCTGCACAGTCGCAACGGATGGCTGCTGGCCGTCTATACAAGGACTATAATGGGTCTGCATCTTTGATGGCCCACCAATACCACAATCTCTACCAGGACTACAGTGGGTCTGCTCTGTGATGACCTACCTACCAATATTCTTCAAAACTTCGAATGACTCTGCTGTGGGTTTGCTCTGTTGTGGCCCATTACCTGTCAGGATGTCAAGAGTCAGCACTGTCTTTCCGTTGGAAGGACAACACTACTTGTTCAAGACTGCATGGAAATCCACTACTTCTGTGTGCAATTTCTTTTACTAATGAGACTTCATGAAAAAAAACTGTAATTACTATTATGATGAATGATCAGAACTATCTTTATGGACTGTGAGAAAATTTTAGCTTTTGACCAACATTGTATCAATAAGTGTGTGCATTTGATTTCTTTGTTATTGTAATTACGATTATGAAAAATTTTAACAAATATGTATTGCCCAGTGCCCAAAACAATTTGTAAAATTTTTTGTGGGGAGCATGGGGGCTATGTAAGTAGGCTGTTTAGGTTTTTTATTGGTAACGCCACCTCTGTATAAAAATCACTGGCTGTGCTGTGTGCAGTCTGTGTCTAGTTTGGATTGTTGTCTGCCATTGTAGTGTTGGGCAGCGGCAGCTGGATGTGAACAGCGCGTAGCGTTGCGCAGTTGGAGGTGAGCCGCCAGCAGTGGTGGATGTGGGGAGAGAGATGGCGGAGTTTTGTAATTTGTCATGAACTGCTATATATATTATGACTATTAAAGTACATTGTTTGTTCTCTATTAAAATCTTTCATTTGCTAACTATGCCTATCAGTAGTTAGTGCCTTCCGTAGTTTGAATCTTTTATTTAGCTGGCAGTAGTGGCGCTCGCTGTATCGCAGTAGTTCCAGTAACGAAGATTTTTGTGAGGTAAGTGATTTGTGAAAGGTATAGGTTAATGGCTAAGCAGGGATGGCTAGAGGACAAATGTAAGGATGTAGAGGCCTATCTCACTAGGGGTAAGATAGATACCGCCTACAGGAAAAGTAAAGAGACCTTTGGAGATAAGAGAACGACTTGTATGAATATCAAGAGCTCAGATGGAAACCCAGTTCTAAGCAAAGAAGGGAAAGCAGAAAGGTGGAAGGAGTATATAGAGGGTCTATACAAGGGCGATGTACTTGAGGACAACATTATGGAAATGGAAGAGGATGTAGATGAAGATGAAATGGGAGATATGATACTGCGTGAAGAGTTTGACAGAGCACTGAAAGACCTGAGTCGAAACAAGGCCCCCGGAGTAGACAATATTCCATTGGAACTACTGACGGCCGTGGGAGAGCCAGTCCTGACAAAACTCTACCATCTGGTGAGCAAGATGTATGAAACAGACGAAATACCCTCAGACTTCAAGAAGAATATAATAATTCCAATCCCAAAGAAAGCAGGTGTTGACAGATGTGAAAATTACCGAACTATCAGCTTAATAAGTCACAGCTGCAAAATACTAACACGAATTCTTTACAGACGAGTGGAAAAACTAGTAGAAGCCAACCTCGGGGGAGATCAGTTTGGATTCCGTAGAAACACTGGAACACGTGAGGCAATACTGACCTTACGACTTATCTTAGAAGAAAGATTAAGGAAAGGCAAACCTACGTTTCTAGCATTTGTAGACTTAGAGAAAGCTTTTGACAATGTTGACTGGAATACTCTCTTTCAAATTCTAAAGGTGGCAGGGGTAAAATACAGGGAGCGAAAGGCTATTTACAATTTGTGCAGAAACCAGATGGCAGTTATAAGAGTCGAGGGACATGAAAGGGAAGCAGTGGTTGGGAAGGGAGTAAGACAGGGTTGTAGCCTCTCCCCGATGTTGTTCAATCTGTATATTGAGCAAGCAGTAAAGGAAACAAAAGAAAAATTCGGAGTAGGTATTAAAATTCATGGAGAAGAAATAAAAACTTTGAGGTTCGCAGATGACATTGTAATTCTGTCAGAGACAGCCAAGGACTTGGAAGAGCAGTTGAATGGAATGGACAGTGTCCTGAAAGGAGGATATAAGATGAACATCAACAAAAGCAAAACAAGGATAATGGAATGTAGTCTAATTCAGTCGGGTGATGCTGAGGGAATTAGATTAGGAAATGAGGCACTTAAAGTAGTAAAGGAGTTTTGCTATTTGGGGAGCAAAATAACTGATGATGGTCGAAGTAGAGAGGATATAAAATGTAGGCTGGCAATGGCAAGGAAAGCGTTTCTGAAGAAGAGAAATTTGTTAACATCCAGTATAGATTTAAGTGTCAGGAAGTCATTTCTGGAAGTATTCGTATGGAGTGTAGCCATGTATGGAAGTGAAACATGGGCGATAAATAGTTTGGACAAGAAGAGAATAGAAGCTTTCGAAATGTGGTGCTACAGAAGAATGCTGAAGATTAGATGGGTAGATCACATAACTAATGAGGAAGTATTGAATAGGATTGGGGAGAAGAGAAGTTTGTGGCACAACTTGACCAGAAGAAGGGATCGGTTGGTAGGACATGTTCTGAGGCATCAAGGGATCACCAATTTAGTATTGGAGGGCAGCGTGGAGGGTAAAAATCGTAGAGGGAGACCAAGAGATGAATACACTAAGCAAATTCAGAAGGATGTAGGTTGCAGTAGGTACTGGGAGATGAAAAAGCTTGCACAGGATAGAGTAGCATGGAGAGCTGCATCAAACCAGTCTCAGGACTGAAGACCACAACAACAACAACAATAGGTTAATGTTAGTCAGGGCCATTCTTTCGTAGGGATTTTTTGAAAGTCAGATTGCGTTTCGCTAAAAATATTGTGTGTCAGTTTAAGCACAGTCATGTATAATTGTTCAAAGGGGACGTTTCAACGTCTCCGTCATTCTACAGTTGAAAAATTCAGGTCTCCACCTATTACAGTAGCATGCTCGGAATATTTATCCCGCGAAATACTCAACGTTTACTCTGATTCGCTGTGTTGCTACGACTCTTGAGGCAGGCGGTCTATAAAAACATTTATTCAGTGAGATTATCTTGTTCGAGCCACCACATTCATAGTCTTCAATAACCTCACTAGACCATACCTTTTCCTTGCGACAATAAATACGCTGCCACTACAGCCTATGCTTTTGATATATATTTCAATATGAATTTCATTCCTGTTCCCTTCTGGCTCCCTGGCTGTTCCTAATATTACGTAGCCATTATTCCTTTCAGTAAGAAAGACTATTTCTGTGACTCTACCATGGTTCCTCCTGTGGCTTGTTAATACCATCTTAACATTTTATATTGCCAGCTTTCAAGAATAAAAGATCTCTTCTGAGAGTAACGGGGCTGAATGATCAGGTAACTGACCCAAAGGAGGGGTTACTAAAAACTAAAAATTTTAAAAATATGTTTATAAACCCAATACTCTGCTACCCGAGTAACAATTTCCTTTGTGTAGCTCATTGCAGACATATTACAGGGCCTCTATAATTCTTCACCCGATAGTTAAGGCTGAGAGATCAACAGCGAAGACTCCGTCCTTGTTCATAAAGCGGTAATAATTGACGTATTTATAGCCCCACTTTATTAAACAACATAGTCAGGGCTAGTGGGTAACTTAGTCGCGTGATATTCCTGCAACTGCAGAACCATAACGCGGTAATTTACTGGACATTCCAGTGCTGACGACTGTGTCGCCATTTTCGGCCAGCCGCTGGTGTCCAACATATGTCATCCATCTATTCCTGTCGCTCTTCCAAAGCTGCTGCCGTCATCGATGCACGGACAACACTGACTGACTCCCTTCAAGGGTCACCGTCCGAATTTTGCATAAAATACGTAGCTGCGCCTCCAAATAGAACCGTTTACTGTTGTTCCCAGTATGAACATGTCTGTAACTTCACAGACTGCAACAAGTTCACTGGTCCAGAAGACTGACTAACAAAACGATGTAGAATTACTTACTTAGTCATGGACTTTTGATGTACCTTGCATGAAATATCAACTTTTAAAAACTTTCAAATTTAGCAGAAGATAAAAAAAAAGACTGTGAAATATGACAGTTCAATTGAGAGCCGAGCCATATAGCTAGATTCCAAGATTACACATTATAAGCAGCACATTCGTTCAAGAACATGACATTACTGCAGTATTACTGTGATCTTTGGGACAGCCAGCCATGACAAAACTATTGCGCCTGGTATCAAAGATATATGAGATTGGTGAAATACCCTCAGACTGTTTAAGCATCTTTTCAAGAGAAGTCAAGACGTGACAGATATTTATATTGTAACCTCTCCACACGAAATTATTGAATATTATTTTGGTTAATGATTCTAATTTTTGTGTAACCTCAGAACAAAACTGGTTCCCATTTAATGTACCCACAAAATTCTTTTCTCATTTAATATAAGCTCGAAACAGAAAAATTCCTAAACCTCGTAATAAAAAAATAAATTCAGCAAAATTTGGACGACAGCAGTGCTGCGTCATGGCCCTGTAAGATCATTCTGAATAAAAGGCAAAAATTCTCACCTCAATAAAGTTGGCAACTATCTGCTCTTACAATAGCTCTTTTCCGGCACAGCTCTGTGCAATGCTGGCCTATACATTTGTTATTTATGAAAGGAAGCAAATAATTTTTCTTTTGCAACAATCGGAACGATCATACTTTGAAAAAAAAATATTAAATTCTTTAAATTGAAATGAATGCTTGTTATTATTAGGACATTTTTTTAAAAGATATACATGGGAGTTTACATAATATTACTAGATATGCGCGAGGCTGCTTTTTTTTACCCTATACAATAATACTCAGGCCCTGGCATCACAGCACCACAACCGGCCCAGCCAACATGATACACCAGACAGGACTGACAAGTGCAGACAGGAGACTGCTCGCTAGCAACAACTTACAGCTACTGCTACACAGTTCGTACTGCAGTCAACACTGCTCTTTGGTCTCAGATTCTCTTATAGCTTACATATCGCAGACAGCACATACCTCTTACATAACCCTCCACTGGGGGGGGCAAAAATTTGGCAGTGATGGTGAGTCAATTGCACTTGCCATGAGCAACAAATTTTTCTAAAATCTACTTAATTAACTAAGTTGACAGTCACAGAACATAAAATGAAATAGGGTGCACATGCACTGAGTACAGAACATATCAAGAAATTTCAAAATATATACGCAATTTTTCTTAATTAACTAAGTTTACAGTCACAGAGTATATACATATATATAAGTGCATAACATGAAATGAAATATAGTGCACATGCACTGAGTACAGAACATATCAAGCAATGACAAAATGTATACGCAATGAGTACAAATCATATTAACAAATGATATAAAGGGCATGCACACTGTAGTACAGAACATATCAACCAAAGACAAAATGTATACGCAATGAGTACAAAACATATTAACAAATGGCATAAAGTGCATACGCACTGTAGTACAGAACATATCTAGCAATGACAAAATATATACGCAATGAGTACAAAACATATTAACAAATGACATAAAGTGCATACGCACTGTAGTATTTTTTTTACCATTTTATAAGAACTAGGATGGGAAAGGGAAGGATTGCATCATGGTTGTAGCAAAGTAGGTTGCACGTAGCTGCACTGAAAGTCCATATCTTTCTACAGAAGCACAACACCAAGTGAGACAATCTGAAGTTCTCCTCCCTAAAGTATTAATCAGTGTAGCCAAAACACTGAAATGTCGTATTAATATTCCATGTTATCATTTTGGTAGTACATTAGGTACACTAAACAGTGGTACCATAGTAACATCTCCATTGTTCAAGGTGGTGGACACCATGGTGTGTCAACACCACACTCATTCACCAATGTAGAATTAGTGCAGAAACCAAATATAGTGTTCCATGATCATAAGGATAGACAGGACAAACGTATATTGCAGTAATTTCTGGTAATTAGGTGGACACCATGGTGTGTCAACACCACACTCATTCACCAATGTAGAATTAGTGCAGAAACCAAATATAGTACTCCATGATCATAAGGATAGACAGGACAAACGTATATTGCAGTAATTTATGATAATTAGGTCAGAAGGTGAAGGACATTAAGTCTCATGCTAGACATCATTGAGAATTACACTAGTCTATCAACCGATTTGACTAATTGTTGGCACTCATTGCCTAGTTACTGAACACTTCTGTACTATGTATGAAGTATTACAGAATAATGTTCATAAATCATCTGATTACAGTGAACATTGGCACTCATTGGCCAATTACAAACCATTTTTATACATTATTTAAAAGTGATCATTCAAAGCAAGAGTTAATTAATGGCATACCATTTACATAATTCATCTAGTGATAGTAATCATTGGCACTCATTGGCCAGTTACAAACCATCAGAAGTCATCATTCAAAACAGGAGCTAATGAATGGCATAGTATTAACATAATTCACCTAGTTATTGTAATCATTGGCACTCATTGGCCAGTTACAAACCATCAGAAGTCATCATTCATAACAGGAGCTAATTATGGCATAGTATTAACATAATTCACCTAGTTATAGTAATCATTGGCACTCATTGGCCAGTTACAAACCATCAGAAGTCATCATTCAAAACAGGAGCTAATGAATGGCATAGTATTAACATAATTCACCTAGTTATAGTAATCATTGGCACACACTGGCCAGTTACAAACCATCAGAAGTCATCATTCAAAACAGGAGCTAATGAATGGCACAGTGTTAACATAATTCACCTAGTTATAGTAATCATTGGCACTCATTGGCCAGTTACAAACCATCAGAAGTCATCATTCAAAACAGGAGCTAATGAATGTAGCATCAAGCTACTGGTATTCATATATAATAGCATGTAGGTGACATAATACAAAATTAAAATAAGAAACAGGGCATTCATTGACCAGTTACTAAACATATAGCAAGTAATGAATAGTACAAAACATTTTTCATCATTCAAGTGACATACGACATATTTAAAATAATTATTGGCACTCATTGCCCAGTTACAAAGTATTCTTATATTTTTATAAAACCTTATTCAGTATTATTCAGAAGTTATCATTCAAAATAAGCGTTAATTATTGGCATAGCATTTACAGAGTATAACAAAAATATTATTTACAGAAATTATTGGCATAGTATTTATGCATTATTACAAAGCATCATTCAGTATTACTTAGAACCCATCATTCAAGTGACATAGGACATATTGAAAATGTAAAACACTGTATATTACTCAAGGTCTGTGATTAGAAAACATCATTCAGTATTACTCAGAATTCATCATTCACGTGACATACGACATATAGAAAATGTAACACACTGTAACTATTACTCAAGGTCTGTGATTAAAAAACATCATTCAGTATTACTCAGAATTCTCTTAAAATGGTAGCATTATTTGGGACTGGTAATATATTTTTTTTTTTGCTAGCAATGCATTGCATTGGGATCGATAATTAATTGCTGGGGCATGAAAATATTTGCTTTTTACTTATTGCTGCAAATGAGGATAGGTTACGTCATTTGTCATGAGTCATCTGTAGCAAGGTTATGAGACAAGTAGAGTATATGTGATCACATTCATGGATGACACACACAAATGGGTAAAAAAAAATGCAAGTACTAGAACAGGTTTATTGATTAACTGCTTATAGCATATTAATTTCGTGAATAGCTTCTCCTAGAAAAAATACAAAATGGATTATTAAGCTGAAAGAAGAAACTCATATTATGCTGAAAAGTAGTGAACTTCGAATTAACAGGTAATGAAATGTGTACTCAATTTATATGTACTCTAGCTGTCCTTTCCAAAACCTTCAGTCATTATACCATGCAACATAAGACATACTGTCAAAACAAACTGCAACAAATACTTAAATAACTACATAGCATTTCTTAACTAACAGTAAATATATAAACTTCATCATTATTCTCATCTGCAAAGAAAAACTTAAAAGTGGTGCGTTTAGTGGCCACATAAAATTTATAACTATCATCACCTGTAAACAAAAACTTCATTATTCATATCACCATAACTTCATTATTATCATCACCTGCAAAGAAAAACTTCATTATTCATATTATTATATTCTTCATCACTATTCATCATCACTCATTATCATCTGCAAAAAGACACTTCATTATTCATTATTCATATTACCATTTACTTCATGTAACTATTCGTAGTATAGAGTTTCTTATTTCTAGCATATTTCATCACTAAAACTAAGATGTGTAGTTCTGTCTGACAGCCTGCATCAATCGCCTCGTATTCTGAAAGAAAAATAATTAGTTAAGATTGCTATCATACAATGTGTATAGTATATTCATGTTAATGTTCGTTAATTCTGATCCATTTACTCTTCGTGACGAGGTATTGCATCTTCTTTCGTTCATTCCAAAGGTGAAATTCCCATTTCATAGTAATCCACTGTGGTTTGTTTAATTTATTTCATTTACACATTATTGCTTTCTGAAAATGATGAACAATGATTAATGTCTTGCATTTAAATCATATACCCATTAAATAAAAACTGGTTTCTAGTGATATAATTAAGCATACAGCATAGCATGACGGAAAATGTAATATGTCAAAAACACAGTGTGCAGGTGCAAAAATGTACACAGAATATCATAATGTAGTAGCAAAAAAATGTAAAATAGTCACGATATTGAGATATCATAAGGCAAAAATGTCAAAGTCAACTGGTGTTTGTTATATCTTAAAGATGTCATAGTGCATACAAAGAAACAGGAAAACAATCATACATACATAAAAAATGGAAAATGTGCACGGTCTGATATATAACAACAAGAAATGACTTTCTTTGTGTTCAGCTTGTATGTTGTGTAGTTGATAGAGGCGAGAGTTGAAGACTTTAATGGAGAGAGAATTTGATAAAATTAATATGTCACTAGATAGAATTGCATAATTGTTCATAAAATATGAAAGTTTATCTGGAAAAATGTGCACGGTCTGATGTGTAACGACAAGAAAAGCGACCTGCTAACCTTACCTTGCCGGGCACTTGCCAAGAAAAAGCATCTTCTTCAATTTCCTGAAAAATGTGTACGCCTAAAGCGGTGTTAGAACTGTCGGTGGCAATGGAAAAATTTCTAGTAAGATCTGAATGTGATAAAAGTGGTGCATTCAACAAAGCTTCTTTCAAGTTCACAAATTCAGAATGTGCTTGGCTATCCCAGCACCAAATAGTGTTTTTACCCGTCAATTGACATAATCAAGGGGTGTCTAATGCAGAGTAATGAATAAATTTACGAAAAAAGTTAATTAAACCCAAAAAGCTGCGTAGTTGTTTCTTCGTCGTATGTCACGTAAAGCTTGAAGTTTTTCCGGCTCAGGCGCAATGCCTTCTGCTGAAATTACATATCCAAGAAATTTTATAGAAGTCTTGCCAAAGTGCGATTTACTGAGATTAACTGTGAGTCCTTGTGCACGGAAACTTCGTAACGGTTGTTCAAGAATCAGATTGTGTTCAGACCAGTTAGTTTCTGCAATAAGAATGTCGTCTACATACGTTGTGATTCTGTCCTTAAGTTCTGTCGGAAGTATTGTCTTCAAACCGCGAATAAATGCTGCTGAAGAAATAGTTAAACCGAACGGTAATTTACAAAACTGATAACAGTCACCAAAACAGAGAAAAGCCGTGTACTTTCTGCAGTTCGGATGGAGCTGAATTTGCCAAAATCCCGATTTCAAATCTAAAGTGGAATAAACAGCAGTACCATGAAATTTCTGCAGAAGTTCTTCTAGTGTCTGTGGGCGATCTGTTTCATTAATAATAATGTCGTTGATGTGACGCGAATCAAGTACGAGACGAAGTGAACCATCCTTTTTCTTAACAATATGGAGTGGGTTTATGTACGGGCTAACTGCCGGTTCAATAATTCCTTGGTCAAGCATAGCTTGCAATTCTTTCTTAACTTGTTCTCTGTGAATATACGGAATGGAATAATGTTTGGCTTTAAATGTGTCGTGCTGTTTAACTTGAAAGTCATACATAAAACCGGACATAGTACCAGGGACGTTGTCAAAAACTGGAGCTTGCTGTAAAAGAATTTTGCGCAGTTGCGTGCGTTCGTCGTCTGTATTTGCATTGCTCTGTTTAACTTTATCAGAAATCATTTGCATAACGTCATAGTCGGCTTCGTCTGGAGTATTATAGTTGTGTACGTACGTATCTGTGAACAATGTGGAATGACAGTCTATGTTACGTGATGCGGAAATGACCTCTGCACGATTAATTGTTTGTTCTTCTGCAGATAAAGAGTGCGGAAATTCTAATGCCAGTTGTACATTTTCATCCTTTAACATTAAATAGGAATTTTGAAAGTCAATAATTGCGTCGTGTTGTACCAGAAAATTCGTACCTAAAATAACGTCTGTTGTCAATAAGGGAACAATCCAAAAATTTGAGTGAAATGTATGACCTGCAATACAAAATGATAAATGTGTCTGTAATTTTACATCTACTCCTTTACCAGATACTGCTCCTTTTACTTTAGTTTTGCCTAATGGTAATGTAGGACAGGTATTCTCTTTGTTACATTCGTTGAAAGTTTCCTCATTTATAACTGACATAGGTGATCCAGAATCGATTACTGCTGAAAATTTGGATGATCCAATCTTTACCTCAATGACAGGGTGGGGAATGGTTTTTTGAATAACTGGTCTTTCCTGCAAAAGAGTGTCTCGGATGTCGTCAAAAGTAATAACATTTTCGTGAACGAGATTCTGCGTGTCAAAAGTATTGCTTGCATTGCTGGAAGATGCAACCTGTACTGTATCTAGTCAAATTCTATCTGACGTGCTATCATTTGCGGGAGGATGCTGTGGCATTTCCACTATTTGTACTGTTCTGTTATTTCTTCCTGACGTATTACGTTCGGGATGATATCTACTGTCTGGTTCATTCATGATAACATGTTGTTGCGGATGATTTTGCTGCTGATAAGACCGACTGTTATTAAACGTATGCTGAAAATTGTGACCATTATTTTTACGTCTCTCATGATAGTCATTGCTATATGGCGCGTTGCGATAGGAATTGAAATGATGTGTTTTCTGTACGTACTGGTTTCCTTGTTGCTGTGCGTTACTATTTGGTGTGGCCGACGCTATACGTGTAGGCGGCGAAACATTAAAGCTTGGTTGACCTTGCAGACTGCATTGTTGGTTAGGTATGCTAACCGGCTGGTTTTGATGCTGTTGTTGAGAAAAACCTCTATTATTACCAAAATGCGGTTCCTGTTGCTGATAATTTTGACGAAACTGATAATTAAAATTTTGTCTGTTATTAAAGCTCTGGTGGTTGTCGTTCCTGAAGCGTCTATTAGCTTTGCTATTGAAATAGCGTGGCTGATCGTAATTGCTGTATCCTTGTTGACCTTGGTTATTATGTGAAAAATGTTTGTTTATAAAGTAATAACCTGATTGCTGAACTTCCAAAAGCTGTAACAGATCTCTGAATGCCGAAATATTTTCTTTCCGCTGTCCTGTTAAAAGTGATACTCTTAATGATCGTGGTAATTTATAAATACATAATTGGATAAGTGCAGATTCACTGTATGGCTCACTTAAGTATTGGTTTTGTTGGACCATGTGTTCAAAAAATTGCATGACAGTGGGAAAATTTGAGTTCTCATAATTCGGTAAACTAATTAGTTGATCCTTGATTCCACACTGTGTCGTCTTCGACCAATACGCTGACAGAAAAGCATTCTGAAATTCTTCTACCGAGTAGCATTGTCTCGCGATCGGTCTCATACGAGTTGCCGGTTCGCCTTCCAAAAAACTGCAAATAAATTCAAGTTTGTGTGTTACAGGCCAAGTCGGTGGAAAAGCAAAGCTAAATTGTTGTATCCAATCAAATGGGTGAATCTGTATTCTGTCATTTTTAAATACTTTAAATTTTCTCACTGATAGAAAGTGCTTGTAATCAAAATTATCGTCTCTGTATGTCTGAACAGGTTCAGGATTGTTTGAGAATCTATTTGTCTGTGACTGTTCGGAATCTAACTCATGTACTCTTTGTAAATTACCTAAATTATACTGGCTGTGTGAGTCTGACAACTGTTCGCAAAGTGCCGTATGCTGTGATGTGTTAAAGGCTGAAACATTTTTTATCTCTGTTACTTCCTGTTGTAAAGTTGACAATTTTCCACGTAATGTATTATTGGACGAACCTATCTCACTGATTGTCTGCTGTAAATTTTGGAATTCGTGTGTTTGATTAAACGAAACTGGTGACATATCGTCTGATTTGGTGTCGTTATTACTTTCGATAACGTCAACACGACTGGCCAATTCATCATATTTTTCAGTTAGTGCTTTTACCTGATCATCGTTTTTAGTATCGCAAGCATTAATTTGTTCTTGTATTTTACGTGTGGATTTGTTTAATTTCTTAACGTCTGTTTTGATGGCATCGGGATCCTGTATTAGTTCTAATTGTTGAAGTCTGTCGGTCACTGTCTGAAAGTCTGCTGTGTGTGTCTGTTTTTAAGATCAGAGATTTCATCATGCAATTCGGTGTTCAACTGTTTGATAGCATTAATTTCGTCTGATACTGTAGCAATATTGTTGTCTACATATGTTTTTACTTTCGTAAACAATTTACGCTTATCTTCCTGTCTCTTTGCAGTAATTGTTTACATTACTTGTCGCTTTACTTTATTCAGTTCCTGTATAAATTTACGGTAACGCGTTTCATTGTTTTGTAGGTGGTGATTAAAACGTTCGTCAATTTGGCTGTTCTGTTGGTCAAATTTCGTGTCTACTTTCGCATTCAGCGTGCGTGAAAGTTCTGCTGACATTAATTTAAACTCGTCGCGTAACTGTGTTGCGTTTTCAGAGCATTGCTTAGCGACTGCACTAATTTCGTCTCTAAGTAATTTAGTAGTGGCTGCATGTGTATTACTTAATTCTTGTGCCACAGATCTAATTTCTTCACTACTGTTCCTAGCACAAGCCTTAATTTCCTCACGTAATTGTTCTTTAGTATCATGACATTGCGCGGCAACGGCTGTAATCTGTTCACTAAGCTGTTTGGAATTGTTGTCTAGTTTTTCATTAAGTTATTTGTGATTGTTGTCTTGTTCTTTCTTCGACTGTTTGAAATTTTCATTAAATTTTTTGAAATTGTCGTCTTGTTCTTTCTTAGACTGTAGCAATACTGCCATAATTTGATCCAAGCCAAAATTAGCGACACTTTTCTCTGAGCTATGTGGTGGTGTATCTGAATTTGTCACGTTTTGTGTAAGCATTTGGTCATTTTATGATTCTTGAAAAGGTTCGCCAATTGGATGTGCACTGTTTGTCACTACCTCGGAATCAAACAAATCTGACGTATTTTGACTACGTTGTTCATCTTCGTGTTTAACATTCATCTGTTCACAATTCAAATTTTGCAAACCGGGTGTGTCAAACTGAGCAGCGTTCATTGTATCGGAACGTGCCGCGTCATCAATTGTTACATTTACTCTGGACATAATTGCATTTGTTTGCTCATCATTAAAATCAAAATCAATAGTAGTGGTCGGTACGCACTGATTATCTGTAATTAGGGGATTATCACTATTACACTGAGTGTCGCAAGCATTATCGGTCAAATTATTCGAGTCGGCTATTTCACTCATTGCACATCGCGATGTACTGTTAACAGTTTTTCGCGGCATTTTTCACAAATCAAAATTAAGCACAAAAATGAAACAAAGACGAAGCAAAAATGGAACAAACACAATTACAACAAAGAGCAATAAATTGCCGATGATCTGTGAGAGAAAGAGTGACAAATTAGTAAATGCGTTGCGCCAGATGCAAACTACAATTAAGTAAATAAGAGCAGATATATGACTACTTCTCAGAAATTCACAAAGAAATACGATCCTGGCCGGATGTCGCCAAGTGTAACCTCCCCACACGAAATAATTGAATATTATTTTGGTTAATGATTCTAATTTTTGTGTAACCTCAGAACAAAACTGGTTCCCATTTAATGTACCCACAAAATTCTTTTCTCAGTTAATATAAGCTCGAAACAGAAAAATTCCTAAACCTCGTAATAAAAAAATAAATTCAGTAAAATTTGGACGACAGCAGTGCTGCGTCATGGCCCTGTAAGATCATTCTGAATAAAAGGCAAAAATTCTCACCTCGATAAAGTCGGCAACTATCTGCTCTTACAATAGCTCTTTTCGGGCACAGCTCTGTGCAATGCTGGCTTATACATTTGTTATTTATGAAAGGATGCAAATGATTTTTCTTTTGCAACAATCGGAATGATCATGCATTGAAAAAAAAATTAAATTATTTAAATTGAAATG
Source organism: Schistocerca serialis cubense (assembly GCF_023864345.2). NCBI lineage: Eukaryota > Metazoa > Arthropoda > Insecta > Orthoptera > Acrididae > Schistocerca > Schistocerca serialis. Next base: position 332,797,185 of record NC_064642.1, read on the forward strand.
AATGCTTGTTATTATTAGGACATTTTTTTAAAAGATATACATGGAAGTGTACATAATATTACTAGATATGCGCGAGGCTGCTTTTTTTTACCTTACACAATAATACTCAGGCTCCGGCATCGCTGCACCGCGACCGGCCCAGCCAACATGATACACCAGACAGGACTGACAAGCGCAGACAGGCGACTGCCCGCTAGCAACAACTTACTGCTACTGCTACACAGTTCGTGCTGCAGTCAACACTGCTCTCTGGTCTCAGATTCTCTTATAGCTTACATATCGCAGGCAGCACATACCTCCTACAATATTCACCAACCACATTCACCAACCACTAGTTTAGCGGCACATAGTTGCAAAATATTGCCACGAATTATTTAGAGACTAATGGAAAAAGAAATGGTAGAAGCCGACATGAGGGAAGCTTAGTTTAGGCTCGGAGAAATGAATGAACACGCGAGGTAACACTGACTCTACGACTTTCTTCAGCGACAAACTAAAGAAAGGCAAGCTCACATTTGTAGCGTTTGTGGATTAAGAGAAATATTTTGACAGTGATGAGTAGAATACAATTATCGAAAAGCTAAAGTTACCAGTATTTAAACATTGTGACCGATAGGTTATTTACAGCTCATACGGAAACCACATTGCAAATAAATTATAAGAGACGAAGGACATGTATGAGAAGCAGTAGTTGAAAAGGAAGTGAGACCGGTTGCACTGTACACCACATGTCATTCAGTCTGAACAAGCAATTGGGAGGGTAGTTACAGATCAGAAATAAAATTTAAGAAAACGACATCGTATTCCTCTCTCAGACTGAAAAGTATATGGAACATGAGTTGAACGGGATGGATGGTACCCTGACACAAGATGACAACAGTAAAACCGACAACGGTGAAACAATATAAATGGAACACAATAGAATTAAATCAGGCGATAAAGAGGGAACTCTGTCAGGGAATGAGACACTAAAGGTAAAATTCATGGGTTTTGCTATGTGGGCAGTAAAATAACTGATGATGGCTGAAATATAAACGACACAAACTGCGCACTGAATAAAGCATGATTCACGTTTTAGAACAACAGATATTTTTTAACACTGAACAAAAATTAATGTGCTAGAAAGGCTTTTCTTGGGTATATTGGTGGAGTGTAGGCTTGTACGAAAGTGAAACTATGCTGATAAACAATATAAGCAAGAGCAGAATAGACGCTTGATTCAAATCAATGTAGGTTTCAGCAGTTATGCAGAGTCGAAGAAGGCTTGCGCAGAATAGACTGATGGAGATAGCATCATACCACTCTTCAGACGGATGGCACAACATTTCGTACCGGGTAAATCGGATGGTCAGTGAAGAGGTACAGAATGGAGTTGTGGAGGAAAGGTGTGTGATGCATCCTGAGGCATAAACGAATAGTCAGTTTGTTAACGGAGGGGAACATTGTGGGTAAAAATTAAAGGAGGTGATGGTACGTGGGTTGAAATGGGTCTAGGTTGTGGTACATATGCAGAAATGAAGAGGCTTGCACAAGATGAATAAGGTGAAGAGCTGCATCAAACCAGTCTTCGGGCTGAGGGCCAACAAAACAACCCGGAGCACGTGGTATTAGCTCGAATCATTGAGGACAAAAAGTTGTAGGCGAAGACAGAGGTTGGATTAAATATAAAAAAATAACTGAGAGCGTCGGGTGTTAACAGGCACTCTGGAATGAACAGGTTGACAAAATCATAAGTCGTGGCTGACAATATAAAATCAGTTAGAAGACTGATGACCCGAATAAGTGAATTTTATGGCATATGCTGGACGGTAAACTTACATGACGAACGTGGCAACATTTGTCTGTCAGTCTGAAATACAAATTGTTAAAATAAACGGAAACCTCAGCCACCCCCTGCAGAAACCGTAACGTGATTCGCTGTTATTATACTTTTGCTGTCTCACGTCACTTCTTAAGGAAGGACGAAAAGTTCTCGAACATTGCTACCGAAAAAACGTTTTTAAAATATCTACTGCAATATATAAATGAAAATTTCGTGTTCATGTTCTCTGCGAATACAGTGGTGGAAATATCATTGTTATTTATTTGGAAGTCGATTTTTACCCATATTCCGAAACGTCACACCTCCCCGCTACAAGAATAAAAATACAGAAGAATGAAACGTTCAAATGTGTGTGAAATCTTATGGGACTCAACTGCGAAGGTCATCAGTCCCTAAGCTTGCAGACTACTTAACGTAAATTATCCTAAGGACAAACACACACACACACCCATGCCCGAGGGATGACTCGGACCTCCGCCGGGACAAGCCGCACAGCTCATGACTGCAGCTCGGCTAATCCCGCGTGGCGTATACAGAAAAAAAAGAGATAGTTTGTAATTAGACAATTGGTTATTTGAACACTCTCGACTTTTTTCTGTACACAGAAAGGTGCCTGCTTATTCAGCATTCTTTTTTCTCGTAATATCTTGTTCTCAGTGGGTCGCGATACGAAACAAACGAATCAGCCTCCTGACATGTATTGCATGTTTCCACGTAATAATGTCTTATGGAACAATTTTCTGGGGTAACACATCATTTAGAGAGTACAGATTGTGCAAAAGCGAGTAATAAAATTTATATGTGGTGTTCGCCCATGGACGTCATATAGATACTTCTTCAAGGAGCTAGGCATTTTAACTGCGCCATCACAATACACATATTTCCTAACTAATTTCGACATGAATAATCCATCACAATTTGAGAAGAACAGTGATGTCCATACCTACAACACTAGGGGGAAAAATTACCTTTATTATCCAATATGCAGCAACAATAATTTTTCGTTATTTGTCGGATAATTTAAACTATCTGATAGGTATCAAAGCAAGTTTTAAATATAAGTTACAGTCATTTGTCCCTGAGAACTCCTTCTATACCTACATAACTGAATGACCGATTTATACAGTATAACAGGTGTTTACATAAATGTATTTAAACTATAAAAATACGAAAGCAAAGGAAAACTCCTGTAGTCCGCTGTAGCTGTAGTTATTTAAGTCGATAAAAGACTCACACAATCGGATTCGCAACTTTTGGTGAACACGAGGCTAGGACATGGAGTAAAGGAACTTACTGCAGAATGCCGCAGAGTGATAGTTGACGTGGTTAGGCAAAGCTCTCAGCCTTCTTCAATTGGTAAAAAGCCATCATCATTTATGAATGTCCAGTTTGTGTTAAAATGACGAACTTCCATAACTTCATCGATTAGAACATGTTCCTATGGGCGGATGTCCAGCAACAGGTGATGATCTTCGTAAATGTTATTCAGGAAAATATTTGGTCCGGAAGCCCATACATTTTTAAAATTATCTGTCCTCCTGTTCCACAAACGAATTTTTAGTTAAACATTGGCTGACTGCTTTTTTTTTTTTAGTGTTGTTACATGAGTAGGACTAGAACTATGTCTTCATTAAAGTTAACACTTGTCTCAAACTGACTTGTTCCACATCATTTAGATAAAAAAATCGTTCAGACTGGGGTGCTCCATCTAGTTTCGATCTATCGACACGGCCTCTAAAGCAGCCTCTTCGCCTAGACACTGTGGCAATTTCGAGTCTTCGAGAGTCAATTTTGGTTGCGGCCAATGGGATTCGTCCGCGTATGTTGGGCCATGCAGTTCTGTTCGTTTGAACGAGAGACGCAATTACGTTACTTTACTTTTTCTGACACTTGATGGAGAAGTCGAAGATTCTTTATGCTGTGTTCTGATGTGGAGAGGCAGATGCCTTTGTTGGCAGAGGTCCATGCTGTTAAGGAGATGCAACTACAAATGAAGAATTGGGTAAGATCTAGTGTTCGCTATTATGAAACTTAATTTTCTTCGCGAGGTTAGTATGGCGCGATTTCGTAAGGATCACTCCACTTGCAGGAATCGAACCGCGTCCTTCCCACAGTGGAATAAGTGCTCATGGTTGTGTAGTATAACAGGGTGTTTTATCAAATAACTTGGTCCGCTAAAAATATTATCAACTGAAGATGATAGTGGTAGCTGGCACATGTTAAGTGGCTTAGAAAAGGAGCGGATACGGTGCTCCCTGGTATGTGTTTCTACAGAGGGTGCGTGAGCAATAACAACGAGAGCAGCGGCGAATGGTCAGGGGATAAGCGCCACTGCTGCGCAAGGATATATATAGTTATGCTTCGACACTCTGAGATGGCGGCGTCATGGACAGCTTGCAGAAAGAGGGCCACCTACAGTGTCGTCGGGGGACCCGAAACAAATGAATCACTTTTTTGATGCAAAAAGATGGAGCTTTTTTTTGCGGCCTACGAGTCGCATGTATAATATTGTGTTCAAGGCTTCGACTATTTCGATTTGTAATTAAGGAGATCTATCAGTGAGAGAGAGGAAGAATCTGAAATATAGAGAAACAGAACTATTTGTTCGAAGTTTATTTCATAGCTTGAAGTAGCCTTCTTGATCTCATATTTCAGCTTTACCCCGCACAGGATCGAAGTACAGATGAAGAGAACGTTCGTGTGACGTTATACAACCAAACACCCCTTCTTTACCCCTTAGTTGCTAATACGTAACTGCTTGGAAGTTAGTTATCGCACCTCACATACATTATTTTCTTCGTGCTATTGTTACTTTAAAGACAGTACCCTTTCGTGAAGTATAAGGATTAGTCTGCCAATAATTTGTATTTTAAGGTACGAAGACGATGTTCTTCAGCTTGTAGAGTCAAATTTTGGAATTATAGATTGAAATATCCCTACGTGGCTGTGAAGTTCTCTGCTTGTGCGTACTGAAAATGTACTGATTTTAAACTTATTTCTTTCGGTTTCATTTGAAAACGAACCACGTCATTACTTTTGTATTTTGGCCACTTGCGTATACCACGCTACCTGGCTGCCATTTTCTTACATTAAGTGGGCTAACTTCATGCTTCACAAACACTCTGATGAACAGCACTGTTCTATTGAGCTGCTACTGAACAATATTAGTAATAATAAGTCCTTCTCCGCACGCTGTTAGTTTACGGATGCTGCCAAAGGTAAGTCGATGTGTGCTGCATTGCTGGCTGCTGTTCATGAAGTACTGGTTTACGTAAATCATTTATCACTTGATGATTGCTTATTTCGTATATCAAACTTAGACTTACACAGTCTGGAGACAGCAATATGCACAGTCGTATACTCTAAGTAGAAGGCTAATACATGTTCAATGTAATTCATTGCCTTTGCCGACAACTACATTCAATGTGCAGTATTCATATATTAGATAGGCCGGGCCATTTCTTTTACTTGCACTGCACATACGAAAGTTGTATGAGTATTTTCTATCAAATTCGCGAGTCACATCGTATTCCATTTTGTATCTGTGTCATTAAAATTATTCATCCTGCGCACCTTGAATGTGTCAGGGCTAATTAGCACTATTTTGGAGTAGTCTACGCCATTCTAAACACACTTAACACAGCTTTAACATAAGTTTGTAAGCAGTGCATTATTTGACTGTGATCTTCAAGGTTTAAAACAAGTAAACTTTTGCGAGGTTTATTGATTCTCACGTCAAAGTCATGAGTGTTAAATAATCATTTTTCTTCTTCTATTTATGGTTATTTCTCTGTACTATCAGACGAGTAGTATCCATGCTGCTACCTGCAACGGCAGAGGGATACCGCTCATGGAAAACATCAAACTGCATATTGGAGTCTACTGCTGGTTGGCACCATTCATTATATTTGTGCCAGTCTCAAATTTCATAGGTACACTCCCGACGAGGTGGGTAAAGTCTTTAAGGAAAATAGCGGTCCCATCCATCATTCAGAGCTGCAATTACGGCAGGTATCTACGTGGATCTTCGTGACCTGGCGCGAAATCGTCGTTCCAGAAGTTCCGTAAACGTCCAGCCTGTTAAAATCAGAACCACAGACATGAATCATTATTTCATTACACCAGGAATGGGAGGCGTAATCTTTTAAAAATCATTACCGGAGTAACCATTACGGCATCGATTTAGGACCACAACAAAAAGCCTGAATCTGCGTGTTTGGAGCCGTAAGAGAATAGTATTCTTTCGAATGTTGGTCCTGCACCGTCCAGTGCTTTTATATCAGAATTCAGACTACACATGCTCATCAAGGCAATCTAATTTTTATCGTCTCGTTATCAGTGTTCTGAATACACAGCACGGACGAATGCTCTTCCGTGGCTATAGTAACAATGCTTGTTTACCACCGTTCTTCAGTACTACAAAATGGTTCAAATGGCTCTGAGCACTATGGGACTTAACATCTGAGGTCATCAGTCCCCTAGAACTTAGAGCTACTTAAACCTATCTAACCTAAGGACACCACACACATCCATGCCCGAGGCAGCATTCGAACCTGCGACCGTGGCGGTCGTGTGGTTCCAGGCTGAAGCGCCTAGAACCGCTCGGCCACACCGGCCGACTCAGTACTACAGTAAAAATCGATTTTTAACACTCTAGGTCCAGTAATCTCATTATTTCTTTGCATTATATTACTTTGTCTCTGATGATGAGAGCAGAATAATACGTAGTGTATAAGGATACATTTTCTGTTCTACGTATGAACACTATACTAAACTCCGTCCGAACACGCCTCGGAAGGCCCAAACGTACTGGCCGACTGCTGTGTCTGCCTCGGCCGATAGGCGTCATTGGACGCAGATATGGAGGGGCATGTAGTCAGCACATCGCTCTCCCCGTTGTCAGTTTTCGTGACCGGAGCCGCTACTTCTCAGTGAAGTAGGTCCTCAGTTGAGCTCACTATGGCTAAGAGCACCCCGCTTACCCACAGCGGGAACCGGGAACCGGTTTTAACACTGCGACAGGGTCGTATGCTTATTGAAGAACCTAGTAAATCGGGATGTTAGAACAGCCTGATTACTTTTCCGCTGTCAACATTCCGCCAAGGTTACCCATTTGTCTTGAAACTAGTCTCATACGGAAGTGAAAAATGGGCGATAAACATTGTGGACTAGAAGAGAAAAGACGCTTTCGAAATGTAGTGGTACAGACGAATGCTGAAGATCATGTGTGATGATCAGATAACTAATTACTCTGAGAGAAAAAAAATTTATGGCTCAACTTGACTAAAAGAAGGGCTACGTTGCTAGGCCACATTTCCAGTCATCAAGGAATATTTAACTGGTAACAGAGAGAAGTGAATCAGATTCAGTGATCATTGGGAATAGTACATATTGAAATCTGGAGAGACTTGCGTAAGACACGCTAGTATCGTGTGCTGCTTCATGCCAATCCTCGGACTGAAGACCAAAACATTTTATTTTGACTGTCCAAAAAAGAAATTCTATATATTGTTGCTTGCATATGCATTCAATTCAGGCACTTTTATGATATTTTAGATATACAGAGTATGTTTCTCTAGGCTCAATAAATTCCATCTTATCTTTTCTTTATTTCGCGGGTTAGGTATCTGTATATTCATTGATCATTCCGAATTTCTTATCCCATCGTCTTGATTATGGTAGTTAATTTGGTAAGTCCACTCTTCAAAACATTTTCTCAGTCGCTGTGAATACACGACAGTACTAGCTCCTACCGAAACAAATTCTGTGCTCGGTTTCCAATAACACTATACATTTTAGCTCTCTCCAGATAATTATAACTGCGTGTGGCTAAATCGCTGGGTGCAAGTCTTTCAGTTGGATGCAATTCATCGTTATCTAGTCGAGGAAGCGCGAGCTACAGTTTATGCTAGAATACGAACCACGTGTCGTTCATGGAGACTCCTCACATTCTTGAGAAGTGAAAGTCAGATTAAAGGCAGACAAAAATTTTCATGACGGGACGCGTATTCGATTCTACGACCTCTCATCCTCATGTTATGCGCTTCATCGTTAGACAACCAAGCCCGCCTCTAAAGACACGTATCAACTGTGAACACTTTTCTGTTCTCGCAATTAAGACTCATCACTACTATTAAAAGCATAATGGGTATTGTTGCAGGTAAACTTTGTTGTGCATACAGACATTACCAAATCCAACGGGGAGGTGCAATGGCTGAGGCACGGGTGTCACATTCGTAAGCAACGTTGCAGAAATTCATCGCTACCAATCCTAATTTAGGGCTCTCATAGTTTCCTTGATGGATTACGTCGAATACTTGAATGGTTCCTTTACTGAGAATACCGTGTTACGCAAGTTTGTGCTCCGTCTTTACAGACTTACTCAACGACAGGGCGTTAAACCATAACTTCCCTTTGTTTAACTTTCATTATTCAAGGTTAAATAAACATACAAAATAAAGTGATATCGGAGACAATAGAGCAAATATTAAAATTTTCGCCTACTTGGCCGCGGTCTTATCGCACGCTAATGTGCATGTGCTCAGGCTGGGTGGTAACAGACTACAACAGAAATCACGGAAGATAGTTTCTTCACATGTACAAAACTCTATAGGCGAGAAGAGATGTGATGAGTGTGTGGACAACACAGTGCCGTACACAACTATAACATAGAAAACATCGGTGTTGGAAGTATCTTGCAACATCGGCACATGGTAGAAAATTGTAACATTGAGAATAAGTCGGCTATTGTTCAATGTGACTGAGAGGAGACAGCTTGTTCGACGACAGTGCCGTTAGAGACGGAAGCTTGATAGAGTGACATTAAGGCAATTAGTTATTTATTGGAGGTGAACTTATGGGAAGCTATCGACGAACTGGAGACAGATCTAAGTGATTTATCGTTTAAATACGTCTGTATAAATAATTTATTTCTTGCGACAACAATGAAAAAATCATTTCGAAGTGCATTCATCGTTTTCTACCAGCGAATGATCATCGTCAGATCAGCTATATGGAAAGAACATTAGCATTGGGTAAAATATAGTTCTTGTCGAACCATTACATGGAATGTTACTTGGCGTATTTTATAGATTAAAAACTTATTATTGTTCTTCCAACTTTTTATCTGTAGACAGTCTGATGATGACCACTGGCTGGTCGAATTCTGTGATCGAACAAAAAAAAAAAAAAAAAAAAAAAAAAAAAAAAAAAAAAAATAACAGCCCAGCTCTGAAGCACTTTTGTCTTCAACTGGTCTGGTGTTTTCTTTCGATGGTATGTATGTTTGAAGCCAAGAGTATTTGGTTATCACAATACTTACGTGTTTGGTTATCACAACATTCACATAACAACAAAAGCTATGATGACGAACCTTTGGCTTCGTAATTTACATTGACGTAGGTAAAATGCTACGAGAAGCGTTCAATAAGTAACACCACAATTCTTTTTAGGTTTCATGAAATCCTGAGAGGTGTCGGCGCTGTATGTAGCCTTCAAAATAGCGTCTTTAACGGATGTGCCTCCCATGCAGAGAAAAACAAAGCATAGCAGATATTCATGGGCACTGTCAGAATCCCTACGGAGACCTGATGGTGAAAAGCATGGTGAGTCGTTGTGCGTGGCGTCTGTCATCATAGCAACGAGATCGTACAAACCTGTCCGATTTCCCACATGCCAGCCGACCGCACGCAGGTCTGACTCCTGCAAGAGTGTGGAATAACATGGTGTATTGGAATCCTGAACCAGAAAAAAAGTGTTGCGTTACTTATTGAAATCTTCTCGTATAAAGACATACGGTTTTCGTCACTAAGTTTTCCGAGTCGTTTTTCTCACTTGTGTATTTTAAAACTACTTTACCTACATGCTGTATTTCTCATTAGACTTTTTCTATTAGTTGCACGTATAAAGCCGCCGTATCGCGCCTTCGTTGTAGTAGGTTTCGCTGGAATGAGCCACGGAGCACGACCGTAGCACGGTGTAAGAGGGCTGGCTGTCTTGCAGGGGCGCGATGTGACAACTGGACCCTGCGGTCAATATAGCGTGCAGGGCCGGGCCGTTCCTGCGGTGGCAGCTGCCTGCCAACACGCCCCCGCCTCCGCCCCCGCCACGCTGTTACCGCCGCCGAAGAGCGTGTGGGGCAGGGGGCAGGGTATTGTCACCGGCTGACAAATGGTCTGGCCCGCGACCCGGGGTCAAACGGTCCAGCGGGCGGGGTCCCCACCTGCCAGCCACGGCCGTTCACAGCGCAGCCACCGGCGGTGGCTGGCGAGCTTCCTGCCCTACGGCTGGCCAGCAGCTTGTCGAACCGCCTTCATCCAGGTGCACACTGGAATCCCTTCTTATTAGGTCGAAATCGGTTGCTGCTCTGTATCTGTTTGCTAATGCTTACGTTGGTTATAGACTGACAGCCTGTGACATTTTATTGGGTTAAGTCGGTTTTATACAGGGCTAATATTACGTAAGGGGGCTACCCTCAGGCGGTGATTCCTGACCGTAAGTGTAACAAAGTAGTACATGTTAACTTCTGCCTTGAAATGGACAGTGAGTTTGTCATCAAGCAATTAGTACTGGCAAATTAAATTTAGCTTTACTCGGCCATTAACTATTATTTAGTTAAATAGGTGTTCCCAGCCACATGTTGCTTCGCTCAGACAGGTTAAATGGGGAATAAAGAAGAGAGGCAGCACACGTTTCTAATATTTATGGGAGCTGGTAGTACATCGTAATCTCCTGCACTCCCCTGTGTCTGTCCATCACCACCTCACCTCTCTCTGTGAGTCACTTCCCCCCATCTCTCTCTTCCAATCTTCTTCTCCCTCTCTCTCACGCTCTCATCTTTCCCCTCTCATTACCTCCTTCCCGCTTTCTCAGTCCATCTACTCCTTTCCGCTTTCTATGTTCATTTCCTCCCACCCCTCTGACCGTCTCTTCTTCCACCCTCTCGTTGATATTGAGCCCTGTTTATTGTTATAGCAAATTAGGTTCTGTAGTAGTATTCAAATCATAGGCCAATAGACAATAAATACAAGTTTCCTGTTTGTCAATTATGTTTCACTTTTTATATTCTCTTTATACATTTTATAAAGCGTGTAATGGGTGGAAGTGCAGATGCTTTTATACGCGGTGCCTTAATATGTATATACGTCAGTGTGTTGATTGTTTCTTCTCTGCTTAAACAGTCTTCGCAAAAACACGTCACGTAAAATAGTACCTCATGTTTTCCGCACAGTTGCAATAGCACCACTAAGTGGGCTGCAGTTGTTGGTATATTATTACTATCTTGCGTCCACTTGTCACACTTCAACAGCAGACCTGCTGCCTATTGGAAATAAAGGGTTAATAGGTTTCTTTTGTCACATGTTCTTGGAGGAACTAACCAACCTAAAAACATACTGCACTTAACAGCTATAATTACTAGTCTGTAAATGAAGTAAAGAACACTGTAATGTTGTTCAGTGCACCGTCCTCAGTCACCAATAAAAACTCTGCGGTTATACCCATTACTCCCCGCATATTAAAAATATATACCCTATGTCTGTCCAAATGTTCGCTGGAGGAAATTTGAAGCAAATTGGTCAAGAAATGTCAGTTTTTTTATAACATCGTTTCCCTTTCATGTAATTCATATGTATTTATATAGTGCATATATTGAAAAAAATTTGGTGTATAATAACATGTGCGTTCTCGAATACAACATTGTGTTAAAATTTCAAAGAAGTTGGTGAAAACTTCTGAATATACTGGATTTTGAAAAAACGAACATTTACATTTTTATCTATATACTGCAGATGCACATTTCTTAACGACCTGCTTCTATTGCGTAACGCGAAGCGCGCTAGTTTGCGAGACACGAAATTGAGCGATATCCGACTACAGTCCACGTAATGTATTAACGGCCGTGGTTGTTGCATCCATTCAAACCGAGTGTGGTCTTCAGGCTGTTTCTCACGCTCGTTTAGGCAAATGCTGTTCTGGTCCCCAATTTTCACCTCAACAAAATAGAGTACACAAACAGTTAAAATACGATCGCACACAGAACAAAGTATAAGCATTTCACAAACAGGTGGCGCACGATTGTGTGATTGACGACCGCGACTACAGAGGAGGGCACTGGGCTGCAAAAACTAAGTAAGACTTCCAGTGCTTCACTACAGCGGCCTCCGCTGTACGTGGATTAACCCTCAGCAAAAGATGAATGTATATTTTCCAAAGTCACGTGACACTGACGAACAATATTATCCTCTATGTTGCAAGTTGTGTGACTTCGCCTAAGTCGACGCACAGTGGCTAGTTATTCAGTCCAGAAGCACGCCAAGGACATTTTCGTCCACTGTTAAGCAAGTGAAAACGTCAGTGCGTCCGCAAGCGTTTACCAAGTCACTTGTCCGGAGAGACAGCGCCACCCAATTCAGAAAACCTTTGCAGTCATTTTCCAGCGTTTTTGTGAGCATGGTTCCTTTAACAGACATAAGAAAAACTGAGACACTCGGAATGTTGTGCCTGACGATTCCGATGATCCAACTTAAGCCCTCCTGATTTTTAATGGTGTACATATCTAAAAACACCAGTTGCCTGAAAGAATGAGATAGTCCGATGCTACGTGTGAACGCTTGCCTTACATTCCTTACCGGCCACTTGAATCACGAAGTACACGAATGCTATAAAATTTGTTGCTGTAAGGTATCGACACTACCCCCTTTGTTGCAACTACTTTGTAGTCGGTAAGAAATTCAGTCAGGTTTCACCTCCTGAAGTCCCTTACTTCACGTTACACAGTCCATAGCCAGAACCTGTGAGTTATCGTACTTTCATTCCTTCTTATCCTATGGAAGAATATTTATGTCTTCTTTGTCTAGAAAAATAGATGAATTTTTAGTGCAAAACCGAGACACATGTGAGTTTAATCCTTAGGCTAATGTTTACTTCTGTTTAATAAGGCAGTTTTTTTAGGACTCGCTTAACTCAACTGTGTTATAGGAATGTACTCACTGAAATGAATCGAAGAGTAGATAGTATGATACCTGCATGAGCATTTCACATCTGACTGGTTGTATTATTGCAACCGTAAATTATCAGGTGCGGTAAAGAAGTTATCGTTTGAGGGAGCTGCTGCTACCCAGCCTGACTCCGACGCTGGTATATTGAAACGTCCCCTTTCAACAATTATACACGACTGTCCTTAAACTGACACACAATATTTTGTTAGCGCAACGCAATCTGACTTTCAATAATCCCTACAAAAGAATGGCCCTGACTAACATTAAACTATACCTTTCACAAATCACTTACCTCACAAAAATCTTCGCTGCTCAAGCTACTGCTGCTAAATAAAAGATTCAAACTACTGAAGGCACTAACTACTGATAGGGATAGTTAGCAAATGAAAGATATTAATAGAGAACAAACAATGTATTTACCTTGATATCATCATATATAAATATAGCAGTTCATGACAAATTTCAAAACTCCGCCATCTCTCTCCCCACATCCACCACTGCTGGCGGCTCACCTCCAACTGCTCAACGCTACGCGCTGTTAACAGCCAGCTGCCGCTGCCCAACACTACAATGGCAGACAACAATGCAAACTAGACACAGACTGCACACAGCACAGCCAGTGATTTTCATACAGAGGTGGCGTTACCAATAAAAAAACCTAAACAGCCTACTTACAATATAAGCACCGACATGTAGGCAAGGGATTAGGGTGTCCTTCGAACGGAAACATTTTGATCGCCCATACTAAGAGAATTGTGATACCCGTTCGTATAAAAGGAACTCATACTAGTTTACTCGACTGAGCAATCCCTATTTGGATTTCCCCAGCTAACTCCAGTAGAATATCGTTTCAAATGGCTCTAAGCACTATGGGACTTAACATCTGAGGTCATCAGTCCCCTAGACTTAGAACTACTTAAACCTAACTAACCTAAGGACATGACACACGTTCATGCCCGAGGCAGGATTCGAACCTGTGACAGTAGCAGCAGCGCGATTCCGGGCTAAAGTGCCAATAACCGCTCGGTCACAGGGGCCTGCTCGAATACCCTACGAAAGTTGTTACCAACATTTGTAAATGGATGTAATGCTTTGCTGTACATTTGTTATGGTTAAATTACTAAAATATTATTATTACTTCCAGTGCAATTTATTTCTACCATTTCGACTATACATGTTCAGTCACTCTGATTTGTTTTCTTTCAATGAAAATGTTTGTTTTACGACAAACTCATATGCTATGACGTGGCGTCCACAAGAATGGAAATTAAATTAACAGTGTAACAAACTTATTTCTGTTAAGAAAATTTCATTTTGAATATAACCTGTGAAGTACTGGCAGTTTAAATACAATGAAAGATTTTTGTTGAGTCTACATACTAATCAACTGTTCGAGAAGTGCCTTGGGAACAGTACTCGTGTATAAGCAGTAGTACTGGACTCCCGTGTCATATGGTTTCTAATAAACTCATTTTTGCTGTTTTTTGAGACTTGATAGTTTGCTGGATACGTAGCACCCCTATCTTTGTAATAAGGTTTCAAATAATAACAACAATCTGATAAGCATCACGTTATTTACAATACTCTACAAGTACTCTTTTGCCAAGTATCGTCCATTTCTATCTCTCGATTGAACTAACGGAGCGTTGTAAAGTTTCTTTTTTTGTGGGTATTTCGTAGATACTGGCGGAGTATAAACAGCTGTACCAAATTATATGCTACTAGAGGCAGCTATACCAAATTACATGCTACTAGTGTTCGATTATTTATTGGGGAGTTTAGTTGTCATGATCTTGTTCAAAACTGGTCTTGTCCTATACAGAAACTACTTGGCACGTTTTTCGTATATTCTATCTACGTTCCTGCTGACTGTAATAATGCTGTATCATACAGATAAAATAATTCCATCTTTTGCAACAGAATTTATTCGTGAGTGCCAAACATGTTTATCCTTTTCATGCTGGGCACCTCTGGTGGTCTACAAAAAAAATTTAGGCACACACACACACACACACACACACACACACACACACACACACACACACACACACACATATACACACACACACATTGTCCCACCAGCCGTTTAGCAGAGACGATAAGGTGCCCTACGAAATCAACTAACTTTGTTGGTGTGTGATATGTTCGCAGTCACACAACAAAGAATACCAAAAATCATACAGCACGAAGTAATACCAAGGCTGCTCTTACACCGCGTGGTTTCACTTTGATGCTGCAACCTTTAGACGTCTCTCTGAATAAATCACTCAAAGATCACAAGCGATAACGACGGAACAATTGGATGACAAGTGGTGAAATGTCGTATACGAAAGATGGAGCTATGCAGTCTGCGTCACTTGATGTCTTGTATGATTTCTTGATAAGATCACGGGAAAAAGTGAAAGTGGAAGCAGTGATCAAATCCTTCCAGAAGTATGGAATTTCCAAAGTTATAAATGGCACTGAGGACGATTTGTTATGGGACGCCAATGACGAAGAGGAAATCGATCCAGAAGGTGCAGAATGGGGCACATGTGACAAGCCTCTCAACAACGAAAGTGAGAATGTACTTGAATTAGCTGCTTTCCTTACACGATGATAGTGAGGATTTTGCAGCGTTTTAAATGCATTCGTGAGTGATTTATTTTATTTTATAACAGTTCAAATTTATATAAATTTCAATCTATGTTTTATATCTGTCAGTCGTATAGATGAAAATAGAAACAGTTCGAGATAAATGAACTGCCTAGAATCACTGTAGGTGTCGTATCAAAATATGCATAATTAAATAATTTTCTTTGTATTGTAGACCACTGAAGATAACTGGTGTGGTTGGCCAAACATGTTTGCTACGCAAAAATAAGTTCAGTTGCAAAAGACTGATTTTTTGATCTGTGTGATAAATTATAACTGAAGTAGTAACTGAGGAGAAACGTCTCCAAATAGCGACAACATCATTTCTGATGAGTGTTTACCCATCTCTGTTTACAGTCTTATTTAATCTGGTTACAGTCTTTTTATGGTATTAGCAAAATTTTTCATCTTTTTATGACATGGACACGAAACTGCTGAGATTTACTTTGAGCCTCTGTTTCATTGCATTGCTCATTCATTGACAATTCCGATTTACCTTTTACTTCGTCCAGTTTCACTGTAGACAATTTGCATTAGTATTAGTTTTCTTTTCTTCCACATCGTTCCCAACAGGTCTGCGCTACGCCTCGTGCCAGGCGCTGCTAGCAAAGTGCCTTGAAGCAAAGATGATAAATATCGCGTGCTCTGAGCGCTCACGTTTTCAACGCCTTTCTAAATAGCTTTCTTATTTTATGCAAATGATGTAGTTGAAGATAAGAATACTCGCTCGCCCATCATGAAAACAGCAGATGTTATTTATGAGCCTTGGAAGAGTATTCCGTGTATGAATATTCAACGTTACGACATTTTATCCTAATGGCTTCATGAGTACAAGAGGCGATACTTCACAGCAATATTTCTGCCCCGACCTCTTAGACTTAACTCAGGAAAATATTACTGCAGACTAATTATGAAGATGTTCCTCATAACAGCATACCGTGAGCGCTTTTTAAATTAAATGTCAACCTTTATGGGTCTTTTATTTGAGCAATATTTCTGTAAGCGATTATACTATTATGACATAATGGTGAAGAATATTAGACTTAGGAGATAATATAGTTGGCCTGGAAACAGTGAAACAACACATCACTCTCACAAAACGCCACCATCGGTGAAAACGTTTACGCATGCCACTGGTCCCGCTGCAGTAATCTCGGAAGAAGCTGTTAGGATATCGAGTGTAGAATGAAATTTTCACTGTTAGTATTTGGCAGGAACGGAGGAAAACGACTCACTTCCTGATCAGCAGATCGCATGCGAAAGCCTTGCTTAAAATTACAAATGCTGTGAATTTGGTATTGGAAACCAAGTCGACATAACCGTTGGATTTTTTGGAAGAATTATTGTTACTATTCTAAAGGCTTCAGGATAGAGTAGCTTTGACAGCTGTATCAAACCAGTCTCCGGACTGAAGACCACCCAACAATAATGCTTCACACACACGTGCACACACACACGCAAACTTTCTGGTGTTCAAACATATTATGCCCATTGGGGATAATTTTGTCAGTTTTTTAGTCAAAACAGGTTTCATTACATTATAATAAATTATCTCAGTCTCGGGGGTTGACCAGGTATGTATTTATTCCAATTCTATTAGCTCATCTCGTCCTTCACCTTCCTCTCTGTCTATCACCTTCTTCCTCCTCTCTCTCTGTCCATCACCTAGTCTTTCTATCTCCTCCTCTTTCCTCCCACTCTCTGTCCATCTCCTCTCTCTCATACTTGTGTCCATTTCCTCCTCCCCCTCTCCATCTGCGCGTCTCTTCATGCCCCCTTCTCTCCCTACGTAATCACCCCCATCCCAACAAGAGTTTGCTGAGTCTCATCCCAACACTATTTCTCTCGAGGTAGTAAAATTGTAACACGTTTGGTAAAAATCGATTTGGGGCTTCGGAGGAGCTTTTTAGCCGCAGCTTAGCCTTAGTATGCACATGTTACATACATGGTAGAAACCGTCCTCGGGGAAGATCAGTTTGGATTCCGTAGAAATGTTGGAACACGTGAGGCAATACTGACCTTACGACTTATCTTAGAAGAAAGATTAAGGAAAGGTCAACCTACGTTTCTAGCATTTTTAGACTTAGAGAAAGCTATTGACAATGTTGACTGGAATACTCTCTTTGAAATTCTGAAGGTGGCAGGGGTAAAATACAGGGAGCAAAAGGCTATTTACAATTTGTATAGAAACCAGATGGCAGTTATAAGAAACGCGGGACGTGACAGGAAAGCAGTGGTTGGGAAGGGAGTGAGACAGGGTTGTAGCCTCTCCCCGATGTTATTCAATCTCTATATTGAGCAAGCAGTAAAGAAAACAAAAGAAAAGTTTGGTGTAGGTATTAAAATCCATGGCGATGAAATAAAAACTTTGAGGTTCGCCGATGACATTGTAATTCTGTCAGAGACAGCAAAGGACTTCGAAGAGCAGTTGAACGGAATGGACAGTGTCTTGAAAGGAGGATATAAGATGAACATCAACAAAAGCAAAACGAGGATAATGGAATGTAGTCGAATTAAGTCGGGTGATGCTGAGGGAATTAGATTAGGAAATGAGACACTTAAAAGTAGTAAAGGAGTTTTGCTATTTGGGGAGCAAAATAACTGATGATGGTCGAAGTAGAGAGGATATAAAATGTAGACTGGCAATGGCAAGGAAAGCGTTTCTGAAGAATAGAAATTTGTTAACATCGAGTATCGATTTAAATGTCATGAATTCGTTTCTGAAAGTATTTTTATAGAGTGTAGACATGTATGGAAGTGAAACATGGACGATAAATAGTTTGGACAGGAAGAGAATAGAAGCTTATGAAATGTGGTGCTACAGAAGAATGCTGAAGATTAGATGGGTGGATCACATAACTAACAAGGAGGTATTGAATAGAATCGGGGAGAGGAGAAGTTTGTGGCACAACTTCACACGAAGAAGGAACCGGTTAGTAGGACATGTTCTGAGGCATCAGGGGTTCACAAATTTAGCACTGGAGGGCAGTGTGGAGGGTAAAAATGGTATAATGTGACCGAGAGATGAATACACTAACCAGATTCAGAAGGATGTAGGTTGCAGTAAGTACTGGGAGATGAAGAAGCTTGCACAGGATAGAATAGTATGGAGAGCTGCATCAAACCATTCTCTGGACTGAAGACCACAACAACAACAACAACAACAACAATAACATACATTTCACAAATATTTTAATATATTTCACAAAGCTCAATCTCTGTGTAGACATGTCTCCTAAACAGTGTGCGTTTTTTTAAGTAACTACCGTTTTGAAATTAAAAAAAGACGTGCTAAAATATCTCAATAATTTTATTTTTACGTGGAAGCCTGTACCTTAATCTACGCACTGACTCCATTACAGTCTGATTCTTCCTTGTTTGCGTTGTGTACTGAGTGTTTAAGATGCCTCCGATAATCGTGAGTTCCGCCGACTGTGAAGTACGGGCTGTTATAAGATTTCTTAGTGCTAAAGCCCTAAAAGCGATCGATATTCATCGTGAGATCTGTGCAGTTTACGGAGAAAACTTTATGAGTGATGGAATGGTAAGAAAGTGAGAAAGTGCGGGCATTTAAAGATGTCCGCACAAATGTGCATGATGAACAACGGAGTGGGCGGCCCTCGGTCCTTAATGATGGTTTGGTGCAGGACGTGGACAACAAGGTGAGAGAAAACAGACGCTTTATGATTTCCTCCTTGCGGGATGACTTTCATAATGTTTCTCGTAGTGTTTTGTATGGCATTGTGACCGAACACTTGAATTACCGAAAATTGTGCGTACGTTGGTTACCGAAAATGTTGACGGATGTGCACTAAACCAAACGTTTAGACAGTGCATTGACTTTCCTTGAGCGGTACCACAACAACAGTGATGATTTCGTAAGCCAAATTGTTACGGGCGATGAAACATGGGTGGCCTATGTCACACCAGAGTCAAAGGAACAGTCCATGGAAGTTGAACAAGGGCATCGTTTTGCTGCAGGACACTGCCCGTCCGCATGTGGCGAATCAGACCAAAGATCTCATCACAGTTTTTCGATGGGAAACTCTAGATTATCCTCCGTACAGCCCCTATCTTGTGCCCAGTGACTACCATCTGTTCCTGCACTTAAAGAAACACCTGGGCAGTCAGCGTCTTCAAGACGATGACGAAGTCAAAACAGTGGTGATGCAGTGGTTAACAAGTCAGGCGGCAGACTTCCATGAGAAGGGTATTAAAAAGCTGGTACAATCTTATGACAAGTGCCTCAATGCTGACGGAAATTATGTAGAAAAGTAGATTAAGGTACAGGCTTTGATGTAAAAATAAAATTATTGAGATATCTTAGCACCTCTTTTTTAATTTCAGAACTGTACTTACTTAAAAAACACGCCTCGTAAATATGCAGGTCCATTCAGTGGTTTCTTTTTATACTGCCTGTGACATGCATTGTGAATAGAATAAGTAGTACAGACGTAATAAGTTATAACGTAGTTCACGATGCGATAGTTTCTCACGTAACTCGGTGTTTACGACGGCATAGTTCCTGAACTATGAGATGTACAGTGATATAATTTTGCAAGTACACTCTGCAGCATATGTGGATTCTGTATACGAAACGTGTTGCAAATAGAGTTAGTAGCAGAGAAGTAATAAGTTTAAACATCATGCATGACATGGCATTTTTCACACATCTCAGTGTTTATGACGTCATATCTCACGAACTATAAGACTTACAATGATATAATTTTGCAAATACATTCTGCAGCACATTTGGATTCTCTAAGTGAAACTTGTTGCGAAAAGAGTTAGTAGCAGAGGAGTAATAACCTTAACGTCATGCATAATGAGGCAACTTTAGATGTATCTTATAACTCCTGAACAATGTGACGACGCGAGCCGGCCGAAGTGGCCGTGCGGTTAAAGGCGCTGCAGTCTGGAACCGCAAGACCGCTACGGTCGCAGGTTCGAATCCTGCCTCGGGCATGGATGTTTGTGATGTCCTTAGGTTAGTTAGGTTTAACTAGTTCTAAGTTATAGGGGACTAATGACCACAGCAGTTGAGTCCCATAGTGCTCAGAGCCATTTGAACCATTTGAACAATGTGACGATACTATATTGCAGGTACATTCAGTGGTATATGTGAAAAAATGCAAATTTGTCCTGGATACTGCTAGAAGTAAAGAAGTGATAAATTAAAACGTCATGCTTGATGCGGCAGTTTTACTGCATATTGTTGTTGTTGTCGTTGTTGTGTGGTCTTCAGTCGAAAACTGGTTTGATCCAGCTCTCCGCGCTACTCTACCCTGTGCAAGCCTCTTCATCTCCCAGTACCTACTGCAGCCTACGTCCTCCTGAATCTGCTTAGTGTATTCATCTCTTGGTCTCCCTCTACGATTTTTACCCTCCACGCTCCCCACTAATACCAAACTGGTAGTCCCCTGATGCCTCAGAACGTGTCCTACCAGTCAATCCCTTCCTCTAGTCAAGTTGTACCATAAATTCCTCGTCTCTCCACTTCCGATCAGAACCTCCTCATTAGTTACGTGATCTATCCATCTAATCTTCAGCATTCTTCTGTACCACTACATTTCAAAAGCTTCTATTCCTTCCTTGCCTAAACTGTTTGTCGCCCATGTTTCATTTCCATACTTGGCTACACTTCGTACAAGTACTTTCAGAGTAGTCTTCCTAACACTTAACTCTGTACTCGACGTTAACATATTTCTCTTCTACTGAAATGCTGTCCTTGTCATAGACAGTCTACATTTTATATCCTCTCTACTTCGACCATCTTCAGTTGTTTTGCCGCCCAAATAGCAAACTTACCTGTTACTTTAAGTGACTCATTTCCTAACCTAATTCCCTTAGCATCACCTTATTTAATTCGACAACATTCCATAATGCTCGTTTTGATTTTGTTGTTGTTCATCTTATATCCTACTTTCAAGACACTGTCCATTTCGTTCAACTGCTCTTCCAAGTTCTTTGCTGTCTCTGACAATTACAATGTTACTGGCAAACCTCAAGGTTTTTGTTTCTTCTCCCTGGATTTTAATTCCTACTACAAATTTTTCTTTTGTTCCCTTTACTGCTTGTTCAATATACGGATTGAATAACATTGGAGATAGGCTACTACCCTGTCTCACTCCCTTCTCAACAACTGCTTCCCTTTCGTGCTCTTCTACTCTCTTGTAACTGCCATCTGGTTTCTGTACAAATTATGAACAGCCTTTCGTTCCCTGTATTTTACCCCTGCCACCTTCAGAATTTGATAGAGAGTATTCCAGTCAACATTGTCAAACTCTTTCTCTAAGTCTACAAATGTTATAGATGTAGGTCTGTCTTTCCTTATCCTCCCTCCTAAGATAGGTCGTAGGGTCAGTATTGCCTCGCGTGCTGCTGCATTTCTACGGAATCCAGATTCATCTACACCGAGGCCGGCCTCTACCTTAGTTTTCCGTTCTTCTGTAAAGAATTCGTTTCAATATTTTGCAGCCGTGACTTATTAAATTAGCCGGCAGGAGTAGCCGTGCGGTTCTAGGCGCCACAGTCTGGATCCGAGCAACTGCTACGGTCGCAGTTTCGAATCCTGCCTCGGGTGTGGATGTGTGTGATGTCCCTAGGTTAGTTAGGTTTAATTAGTTCTAAGTTCTAGGCGACTGATGATCTCAGAAGTTAAGTCGCATAGTGCTCAGAGCCATTTGAACTTATTAAATTGATAGTTCGGTAATTCTCACCTGTCAGCACCTTCTTTCTTTGGAATTGTAATTATTATATTCTTCTTGAAGTCTGAGGGTATGTCGCCTGTCTCATACGTCTTGCATACCAGACGGCAGAGATTTGTCATGGCTGGCTCTCTCACAGCTATCATTAGTTCTAACGGAATGTTGGCTTCGCCCGGGGCCTTGTTTCGACCTAGATCTTTCAGGGCTCTATCAGATTCTTCACGCAGTATCATATGCCCCATCTCAACTTCATCTACGGCCTCTTCCTTTTCGATAACATTGCCCTTAAGTACATCGCCCTTGTATAGACCCTCAATGTACTCCTTCCACATTTCTGCTTTCCCTTCTTTGCGTAGGACCGGTTTTCCCTCTGGGCCCTTGATATTCATAAAGTTGGTTCTCTCTTCTCCAAAGATCTCTTCAATTTTCCTGGAGGCGCCATCTATCTTACCCCTAGTGACATATGCTTCTACACCCTTACATTTGTCCTCTAGCTATTCCTGCTTAGCCATTTTGCACTTCCTGTCGATCCCATTTTTGAGACGTTTGTATTCCATTTTTCCTGCTTCATTTAGTGCATTTTTATATTTTGTCCTTTCATCAATTAATGTCAATATCTCTTGTGATAAACAAGGATTTCTACTAGCCCTCGTGTTTTTACCTACTTGATCCTCTGCTGCCTTCACTATTTCATCACTCAGAGCTACCCATTCTACTTCTACTGCATTTCTTTCCCCTGTTCTTGTCAGTAGTTCCCTACTGCTCCCTATGAAACTCTCTACAACCTCTGGTTCTTTCAGTTTATTCAAGTCCCATATCCTTAAATTCCTACCTTTTTGCAGTTTCTTCAGTTTTAATCTACAGTTTGTAACCAATAGATTGTTGACTGAGTCCACATCTCCCCCTGGAAATGTCTTACAAGTTAAAAACCTGGATTAGATTAGATTAATTCTTGTTCCATATATCATGAATACGACACTTCGTAATGATATGGAACGTGTCAGGTTAATAAAAGATGTCTGTACAAGATATTACATTACACAAAATATAGCATGACACTAATGTTTAAGTTGTTTTTTTTTTCCCTTAATTTATATCTAAAAATTCAGCCAATGAGTAGAAGGAGTTGTCATCTAGAAATTCTTTTAATTTATTTTTAAATGTTGGTTGGCTATCTGTCAGGCTTTTGATGCTGTTTGGTAGGTGTCCAAAGACTTTTGTGGCAGCATAATTTATCCCTTTCTGTGCCAAAGTCAGATTTAACCCTGCGTAGTGAAGAACATCCTTTCCCCTGGTGTTATAGCTATGCACACTGCTATTACTTTTGAACTGGTTTGGATTATTAACAACAAATTTCGTAAGTGAATATATATACTGTGAGGTTACTGTGAGGATCCCTAGATCCTTAAATAGATGTCTGCAGGATGACCGTGGGTGGGCTCCAGCAATTATTCTGATTACACGTTTTTGAGCAATGAATACTTTTCTACTCAACGATGAATTACCCCAGAATATTATGCCATACGAAAGCAGTGAATGAAAGTAGGCATAGTAAGCTAATTTACTGAGATTCTTGTCATCAAAATTTGCAATAACCCTAATAGCATACGTAGCTGAACACAGACGTTTCAGCAGACCATCAATGTGTTGCTTCCAGATTAACCTCTCATCAATGGACATACCTAAAAATTTTGAAAATTCTACCTTAGCTACAGACTTCTGTTCAAAGTCTACATTTATTATTGGAGTTGTGCCATTTACTGTACGGAACTGTATATACTGTGTTTTATCAAAATTTAAAGAGAGTCCATTTGCTGAGAACCACTTAATAATTTTGTGAAAAACATCATTTACAATTACATCACTTAGTTCTTGGTTTTTGGATGTTGTTACTATACTTGTATCATCAGCAAAAAGAACTAACTTTGCATCTTCATCAATCTGGAATGGTAAGTCATTAATGTATATCAAGAACAGTAAAGGACCTAGGACTGAACCCTGTGGGACACCGTACTTGATAGCCCCCCCCAGTTTGAGGAATCAGCTGTTGTTTTAACATTACATGAACCACTTATTTCAACTTTCTGCATTCTTCCAGTTAAGTATGAATTAAACCATTTGTGCACTGCCCTCCTCAAACCATAATGATTTAGTTTATCTGAAAGAATTCCATGATTTACACAATCAAAGGCCTTTGAGAGATCACAAAAAATATCAATGGGTGATGTCCGGTTATTCAGAGCATTTAATATTTGATCAGTGAAAGCGTATATAGCATTTTCTGTTGAAAAGCCTTTCTGAAAACCAAACTGACATTTTGTTAGTACTTTATTTTTACAAATATGGGAGGCTACTCTTGAATACATTACTTTCTCAAAACTTTTTGATAAAGCTGTCAGAAGAGAGATTGGACGGTAGTTGTTGACATCCGACGTATCCCCATTTTTGTGCAATGGTTTTACAATGGCATATTTCAGTCTATCGGGGAAAACACCCTGCTCCAAAGAGCTATTACATACGTGGCTGAGAATCCTACTTATCTGTGGGGAACAGGCTGGAAATGCCATCAATTCCGTAAGAGCTTTTACTTTTCAGTGAGTTTATTATTTTACTGATTTCAGAGGGAGAGGTTGGTGGAATTACAGTTGTTTCAAACTGCACAGGTATGGCCTCTTCTATTAGTAGCCTTGCCTCTTCTAGTGAAGATCTAGATCCTATTTTCTCCACAACATTTAAAAAATGATTATTGAAAACATTTTCAATATCTGATTGTTTGTTAGTACACTTGTCATTCTGTTTTATGGCACTAAAGTCTTCCTGTGCTCTTGGTTGCCCTGTTTCCCTTTCAATAATATTCCAAATTGCTTTAATTTTATTATCAGAGTTACTGATCTCAGACTTGTTAGACATGCTTCTGGACTTTTTAATAACTTTTCTTAGTACCGCACAAAAGTTTTTATAATATTGAACAATTTTGGGGTCAGTACTCCCTCTTGCTGTTAGATACAGTTCTCTTTTACGGTTGCCAGATATTCTTATTCCTTTAATTAGCAGAGGTTTTTTATATGTTTTCTTGGAATTATGTTCAACTGTTTTCTTGGGAAAACAATTTTCAAATACCCTTAAAATGTATCGTGAAATAAGTTATATTTCAAGTTTGCATCGGGTTCCTTATGCACTTCATCCCAGTCTAGCTGCTGTAGGCTTTCCCTATATTGTTAATTGAATGCACTGCTTTGAAATTCTGATTTGATATACTGTATGGAGCTATGTCATATACTGTAACTAGCTGTGCACCATGATCTGAAAGACCTCAACAGGATAAGCATTCATGTCCTTAAACTTATCTTGGTCTATAAAAATGTTATCTATCGATGTCCTGCTGTTCTTTGTTATCCGAGTAGGAAAATCAATGACGGAGCTCAAATTGAAAGAACTGAGTAATACTACAAGGACATTCTTCCTATTACACTCTTTCAGGGAATCAACATTGAAACCCCAACAAATGATAATTTGCTTCCCTCTGTCTGACAGATAGCACAACACAGCATCCAAGTTTTCTAAAAATAGTTGGAAATTCCCTGATGGGGACCTATACACTGTTACAATTATGAAACTGACATCATTTAGTTTTAGTTCAGTGGCACATGCTTCCACATGTTGCTTTACACAAAATTTTTTAGTTTCTAAATTTTTTACACTGTGGAAGCTTTTGACATATATGGTAACTCCTCCTCTCATCATATTATCTCTACTTACATGTGCAGCTAATTTGTACCCATTGATGCTAACCTTTTGCATATCAGTGACAATGTGATGCTCAGACAGGCATAGTACATTCTCAGTTTCTATATCTTCTAAACAAAGCAGAAGCTTATCAATTTTATTCTTCAATCCCCCAGTATTTTGAGGAAATATACTAACATTATTTTTTCACTTTACTTTTGTGAGTATCTTGAACTTTTTTAATATCTGTAGTTCTTGCCTGGCTGAGTTTCCCACTGGACACTGATCTTACACTAAAAAAGAGTTTCCACCATGAGATGTAGTCCCTCCCCCCTTTAAATTTCCTGCTATCAGCCCAGCCAGTTTACCCTTCCCTTCTTGTTGAGGTGTAGGCCATGTCTAGTACAGAGTGAATCAACAGGAACCACACCAATGTGTGACCCTGCACCAGATCCAAGTAGCCATTCCAACTCCAAATTAACTCTCCTGACAGAAGAGCTCAAATGAGCTCAGTCGTGGCGCTCCAGAAGCGACACAAACCCAACACTGGTATGACTCGATGTTGATGCAATCTTTGCCAGGTCACACTCTGTGCTGTATCCCGGATCTCTGTCAATACTGTTGCCCGGCTCACCCACAATAACCACGGTATCTTCCTTAGTAAAGCCTCTACATAGTGAATCTAAATCCTCTGTAACCTGCCCCAGTCCAGCACTAGGTTTGAAAAAACTTGTGACCTGGTATTCTGACCCTAATTCATCCTGCAGAAGTTGGCCCACACCCCTAGTATGCGAACTACCTAGCAACAAGACTTTCTTTTTCTTTGCAGACTTCCCTACATTCTTATTCAATTTGCTGCTGAAAGCTTGTTGAGCCCTGTCTACATCTACTTCTGTGAGAGGCTCATCAGTTTCTGACTGAGGCAACAGGTCACTCCTATTTTGTACATTAATAACAAAGCTGTCAGAAGAACTTCTTGGCCTGTTCCTTATGCCTGTTGCCACTTCCCACTCCTGTTTACCCTTCTCCCCCCTTAAACTGCCCAGTTCTCGCCTAGCCTCATCTAACTCAGCTTGAAGGGCAGCAATTTTCCCCTCCTGTTCCGCAATCTTTCTACTTCATAGCCTACAGAACCACTGATGAGTCTCGCTCATTTTCCCAATTCTCACGCCACCACAATCGCCCCAATGAAAAAAGTTACTACATCCGTCACACCAGACCCCGGAGCTAACGATTCGACGGCACGTCAGGCACTTTACACTCATGGTACAAATCAATTTTAGTGACAGAAAGACAATTAAGTTACCGGAAAACAATGAAAATACGTGTACGAAAAATTAGGCCTACTCGCGACAATGTAAACAGTGGTTCAGAAGTTTATTACTGGAAATTACTTAAGAGATGACGATACTCTACAGATATATAGGGGCAGCAAACGTATTTAGCACACTAAACTATCAGTAAATGCACTTAAAATTGTGGTATGAAGTTTAGTCTGAAAGCTCAAAAGTTCGGCCTGGCCGCGATATGTAAACAAAAGGAACTTCACGTGATTACTGTGAAAATACGCGAGTAAGACAAAAACCTTTAATGGTACGCTTGAAGAGCACTATAATTAACGTAATAAATTAGTTTAAGGTGTTTATTGCTACTTAAATTACTTATCTTGTACGAGAGCTGTGACTCAGATGTCCGTATAGCAGGCGCAGGGCTACCAACCCTCCTACACTGGTTCCTAATTCTCTCTCTTACTACTATATAATCAGTCTGAAACCTTCTGGTATCTCCAGGTCTCCTCCACGTGTACAGCCTTCTCTCATGATTCTTAAACTAAGTGTTAGCAATGAGTAAGTTAAGTTCTGTGCAAAATTCTACCAGGCGGCTTCCTCTTTCGTTCCTCACCCCCAGTCCATATTCACCTACTACTTCTACTTCCCTACCTTTTCCTACTACCGAATTCCAGAAAGCCATAACTATAAACTTTTCATCTCCCTTAACTACTCAAACCCCCTTTTGGAAAATTATAAATGACTGTACTGGTAATCCTCTACGTTATTTGATTTTCAAACAGCTGAGCAAAACTGAACGTACTCAGACATTTCTCTCCTTACTTATTCTGATTATCAATAAACTGACACACAATATTTTTAGCGCAACGCAATCTGGCTTTCAATAATCCCGACAAAAGAAATCCCCTGACTAACAATAACATATACCTTTCATGAATCACTTACCTCACAAAAATCTTCGTTACTCGAACTACTGCCATACAGCGAGCGCCAATACCGCCAGCTAAATAAAAGATTCAAACTACTGAAGGCACTAACTACTGATAGGCATAGTTAGCAAATGAAAGATTTTGGTAGAGAACAATGTATTTACCTTAATAGTGTTCAAAAGTCATAATATATATATCAGTTCATGACATCCAGTCTTATAAATTTTCTTTTTCTAACGGACACACGTCCAGATCGTCCGCTCTCAAAATTCTGCCATCTCTCTCCCCACATCCACCACTGCTGGCGGCTCACTTCCAACTGTGCAACGCTACGCGCTGTTCGCATCCAACTGTCCAACACTGCAATAGCGAATATTCCATCAATGCCAACCAGCCACAGATTGCAAATAGCACAGTGAGTGGCGTTACCAACATAAAAACATAAACAGCCTACTTACACTATCTGAAAGCTAACGACCTTGCTGTAATGGTAACATCGGTTCCCGTCAGATCACCGAAGTTAATCGCTGTCGGACTGGTGACCATCAGGTCTGCCGAGTGCTGTTGGCAAGCGGGGTGCACTCAGCCGTTGTGACGCAAACTGGGGTGCTACTTGATTGACAAGTAGCGGCTCCTATCTCGTATACTGACATACGGGCGGGAGAGCGGTGTGTTGACCACATGCCAATCCTTCTCCTCATCCAGTGACGCCTGTGGTCCGAGGATGACACGGCGGCCGGTCGATACCGTTGGGTCTTCCAAGGCCTTGCCGGACGGAGTTTAATTATCTAAAAAATTCCTTTTATCTCACAACACATATCTTCAATCTCTTCGTCATCTGCAGAGCTAGTTGGCATACCATGGCATACCATGGTAGGCGTGCGCGAGATAGTCCCTGCAGTCGCACTATCCTCTGTGCCCTCGGTAACATCGATGTGTAGAGCGTATGACACGTAAGCAGGAGATCCCGGGTTCTAGTCCCTGTTGGGGCACACATTTTCACCTGTCCCCGTTGATATATATCAACGCCCGTCAGCAGCTGAAGGTATTAATGTAATTCTAATTTTGCAATCTCTGAGGGTTCATCTTTGACATGGGACATCGGCTGGTTAAGTAATTGTCAATGTAAATTAAGCTCAGCAACAGGCGTGTAACTTAAGATGTTACTTTATTTTATTTTGAAGGCTGCCAGTTCTAGCAAGATGGCATAATGAAATGCTGAAACTGGTAGCCTTAAAAAAAAGGCTGTTGGTGAATTTCATTGACATTGATAATGGCGACACAAAGGTGTTAGTCTACGGAAAAGACAAAAGGCAAAGCTTTTCGATCAAGCGATGAAACTATCTGCTGCTAACACCACCATACAACACTTAATCTTCCTCTTCTTACATGCAAGCCTCAACTAATTCTTGTGTTAATTTTGTTGAAATACATTATGCCGTTTACGTGCTCAGCTAGTAAATATGTTTTATCAGATTTTGAGGATGCTGATACTAACGACCAGACCTCTCACTGACTGTAGCTAAGATGAATACACTATTACCAAATTATAACAAGTTTGAGCCCAATGAAGCTAATGACTGCAATTGCAGTCTTTTCACCGTTGTCATTGTCATGTCTGCCGTAGTGTGATGTGACTTCACAAACCACAAGTGAAGACTTAGCCTGTACCAGAGTTATTGCAAGTAAAACATATGATTCAACCATAAACCGAGATATAGCAGCTCTATCTCAAGTTTAACATCCTCGGTAATGGCAGCTTTGTGATTGTGTATGTATGAAACAGTGGCTAGCACCAAGAATATTGCCGGCCGCTGTGGCCGAGGGGTTATAGGCGCTTCAGCCCGAAACCGCGCTGCTGCTACGGTCGCAGGATCGAATCCTGCCTCGGGCATGGATGTGTGTGATGTACTTAGGTTAGTTAGGTTTATATAGTTTTAAGTCTAGGGGACTGATGACCTCAGATTTTAAGTCCCATAGTGCTTAGAACCATTGAACCATTTGAACCACCAAGGATGTTATTGCCAGCAGTAGGAACGCATGTAGTGTTCGTGCCAGGGAATTGCTTTTCGGGCGATTTGTACGAATCTGAGGATGATGTGGGCAACTACGAGTCGAATAAAGTTCGTAAATATGTTTCTGTGCGCAAATTCGCTTCAAAGTTGTTGCTACTGATGTAAATGTGAAATTGAGTACGTAAACATGGTTAAGCTGTGCCCTAATCTAATGTTACCTAAATTTACGTAACAGGCTGATGGTAGAAATGGCAGGGGCCACCCATAATATTGTTTGTGTGCTGTACTAATATGCTTGCTAAAATTAATTGTATTTCGAGCTGAGTCATAGATCAATCTTTGTGGTCGGTGCAATTGATTATTGCAAAAATTGTGACCACAAATCGTCGTATGAGACACTGAAACAATTCGGAACTTTCGAATTTGTAGTTTTGAGAGGTTTCCCAGTAAGGCTTCGTTAATTCGCCCAGAGAGTAAACGATGGTAATTCAGTACTAACCCGTGGAAACTGCACTCATTTTGCAAGTATAAAGTGCTAAGTAGCCATTCACGAATTCTTAAGAATCAAATTTTGGATTGGACTTACCATTTTAAATATATGTTGTTACTGTAGATTTATTCAAAAATCCCTTATTTGAATAAAAAGTCACATTGTGTGTACTTGATATATCTTGTTGATAAGACTTTATTGAAATTTTACTGTGCAGTTTTCCAAAACAACCAGCTTTTTCCCTTAGCATTTTTTGCAGCCCGAAGCCCTCAAATAGTCCGCCCTAGTGATTATACTCAGCAAGGTAGCACAGTTACTGAGGAACTTCTTTGGAAGTGGTTAAATGCTGTATCGCAGATAAAAGTGAAATGCAGTCTATGTCAGGGTGTAGTGGTTAACTAACAGTGAATGCAGCACCATCCAAATATCTCGCAGTCTTCGAACGGCGTCCACGTTAAAAGAATCTCCATTCTATATTTCTTTTTCTTAGCAAGGACTTCGACTGTTTCACATCTAATAAGTGATCATAAAGCCAATTAGTGTTTTTATAAAATAAAACAGTGTCTGCCCACATGGCGTTGATACGAAATACTTTATCTCAGAATTAATACAACAGTACCAGAAATGAATGAGACTTTCATCCCCAGACTTTTCTTGTCTCCAGAATTTCCGTTACAATTTTCCTGCGTAGTACTGCGTCAAGCTCTACTCGTTAGATACTATTAACTGTAACAAACAATCCATAAAAAGACATTTTTAGACAATGTTTAATTCCATGTATCCATGATATACCCAACGTAAATTTTCAGCTACGTGATGCAGCCCCCTATTGGCCGTAAAGTGCCAACAAATGTTTACTTGCACATCTTCCCTTCTTGAAAGGGGCAGGGAGGTCCATTATGACGTACAATTTGTTTTTTCGACGTAAATCTACGTAAAATTTTCTTTATAAGTTTATCAAGAATTTTGCCAGTAAAGCTAAACTAGCACTCATCAGTGGTCACGAAAATCAGTTTCCAGCCTTCTGTCTAGCATAAGGTGGTCATCCTCTGAGCAACGATATATCAGTACACTTACCATACTGCCGTCGCTGGAAAAATGTGAAACGTGAGTGCAGTTCCTTTCGTTTGCGTCATGATGTCGTCGTGCAAGTAACGTGAAAGTGTATGCTTAATTCATGGACGCGCTGCACAATATTGGTTTTTGATGCTACCGGTCGTGCAGAATAAGTGGCCAAAATTTTTTTCAAGATCGAAGATTTTTTCCTTATTTAGTACACACCCGTTCAAAGCATCACTGCCCCCATACACATGTACACAAAACTCAGAAATGTACTACTAGCTTTGAAAGTATAACACGGACTCATAATGCCAAAAATTCTGATTTTCGACTTGCTCAGCTCCTCATCGTCATTATGACAGACAGGATAAGACTTGGGAGAGCAGCTGGATAGAACGGACCGTGTCTTGAAAGGGGAACATAAAACGAACATCAACGAAAGCAAGGCAAGTCTGATCAGGTGATGGTGAAGGAATTGTGTTAGGAAACGAGACATTTGAAGTACTAATTAGGTTCTGCTATTTTGGCAGCAAAATAACTGGTGATGGCCGAAGTACAGGATATAAAATGCAGCCTGGCAATGGCAAGAAAAGCGTTTCTGAGTAAGAGGAATTTGTTAATATCGAATGTAGACTTACGTGTTAGGAAGTCTTATCTAAAGGTATTGGTCTGGATTGTATTTATGTATGGAAGAGAAACATGAACGGCAAACAATTTACGCAAGAAGAGAGTAGAAGCTTTTGAAACGTGGTCCTACAGAAGAATGTTAAGATTAGATGGGTAGATCACCTGACATAAGGAGACACTCAAAAGAATTGGGGAGACGAGAATTTGATAGGATAGATTCTGAGACATCAAGAGATCACTAGTTTCATACCGGAGGGAAGCGGGGGGGGGGGGGGGGGGCGGGGGGCTGATGTAGCTTGCAGTAGTTATTCGGAGATGAAGAGGCTTAGACAGGATAGAGTGGCGTGGAGATCTGCATCAAATCGATCTTTGGACTGAAGACTACAACAGCAGCCACAACAACACAGTGTAAGAGTCTCAACTTATTGTCATCCACGTTCGCCATCGAAGAAAACATATGTAGCGCTGCAGACATACACTCCTAGAAATGGAAAAAAGAACACATTGACACCGGTGTGTCAGACCCACCATACTTGCTCCGGACACTGCGAGAGGGCTGTACAAGCAATGATCACACGCACGGCACAGCGGACACACCAGGAACCGCGGTGTTGGCCGTCGAATGGCGCTAGCTGCGCAGCATTTGTGCACCGCCGCCGTCAATGTCAGCCAGTTTGCCGTGGCATACGGAGCTCCATCGCAGTCTTTAACACTGGTAGCATGCCGCGACAGCGTGGACGTGAACCGTATGTGCAGTTGACGGACTTTGAGCGAGGGCGTATAGTGGGCATGCGGGAGGCCGGGTGGACGTACCGCCGAATTGCTCAACACGTGGGGCGTGAGGTCTCCACAGTACATCGATGTTGTCGCCAGTGGTCGGCGGAAGGTGCACGTGCCCGTCGACCTGGGACCGGACCGCAGCGACGCACGGATGCACGCCAAGACCGTAGGATCCTACGCAGTGCCGTAGGGGACCACACCGCCACTTCCCAGCAAATTAGGGACACTGTTGCTCCTGGGGTATCGGCGAGGACCATTCGCAACCGTCTCCATGAAGCTGGGCTACGGTCCCGCACACCGTTAGGCCGTCTTCCGCTCACTCCCCAACATCGTGCAGCCCGCCTCCAGTGGTATCGCGACAGGCGTGAATGGAGGGACGAATGGAGACTTGTCGTCTTCAGCGATGAGAGTCGCTTCTGCCTTGGTGCCAATGATGGTCGTATGCGTGTTTGGCGCCGTGCAGGTGAGCGCCACAATCAGGACTGCATACGACCGAGGCACACAGGGCCAACACCCGGCATCATGGTGTGGGGAGCGATCTCCTACACTGGCCGTACACCACTGGTGATCGTCGAGGGGACACTGAATAGTGCACGGTACATCCAAACCGTCATCGAACCCATCGTTCTACCATTCCTAGACCAGAAAGGGAACTTGCTGTTCCAACAGGACAATGCACGTCCGCATGTATCCCGTGCCACCCAACGTGCTCTAGAAGGTGTAAGTCAACTACCCTGGCCAGCAAGATCTCCGGATCTGTCCCCCATTGAGCATGTTTGGGACTGGATGAAGCGTCGTCTCACGCGGTCTGCACGTCCAGCACGAACGCTGGTCCAACTGAGGCGCCAGGTGGAAATGGCATGGCAAGCCGTTCCACAGGACTACATCCAGCATCTCTACGATCGTCTCCATGGGAGAATAGCAGCCTGCATTGCTGCGAAAGGTGGATATACACTGTACTAGTGCCGACATTGTGCATGCTCTGTTGCCTTTGTCTATGTGCCTGTGGTTCTGTCAGTGTGATCATGTGATGTATCTGACCCCAGGAATGTGTCAATAAAGTTTCCCCTTCCTGGGACAATGAATTCACGGTGTTCTTATTTCAATTTCCAGGAGTGTATATTGATACGGAAAACTGTGTGGGAATCAACCCTCCACATTCCCCAGAATCGGAGGAGAACCTGTTGAGCTTCAGTCGTCACTCACGAGCCACAACAATAGCTTAAATAAATTGCAGCTGTCGTGGGAGTGGTTACAAAATAATCAATTTATTTCAGTCTCTGCTGACACAGGGAACGATCGTAGCGGCTTCACAAGGCCAGCCATTGTGTCCCTCTGTCGTTAAATAACAAATCAGAGATACCTGTGGGTCTTTTTCTCCAACTCTTTTTTATCTCATTGCTATTCAGTTTTTCTACGGAAAGCAGCTCAAAACGACAGTACTTGCGGGCTCTCCAAAAAGCGCTTCAATAAATCGCTGAGTTGATAGATTTTCTGCTGAGTGGTCGGAAGGGGTAGGACAGCTGTTCAGAGTATAGGGAGAAGAAGGAGGCAGATGAGACCGTGAATGTGTCTCCGTCCCCCCGGGGAGGCAGCCACCGTGAGGAATGTGTTTCAATTACGGGGGCTCCGCTCATCGGACGGCTGCGGCACGTTCTGCTGTACAGCTGGAGCGAAGAACGAGCCAAACAAAGTCAGACTTATCGCCTGTCCTCTTGCCTTTTGAACACAGCCAACAACAAATTCAACAGTGCTGTCATTTCGGGCTCGTTTACGGCCGGAGAAAAACGGGCCACGGCAAGAAACGTTTCGGTTGTCCGGTCTTCCGGAGGAATTTCCAAACACAGCGGCGGTGGTCCGAGAGCATTCCTCCAAGACGTCTCACCGTTTGTCACGCCAGGAGGCGTTCACGGATCACCTGCCGATCCCTTCCTGGCTCGCTAAGTGTTTTCTTGAAGTGGAAAGATGCACAGTGTTTACTTATCTGCCAGTCAGCATAAACTTCGTAACAAAACAAGCGGCAAGAAATAGGAAGGCAATCGGTTGGATACCGAAATATAACTGTCAGTGTCTAATAATATTGAAGAATATCATGCACGAAATCAGTGCACAATCCAAAACATACATATATTTTATATTCATCGCGTATCTCTTCCGTCTGTGCACTGCCTTTTTTGTCTATATGGAAAACTTCCAGCTCTGATTGCCTCTCAGAGAATATTCTTTCATTTACATCCTATTTTTCTACGTGCGTGTATTAGGCATTAACCGTATATTTCAGGCAGATAAGACGATAGTTGAATCAAGAAAAAAAAAAGGCCACCCAAAGGTCGGGTCGTCTTATACGACAGATATAAAACATAGATTGAAATTTATATAAATTAAAACCATGATAAAATAAAATAAATCACTCGCCAATGCATTCAAACATTGCAAAATCCTCAGTCATCATCTAAAGAAATCAGGTCCTGAATTACATCCTTACTTTCGTTGTTGAGAGGCTCCTCATATGGGTCCCGTTCTGCACCTTGTCAATCGATTTCCTCTTCCTCATCAGTACCCCATAACAAATCATCCTCTGTGCCATCCACAGCACTGAAAATCCCAAACTTCTTGAATGATTTGATCACTTTCACTTATTCCCGTCATCTGATCAAGAAATCACATAAAATATCAGGTGATGCAGCCAGCACAGTTCACCTTCCGTGTGAGACTTTTCTCCACTCATCATCCAATTGTTCCACTGCTCACGTGTGTGAACTTCGAGGAATTATTGAAAGAGACATCTAGCAACGAAATAAAGAAACCGGTGCAACAGCAGTCTTGGTATTCCTTCATGCTGTGGGATTTTTGATGTTCTCAATTATGCGACTGCGAAAAATATTTCACACTAATGAAGTTGATTAATTTCGTAGAGCAGTTGGTCGCCTCTACCACACATCTTCCAGCCACAATTTTACACTATTCCCATCCATCCAACTATTTTCGCGGAAATGTATAAAAATACCTGGTGTAAATTTTACTTCAGGAATGGTTTTCCGCTTGAAAATGAC
The DNA here is from genome assembly GCF_023864345.2 of Schistocerca serialis cubense. Taxonomy (NCBI): domain Eukaryota; kingdom Metazoa; phylum Arthropoda; class Insecta; order Orthoptera; family Acrididae; genus Schistocerca; species Schistocerca serialis. The sequence goes on from NC_064642.1 coordinate 332,833,313, forward strand.
CATAGGTGTTAGCTTTGTTCCATCTGCCTTGCATCATAATACTGCTGTAAAACTGGTCTTTTAGTTGCCTGTACTTCTGAATTGAACACTTCTTACGCCTTTTGTTTCCACAGTTATATTGTTTATCATATCGAAGTTCATCGGTGTTTCACCAATATTTCCAATATGTAGTGGAAAGTTGTATTTCTGTCTCATACGAATATCAAACTTATGAAAACTCGTAATTTTATTGTCAAGTTCTGTCGGTAATTTCTGCGCAGTTCTGTAGTATCACCAGATTTTTTCTGTTCATGAAACGATAGCACCAACCTACCGTTGCTTTAAATTCTTTGTCGTGCTCTGGGTTGGCTCGTGGCCACTTCAGTGCTTAAACCCTAATCATATTTTTTGTAAGAACGTACGAATTCTGCCTCTGTTCATGTACCCATTCTGCTGCGCTAGTTTCTAAATTTGGGCGATAAGCTATTCCTCTCCTCTTTCAACACTTTTTCTCTGGCATTTTTTTAACAGCATCTTCATTCTTTCTCCAGTCTCTTACCATCTTCTTTGTTATATCGAAAGCCGTTGCTGGAGCACAGTTGTTAGATTCTTTAACGTGTTTTATGACCTTTAACTTCATTCTTGCTTCGTATTTCTTTTTGTGGGTTCCAGTATTAGCCACAGACTTTACAAATTTTACGGCGATTACACTTACAGTACAAACTGTTTGAACATACAACACAGTCTCTAGAAATACATGTTAGCCGTATATAGTGCGTTCATTATTAGACAGGTGCATCTACAGGCGAACCGTAACAATGCTGAAGGAGGCTTTCGCTTTATGACGTGTGAAACAGTACCATTTGGTTAGTAATACAGAGCTGTTCTCCGCCAAACTGAATGGCTAATACTCAAAGTCATAATCCGAGACAGTGCGTGTATTATTATCCCGATGATCATTGTTCTAAACTAAATTCAATGGCCATTGATAGTTTGGAGATCGTCTTATAGGACGAGCGTACGGTAAAACTATAAATCTTTGATCAAAATTTTCACCTCGTCTTATCTGATGGTCGTTTTATACGCCAAAATACCCGGTACTTCTTGTACCCTCTCGTTTGTAGCTATTGATCATTCCACCCTTTCATCGGTCTCCTCAACATCTTATTCCCACTGAGTAGTAACTGTACATTTACGTCAACACTCCTGAAGCCACTGAATGGTGTGTGGCGGAGAATGCGTCTTGCACCCCCTTTACTGTAACACTCGGGAGTGGCGCGTGGGAAGAGCGCTTGTCGGTAAGCCTCAGTATTAGCTCAAATTTCTGGAACTTTCTGGCCGTGGTCATTTCGTTAGATGTATGTGGGAGGAAGAATTAAGTTGTCCGACTCTTCCCATGAAGTGCTCTCTCGAAATTTCAGTAGTAAATCTCTCCGTGATGCACAACGCCTGTCTTGTACCGTCTGCCGCTGCAGTTCGTTGAGCAGTTTTGCAACGCTCTCTTGCCAACCAGGCGATCCCGTGACGGAACTCGCAGCTCTTACTGGATGTTCTCTCTCCCTTCTTTGAGTCCTACTTTGTAATGCTCCCAGATTCTTGACCAATACTGTAGAACGGATCAAACGAGAAACTAGTAAACCACATACACTCCTGGAAATGGAAAAAAGAACACATTGACACCGGTGTGTCAGACCCACCATACTTGCTGCGGACACTGCGAGAGGGCTGTACAAGCAATGATCACACGCACGACACAGCGGACACACCAGGAACCGCGGTGTTGGCCGTCGAATGGCGCTAGCTGCGCAGCATTTGTGCACCGCCGCCGTCAGTGTCAGCCAGTTTGCCGTGGCATACGGAGCTCCATCGCAGTCTTTAACACTGGTAGCATGCCGCGACAGCGTGGACGTGAACCGTATGTGCAGTTGACGGACTTTGAGCGAGGGCGTATAGTGGGCATGCGGGGGGCCGGGTGGACGTACCGCCGAATTGCTCAGCACGTGGGGCGTGAGGTCTCCACAGTACATCGATGTTGTCGCCAGTGGTCGGCGGAAGGTGCACGTGCCCGTCGACCTGGGACCGGACCGCAGCGACGCACGGATGCACGCCAAGACCGTAGGATCCTACGCAGTGTCGTAGGGGACCGCACCGCCACTTCCCAGCAAATTAGGGACACTGTTTCTCCTGGGGTATTGGCGAGGACCATTCGCAACCGTCTCCATGAAGCTGGGCTACGGTCCCGCACACCGTTAGGCCGTCTTCCGCTCACGCCCCAACATCGTGCAGCCCGCCTCCAGTGGTGTCGCGACAGGCGTGAATGGAGGGACGAATGGAGACGTGTCGTCTTCAGCGATGAGAGTCGCTTCTGCCTTGGTGCCAATGATGGTCGTATGCGTGTTTGGCGCCGTGCAGGTGAGCGCCACAATCAGGACTGCATACGACCGAGGCACACAGGGCCAACACCCGGCATCATGGTGTGGGGAGCGATCTCCTACACTGGCCGTACACCACTGGTGATCGTCGAGGGGACACTGAATAGTGCACGGTACATCCAAACCGTCATCGAACCCATCGTTCTACCATTCCTAGACCGGCAAGGGAACTTGCTGTTCCAACAGGACAATGCACGTCCGCATGTATCCCGTGCCACCCAACGTGCTCTAGAAGGTGTAAGTCAACTACCCTGGCCAGCAAGATCTCCGGATCTGTCCCCCATTGAGCATGTTTGGGACTGGATGAAGCGTCGTCTCACGCGGTCTGCACGTCCAGCACGAACGCTGGTCCAACTGAGGCGCCAGGTGGAAATGGCATGGCAAGCCGTTCCACAGGACTACATCCAGCATCTCTACGATCGTCTCCATGGGAGAATAGCAGCCTGCATTGCTGCGAAAGGTGGATATGCACTGTACTAGTGCCGACATTGTGCATGCTCTGATGCCTGTGTCTATGTGCCTGTGGTTCTGTCAGCGTGATCATGTGATGTATCTCACCCCAGGAATGTGTCAATAAAGTTTCCCCTTCCTGGGACAATGAATTCACGGTGTTCTTATTTCAATTTCCAGGAGTGTATATCGTGGATGACTTACATTTCCTTGAGGATATTCCGATGAATCTCAGTTTGGCATATCCTTTTCTACTATTTGTTGTGTGTGGTCATTCCATTTAAGGCCGCTGTGGATGGTTTCTCCCAGGTATTTTCCATTGGTTACTGTTTGCGTCAATAGTGTAGCTGTACAGTAGTGGACTTCTGTAAGCGAAATATGCTATAATTATGTACGTTCAGGGTCAACTGCGAGCACCGGCACCATTCATTATTTCTCTGTAGGCCATTCTGCAAATCGATATCGTTTTCTGGTGTTGGTGCTTTCTTGTAGCCACAATCACATCATCTGCGATCAGTCTGAAAGAGTTTCCAAGCTTTCGGCTAGATCATATTTATATACATCGTAACTAGTAACTGTCCTATCACCCTTCCTTAGCGCATTCTGGATATTACATTTACATTTGTTGATTTTGTTTCGTTAAGAGCAATGTGCTGAGTTGTATCTGCAAGTAAGTCTTTAGTCATGTCGCAAATATGCTCCAGTACTCGATAATTTGGTATTTATTTCACTTCGGCAGTGTGGGACGGTGCCATAATTAATTTTGGTATTCTATTGGCATCTATTCTTGTGACATGGACCTCAATCTGCTCATTCAGTCTTTTCACTCTCTCTTCTTCTTTGATGTCATCATTCTTCCTCCTGTCAGATAGTGTGTACACCAGCTACTCTTGCGGGGAATCATATCGTCAGTGCTTGTATTGTAAGAGGTCCGAGCAGATGTAATTTCGATGTATTGCTCATGTGCTGCCTGCGATATGCAAGGTATAAGAGAATCGCTGACCAGAGAGCAGTGTTGACTGAGTAGGAACTGTGTAGCTGTAACAGTAAGTTGTTGCTAGTGGCTAGTCTGTTGTGGAGTCTGCTCTGGTCTGGTCTGGTGTATCGTGTGGGCTGGCCCGGTCGCGGTGCAGCGATGCCGGAGCCTGAGTATTATTGTATAAGGTAAAAAGCAGCCTCGCGCATATCTAGTAATGTATCTGAATTCCCATGTAAATATTTTAAAAATGTCCTAATAATAATCTTCGTGATATAAAGTAATTTCTAACAAACATTTATTTCAATTTAAAGAATTTACTAATTTCTTCAATCCATGATCATTCCTATTCTTGCAAAAGAAAAATCAGTTGCTTTCTTTCATAAATGACAAATCTATCGGCCAGCATTGCACAGAGCTGTGCCGGAAAAATTTTAGGTAAGAGCAGATATATTCGCCGTTTTTATTGAGCTAAGAATTTTTGCTTTTTTATTTAGAATGATCATACAGGGCCATGACGCAGCACTGCTGTCGTCCAAAATTTACCAGTAACCGACAGTGCACATCCGATTAGCAAACATTTTCAAGAATCACAGAATAACCAAATGGTTACACAAAGCGTGACACATGCAGATACACCATCACACAGCATAGAAAATAGAGTCGCTAATTTTGGCTTGGATCAAATTATGGCAGTATTGCTACAACAAAATGAAAGACAAGACAACAACTTCAAACAAGTTAATAAAATCTTAAACAATTGAATAAAAAATACGACAAACTTAATGAAAATCTCAAACGAATTAATGAATCGTACAAACAATTTAATGAAAGTTTCAAACAGTCGAACGAAAAACATGACAACGTTAATGAACAGAACAAACAACTTAGTGAACAGATTACAGCCGTTTCCGTGCAACGTTATGATACTAAACAACAATAACGTGAGGAAATTGAGGCTTGTGCTAGGAACAGTAGTAAAGAAATTAGATCTGTTGTACAAGAATTACGTAGTACACGTATAGCCACAACGAAATTACTTAGAGATGAAAGTAGTGCAGTCACTGAACAATGTTCTGAAAATGCGACACAGTTACGCGACGAGTTTAAATTAATGTCAGCAGAAGTTTCACGCACTCTGGATACGGAAGTAGATAAGAAATTTGAATAACGGATCAGCCAAATTGACGAACGTTTTAAAGTGACAGAAATAAAAAATGTTTCAGTCACTAACACGCCACAGCATACGCCACGTTCCGAACATTTGTCGCACTCACACAGCCAGTGTAACTTAGGTAATTTACAGAGACTACGTGACTTAGAATCCGAACAGACACAGACAAATAGATTATCATACAATCCTGAACCTGCTAAGACATACAGAGACGATAACGTTGATTATAAGCAATTTTTATCCGTGAAAAAATTTAAGGTACTTAATAATGACAGAACACAGATTCACGCTTTGGACAGGATACGACAATTAGCTTTTGTATTTTTATCAGCTTGGGCTGTAATGCAGAAACTAGAATTGGACTGGATACAACAATTTGCTTTTGAATTTTCACCGGCATTGCCTGTAACGCAGAAACTAAAATTTAATTGCAGCGCGTAATTGACCTCAGGGGATTCATTACACTTCAATGAATATGTGCCGTAGCGTGCACAGGGCCCCGAGCCGTAGTAGTGCTATTTCATCTTTAGTTTTCTGCACTGCTGCCTTCTCTTTTACTATCCTTTACATCTATCAAAACAGCTCTTCAACTATCGATCTATCTAGGATTAGAAACGTGTAAAGAAAACCCGATATGACAAGTCTTACCGAAAGTGAAAATTTTCATTAGACACTCCAGAACTATCAGCGTAATTTTAATGAGAGAAGTGTAAACACCAGTATGTACAAAATTTTCAGCTATCGCAGACGCAATTTGGCAACAATAGAGGCTTTTCTCCGCAACAGCATCAAAACCAACCGGTTAGCATACCTAACCAACAATGTAGTCTGCAAGGTCAACCAAGCTTTAATGTTTCGCCGCCTACACATATAGCGTCGGCCACACCAAATAGCAACGCACAGCAACAAGGAAATCACTACGTATAGAAAATACATCATTTCAATTCCTATCGCAACGCGCCGTATAGCAATGACTATAATGACTGATGTAAAAGTAATGAGCACAATTTTCAGCGTACGTTTAATAACAGTCGGTCTTACCAGCAACAAAATCATCCGCAACAACAGATTATCACGAATGAACCAGACAGTAGATATCATCCCGAACGTAATACGTCAGGAAGAAATAACAGAACAGCACAAATAGTTGAAATGCTACAGCATCCTCCCGCAAATAATAATAGCACGTCAGATGGAATTTGACTAGATACAGTACTGGTTGCATCTTCCAGCAACGCAAGCAATACTTTTGATACACAGGATGTTATTCACGAAAATGTTATTACTTTTGACGACATCCGAGACACACTTTTACATGAAAAACCAATAGTCTGAATTTGCTAATCTGAAACAAGCTTTTTTGAATGCACCACTTTTATCACATCCAGATCTTACTAGAAATTTTTCCATTGCCACCGACAGTTCTAACACCGCTTTAGGCGTACACATTTCTCAGGAAATTGAAGAAGATGGTTGTACAGTAATTAAAAACACCGCCTTTGCGTGTCGCATTCTGTCACCTGCTGAACGCAATCATTCTGTCACAGAACTTGAAACATTATGTGTTGTATGAGCATTTACGAGATTTAGGCATTTTCTTTATGGAAGACACACTACCGTTTACACAGATCATAGAGCGATACAGTTTTTATTTTCAGCAAAATTTGCACATGACAGATTAAGCAGATGGAAACTTTATTTACGGGAATTTAATTTTACAATTTTTCACATTCCCAGTACACAAAATATTGTAGCAGACGCATTATCTCGTTCTCTCAGCAACAATCAGCAAAACATCGCAGCCTACTTCTGCAAAGCAAATTTTAGCGTCATGTATATTCAACAAGTTGCATTTGAAAATTTCATTTCGGCGTCATTACGAGACATAGCACAACAGCAGAGTAAAGGCAACGTATGGAAAGAAATTAAACACCTTTGGCAAGATAGGAATAATGTTACCATTAGAAATCATTACACTGTACGCAATAATATTCTGTTTCGCCGCTCTCACCCTGACAGCAACAATTGGTTACTATGCATTCCTGACGAGCTTGTTAACAAATCAATTTGGTATACTCATTTAAGCTACGCACATTACGGAGCCAGAAAATGTTTTCTTATACTGAGACAGAACTGTTATTTTGCCAACATGGAGAAACGTATTCGACGAGTTTTAGCGTCATGTACAATCTGCCAGAAAGCTAAGTCAGACACAACTTAACATATTCCTCCGTTACATCCCATTGTACCTGATACATTGAGACACGTGGCCGCTGTAGACATTTTTGGTCCGATTCCCAGGTGTAATAGAAGTTTTTGCTACATCTTTGTCGCTGTTGAACTCACTTCAAAATTTGTTACCTTCACTCCGTTACGCAAAGCTACTGCTAAATCTGTTTCGACAGCATTTGTAAAACATTTTCTATTTCAAGTAGGCTATGTATTGAAAGTAATTTCCGACAATGGACCACAGTTTCGATCTGCTATATAGACACGTATGTTACGAGCAAGAAACATTTCTCCGATCTATATATCCAGATACCACGCTTCTTCGAACTCTTGTGAACGTCTAATGAAAGAAATTGGTAAACTGTGTAGAATATACTGCCATAAAAAATATATTGATTGGGATGCACACATACTGTCATTCCAGGATGTAATTAACTCGATACCAAATGAATCTACTATGCTATCTCCGACTGTTATACTGAAAAATGTTGAACCATCTAACAAAATTAAAGAATTAGTATCCTTTCCTACATCTCGTCGACTACGACACCATGAAATAATTGACATTGCGCTGAACAACATCAAACGTGCCGCAGAGCGCCGGAGAAGACAGCAAAAACAGGTTTGTACATGTCGTGACTTTCACATTGGACAGAAGATATTAGTACGTACACATTATTTATCCAATAGGGGGAAAAGTAGATGCAGTAAATTTTAGCTTCTATACGCTGGTCCATATCGAATTCGCAGCATTCCTCACCCCAATGTAGTACACGTCGAAACTCTGAGAACCAGAAAAAGTAAAGGCAATCACCATGTCTCCAATATTAAACCCTTTATTGAATGAACATACTTTATGATTTATCACACTGTAATGCCTGATTTTTATATGACCAATGATGCAATTATATTTATGAGACTACTTACTGATGATTGTCATATTTTTTCTTGGCATGTGCCTGGCTGGGTAAGGTTAGCAGGTCGCTTTTCTTGTCGTTACATATCAGACCGTGCACATTTTCCATTTTTCGTGTATGTATGATTGCTTTCCTGTTTTGTTTGTATGCACGACGAAATCTTTAAGATATAACAAACACCAGTTGACTTTGACATTTTTCCTTATGATACGTCAATATCTTGACTATTCTACACCTTTGGCTACTGCATTATGAGACTCTGTGTACATTTTTGTACCTGAACACTGTCTATGTTTTTGACATAATACGTTTTCTGTCATGCTATGCTGTATGCTTAATTATATCACCAGAAACAAGTTCTTATTTAATGAGTATATGATTTAAATGCAAGATATTAATCTTTATTCATCATTTTCAGAAAGCAATAATGTGTAAAAGAAATAAATTAAACAAACCACAGTGGATTACTATGAAATGGGAATTTCACCTTCGGAATGAACGAAAGAAAATGTAATACCAAATCATGAACAGTAAATGGATCAGAATTAACAAGCATTAACAAGAATATACAATACACATCGTATGATAGCAGTCTTAACTAATTATTTTTCTTTCAGAATACGAGGCGATTGACACAGGCTGTCAGACAGAACTACACATCTTATTTTTAGTGATGAAATATGCTAGAAATAAGAAACTCTATACTATGAATAGTTGTATGAAGTAAATGGTAATACGAATAAGGAAGTGTCTTTTTGCAGATGATAATGAATGGTGATGAATAGTTATATGAAGAATATGCTAATATGAATAATGAAGTTTTTCTTCGCAGGTGATGATAGTAATGAAGTTATGGTAATATGAATAATGAAGTTTTTCTGTGCAGATGAGGATAATGATGAAGTTTATATATTTATTGTTAGTTAAGAAATGCTATGTAGTTATTTAAGTATTTGTTGCAGTTCGTTTTGACAGTATGTCTTATGTTGCATTGTATAATGACTGAATGTTTTGGAAAGGACAGCTAGAGTTCATACATATTGAGTACACGTTTCATTACCTGTTGATTCGAAGTTCACTACTTTTCAGCATAATATGCATTTCTTCTTTCAGCTCAATAATCCATTTCGTATTTTTTCTAGGAGAAGCTGTTCATGAAATTAATGTGCTATAAGCAATTAGTCATTAAACCTGTTCTAGTACTTTTTTTACCCATTTGTGCATGTCATTCATGAATGTGATCACATATACTCTACTTGTTTCATAACTTTGCTACAGCTGACTCATGACAAATGACGTTACTAATCGTTATTTACAGCAATAAGTCAAAAGCAAATATTTTCATGCCCCAGCAATTAATTATCGATCCCAACACAATGCATTGCTAGGAAAAAAAAAAAGTATTACCAGTTCCAAATAATGCTACCAGTTTAAGATATTTCTGAGTAATACTGAATGATGTTTTCTAACCACAGACCTTGAGTAATAGTTACAGTGTGTTACATTTTCAATATGTCCTATGCCACTTGAATGATGAGTTCTGAGTAATAATGAATGATGTTTTGTAACAATGTATAAATGCTATGCCAATAATCTCTGTAAATAATGTTTTTGTTATACTCTATAAATGATATGCCAATAATTAACTCTCATTTTGAATAATGACTTTTGAATAATACTGAGTAATGTTTTATAAAACGATATGAATACTTTGTAATTAGCCAATGAATGCCACTGTTTCTTATATTTTAATTTTGTCTTATGTCACTTACATGCTATTATATATGAGTACCAGTACCTGGATGTTACACTCATTAGCTCCTGTTTTGAATGATGACTTCTGATGGTTTGTAACTGGCCAATGAATGCCAATGATTACTATAACTAGATGAATTATGTTAATGCTATGCTATTAATTAAATCTTGTTTTGAATGATGACTTCTGATGGTTTCTAACTGGCTAATGAATGCCAGTGATTACTATAACTAGATGAATTATGTAAATGGTATGCCATTAATTAACTCTTGCTTTGAATGATCACTTTTGAATAATGCATAAAAATGTTTAGTAACTGGCCAATGAGTGCCAATGTTCACTGTAATCAAATGACTTATGAAAAATATTCTGTAATACTTCATACATAGTATAGAAATGTTTAGTAACTAGGCAATGAGTGCCGCCAATTACTCAAATCGGTTGATAGACTAAAGTAATTCTCAATGATGAATAGCATAAGACTTAATGTCCTTCACCTTCTGACCCAATTACCAGAAATTACTGCAATATCCGTTTGTCCTGTCCATCCCTATGATCATGGAGCACCATATTTGGTTTTTGCACTTATTCTACATTGATGTACCTTAAAAGAGTGTGGTGTTGGCACGACATGCTGTCCACCACCTTGAATGATGGAGATGTTATTATGGTCCCACTGTTTGGTGTACCTAATGTACTACCAAATGATAACATTGAATATTAATACGACATTTCAGTGTCTTGGCTACACTGATTAATACTTCAGGGAAGAGAACTTCAGATTGTTTCACTTGGTGTTGTGCTTCTGTAGAAAGATAAGGACTTTTAGTGCAGCTACGTGCAACCTACAGTGCTACAACCATGATGCATTCCTTCCCTTTCCTTTCCTAGTTCTTGTAAAATGGTAGAGACATATACAGTGCGTGTGCACTTTATGTCATTTGTTAATATGTTTTGTACTCATTGCGTATCCTAGTTCTTGTAAAATGGTAAAAAATATATAGAGTGCATGTGCACTTTATGTCATTTGTTAATATGTTTTGTACTCATTGTGATACTAGTTCTTGCAAAATGGTAGAAATATAGACAGTGCATGTGCACTTTATGTCATTTGTTAATATTTTTGAACTCATTGCGTATACATTTTGTGATTTCTTGATATGTTCTGTACTCAGTGCATCTGCACTCTATTTCATTTTATGTATATACTCTGTGACTGTAAACTTAGTTAATTAAGAAAAATTTGTTGCTCATGGCAAGTCCAATTGACTCACCATCGCTGCCAAATTTTTGCCCCCCCCCCCCCCCCCCCAGTGGAGGGTTACAGATGTAATTTCGATGTATTGCTCATGCGCTGCCTGTGATATGCAAGGTATAAGAGAATCGCTGACCAGAGAGCAGTGTTGACTGAGTAGGAACTGTGTAACTGTAGCAGTAAGTTGTTGCTAGTGGCTAGTCTGGTGTGGAGTCTGCTCTGGTCTGGTGTATTGTGTTGGCTGGCCCGGTCTCGGTGCAGCGATGCCAGAGCCTGAGTATTATTGTATAAGGTAAAAAGCAGCCTCGCACATATCTAGTAATGTATCTGAATTCCCATGTAAATGTTTTAAAAATGCCCTAATAATAATCTTCGTGATATAAAGTAATTTCTAACAAACATTCATTTCAATTTAAAGAATTTACTAATTTCTTCAATCCATGATCATTCCTATTCTTGCAAAAGAAAAATCAGTTGCTTCCTTTCATAAATGACAAATCTATCGGCCAGCATTACACAGAGCTTTAGCGGAAAATTTTTAGGTAAGAGCAGATATATTCGCCGTTTTTATTGAGGTAAGAAGTCTTGCTTTTTTATTTAGAATGATCTTACAGGGCCATGACGCAGCACTGCTGTCGTCCAAAATTTACCAGGTTACTGAATTTATTTTTTATTACGAGGTTTAGGAATTTTTCTGAATATTTTACTGCTATCATAATGAAAGATGAATATGAAAATCATTGCAATTAAGCCAGAAGAAGAAAACGTTGACGAAATATCATGACTGTAATTTTGCTCGTTAATGACGTCAGGCATCTGTCACAATAACCTGTCATAATTATATGTGTATCTTCATCTAACAATCTAACTGTAACTGAAGTCGCAACAAAGAGTGAAAACATGTACATTACCAAAAGATGTACACACTCTCGCAACTGCAGGTACTGTAGTACAGATTCATTTACATATGTACACATACACCGCAAGCCACTGTACCCTGTTTGGCGAAAGGCATTTCTGGTACCACTATCTGCACAACCGTCGTTCCATTGCTGTGTCCCCTCAAGTTACCTTGTTTTCCTCTAGTTCAAATTCGCTTAAGCACCGCAAATATTTAGGCCAACTAGAGACCAACCAATCAGTTTCGTAATTTTATTAGGTGAGGGTATTTTCCTTCGCATAAACAACTACTGCTAGTTTTTCTGTAGCATCCTGTTTTATAGACAATATTTATTTCGTGTATGATGCTCTCAAGGCTCTTCATTTGTTGATACCACTGACATGCCTTTACATTATTTGCGCTGGTATTCTTTTGTTCTCTTTTTAACTATATTATTATGGTTAGATTGCAATAAATCACACATGGAGCGGAATACCACTACTCACCACTGAGCAACAGCCTATATATAATGGGTATTTTCGACAAATAATCAATATTCTTGCTTTACTGTAAATAAAAACAAGAACAGACCAGTATTATTAATATTAAATAGGAGACTCTTTCCTGATATTCTGAGAAAATATTATTCATTCTCTCACAAACTGGTTTTTGGGTTTTTACCAGGAGACCACATGGCAATAGAACTTTTGTAATGTTTCACATTCATGGTACGTAGAGTTCATAACTCAATAGCAGTTTGCCAAAACAGTTCGAAGCTATTCTCAGATTCTCAGAAAAATCTACTCCTACGATTTTCCAAGCATTTTTACACCCTAAACAAAGGGCCCGTCTTAAACAGGTAGTGTGGCTCTATGGTAGAATGCTCCCCAGCCCCATGGATGATCGGGGTTGGATTGCTGTCCAATGTAGAATTTTTAAACAATGGAGCATGTTCTACGGGCATTTCCTTGAAGTGTAAAATATTGGATGGCTATTATTAAAGTGCAGCTAATCACAGAGGTCCAGTGTGGGCTTTAATTATTGTGCAAAAGTGAAACTTGCTTGATATTCTGATGCATTAGTGAGGGAGACATTTACGCTGGAAGAATAGCAGTTCCAAGTTTGGCCACCAGGTCCAAATCTGGCGCTATCAATGCAAGAAATGTAATGGATTAGGAATGGTGCGTGGGCAGAAAAGATCAAACAAGTCAGAAAGGCATATTGTTGATGTTATTATTAACTTCCGCTTACATAATTTGTTCAATATGTGCATCAGAGACGTCGACAAGGTGCTGTATAGCGCCAGATTTGCATCTCACGGACAAAATTGGAACTGATCTTTTTTTGTCAGCATAAATCAGTTCCATATTAACGCTTTAGAATATCCACAAAGCTTTGCTGACATACGACACTTACAACCCACATTGGACCTCTGGAAGCAGCCACACTTTATTTATAACAACCCAATACAAGTAAATGGAAGAAAATCGGTAGGGCTCGGGTATGGTAATGACTGGATCGCTGGTTAATGTCTCGTGTCTTTTTTTTGTTTATTTCGTCCATCTACGTCATTTAAATACGAAATTCATCAAATATATGCTGATAATTTATATCTCATTGACATTTGTTACATAGATTTGCTGATACAGATGATATGTAAAATGATAGAATAGAAAGTGATTACATTTTAAATTACATTATGCAAAAACCATTATATTTAATAAAAAATTGAAAACTATCTTTTTTATGTTAAGCAAAAACCATTTCCTTTAACAAAATATATTAAAAACAGCTGGAATATTTTATTTTAATCTAACATCTGCCTAAATAGCGGAGGTGAAACACGAAACTGCGATTTGTCACTTAATACTAAGTTGGCAGCCTGTGTCATATGGTAATTGATTTCAACTATTTCCAGTAGTAGAGAAAAGTGGTGCACCTTGAAACTCTTTTCAGACTTTTATCTATAGCCAGCTAAATAACAGAATTTTTATGTATTTATTTTCTCACTCCATTTCGAAGTGATAGCACTCACTTTTGTATAATAAGTCTTTTCTCACTCCATTTCTAGATGATAGCACTCACTTTTATATACTGCAGTCTTTCCCCAAAATTAAAAAAAAATGTTTTGGAAAAGTAAGGTATTACAAATGAGAAAATATTTTTCGTGGTAGGGCATGGTCATACTGAAATTTAAAAGCATTGGAATCGGATAAATGTGGTCAGTACTGTATCAAGTAGTTTATCTGTTACATTATTACTATACTGGACACCAGTACTCAGTAAATGAAATCAGATTAAGTAAATGTATTATAAAAAACTAGTTAGAAGTGAAATAAAGTTCGAAACAGAAGTGACTGGAAGCTTATACAACTTTTACTTTCCAGAACTGATAAAACTGTTATGAGATTACTTTACGTGCTAAAGCACAAGTCCCATGACAGAAAATCTTCATTCCCTTTTATTCCAAACTAAAAGAAAGTTCACGACCGACAACGTATGGCTTAACCATCCACACTTTATGTAAATGGTTTCAAAAACTTATATAACTTTACTTAGCATAAAACTCTGTAATTGAGAATTGACAATATCTTCCAAGTACCTTTAACAGATGAAACAACACTCAAATGTTTGGGGCTTGAATCATTTACAAATGCTGCAAGGCAGATAAGCTCATGTGTGACAAAAACAAAAACAGGAGAAAACACCAACAACTGCCTACATTGGTCTCTAGTGCAAATTTCTTCATGTTGTTCTGAAGCCGGTCACTGGACTGACGCAATGGACAAAAAATATCAGGTGTTTCTAAATACACTGTCCTCATAGTGGGAGTCTCCCCTGCTGTCTTCCTGCATTTCTTAACAGTATGTGAAACGTCACATTCTAATTGTAAGGGTTGCTTTCTGTTATAACATGTTCTGCAGAAATGAAATTTGGCTTTACTAGTTGCCAGGATCTGTCATGTTCCAATAACCTATTCCCTAATCTCTGCACAATAATGTGCGCATTATTTGACTACTGCTTAAGTTCTTAGCGGTTTGTTTCACATGTTGGTATTCCCACAGCTATAGGTTTATTTGTCGATTGTCATTTTTTCAGTTCACTGTCGCTATTTGAGTTAACATACTGTCATTTTGTAATTTGGAGATAGTGAGTGGAACTGTGGTAGCTAGAAAATCGAGTGCTGTGTGGATAAATGGAAAAGTTTCCTATATATTCTTCTGTTTGAGTTTGACAGAGGGGTGCCAGTAACAGGGGCAGCCGGAAACACTTGCGTCATGTATGGGGATAATGCCATTGGACAGAGCACGACAAGGAAATGGTTTTCTCTTCTTATTTAGGATTATTCTGGTATTAGTGACTAGAAGACCTTTGGGGTTTGATGAAGATATTTTAAATGCATTAATCCACTCTCATTCACTCGAGAACTGGCAAATATGATGAACTCTGATCATTCCACCATCGTGCGACATTTGCATGCAGAGGGGAAGATTCAAGAACCGTGTATATTTTTACTGTATGTTGTAAGTGAAAATCATCAAAATCAGTAGGTACGTCTCTGCTTGTTTGTCATCAACTGGCTCGTGAACAACACTGGCCATTCCTATCCTGTCTCGTTATTGGTTGACGAGGAATAGTGACTTTATAGTAACATAAGGAAAATTATAGTAACTCCCTATAGAAAGAGCTGAATGCATCCTCAAAGGTTAGTGTTGTGCATCTGATGGAGCATCGACAGTATTATGACCAATGAATTGCTTTCCCGAGGTGTTACCATCACAGCTGGCATTTATTGTCAACAACTGAGACATCTTGCAGATGCAGTCCAAGAACAACGATCTGGATGACTGTCTTAAGTGATGCTACACCATGATAACGTCCGCCCACATTTTTTTGGTCTGGGGAAAAAAATCACACACTATACAGGACCTGGTTCGGAAAGTCATTCCAAAACCTTCTTGCTCACCTGATCATGCACTTTCAGATTTTCCACATTTCCTTTCTGTCGAGCAGCCTTCAAAGAACTTCCTTTTCGGATGAAAATAGCTCCAAACATTCCTCGACGATTTTTCCCTCAAAACCACGTGATTTTTACAGTCGCAGAATAGAAAAGATACTCCAGAGTTGGGAGACTGGTGTAAATAGTGAAGAAGAATATGTATGCTATTGATGAATAAAGTCACTGTTATGCGGGTCTGCTGTGTTTATTAAACTTATGGAAACACTCCACAAACTTATGCACCATCGAAATACAGGGTTATTCTAAATGATGGACCAATTTTTAAAAATTCGTATGTATTCAAGTACAAATCCAAAACGAACAAGATTTATAGCTATGAAAACAAGAAGTTCCGAAGTTCTTAGCGGGCGGCGGCAGGCGGGCGGCGATGGTTTCAGAAGCGGCTGGTAGAGTTCGTGCGGCAATAGGGCCATCTAAAGCTCTGTATAGGAAAAGTACGCCCAACTTGCCAGTGGCCGCCATTTTGGGCCCACTGCGCTGCTGGTGATACATTGACTTCTGCAGCATATTTAGCTATGTACATTAAAGAAGTGCGCACAACTGTCTAATGCACCGCTAAAACTGACAATTGGTTTCAAACGGAACATGTCGGATATTCAGCAACCACAAATCTCAAAAAATGTAAGCAAAATGAGCCGAAAAGTATTTGTTGCAGCGAGCATGTAATACAGTTTTTCCCTGCTATCCTTTATTAATAGCGAAAACAGATTTCGCAGTTCTTGTTGCGGTATCGAATTTGAACATGTGTTTTCGGAATTAGCTTTAAATTGGTCCTATCCAATAGTCAGCTCGACAAAAGGAAACCAATATTAGTTCACAAGTGCAAGGAAAAATCCATCGTTAATTTAAAGCCCCATATCGACTTACTTCTTGTTCCTGCCACTCGGTACTGCGAAAATTCGCCCATGTCTCCTTAGTTACACAGAAGAAAGCACTAGAGTCAAATATACACTGCTGGCCACCGTAAATGCAACACCCTGAAGGAAGCATCCGAATCAAGTGAAATTTACACCATGGGTTTGCAGCGATGAGATATGCAACTGATTAGAATTTCAGTGCAGACGCACATCACGCGCGCCTGTGGCGCCACCTCATAACGCCATTTAAGGCTTGGCGATTTCGACGAGTGTACGTTCGGCACGTGTGTTTACCTTGTGGTTGTTTCACAAGACGATCAGTTATGCCTCGTAGACAACAGCGAACATCGTTTGATCAAGTATCCGAGTTCGACAGAGGAAGGATAGTGGCTTACCGAGAATGTGGATTATCATACAGAGAAATCGCTTGTCCTGTTGGACGAAACCAAACAACTGTAATGCGGATATGTGACCGTTAGATGCAGGAGGGTACGACGGACCGACGTGGTCGATCGCATTCACCTCGGTGCACCACTGCACGTGCTGATAGGCAAATTGTGCGCATGGCAGTGACGGATCGCTCAGTGAAATCCCGAACCATAGCACAGCACATTGCGTCTGTAACGCATCATCCAGTGTCTGCGCGTACCATTCGACGCCGTTTACAGCAGAGTGGTCTGTCCGCAAGACGTCCATTGCTTCGTCTACCATTGACGCAGAACCACAGACGTCTCCGTCGCCAATGGTGTGATGACAGACGGATGTGGACGGCAGAATGGAATGACGTTGTCTTTACTGACGAGGCACGCTTCTGTCTGCAGCACCACGATGGTCGGATTCTAGTGTGGAGACACCGTGGAGAGAGGATGCTGGACAGCTGCATTATGCACCGCCACACTGGTCTTGCACCGGGTATTATGGTATGGGGCGGTATTGGATATTACTCTCGCACGCCTTTAGTACGCATTGCCGGTTCTTTAAATAGCCGGCGCTACATATCCGAGGTGCTGGAGCCAGCTGTCCTTCCTTACCTTCAGGGCTCGGCCACAGCCATAATGCGCGACCACACGTGGCACGCATTGTCCAAAGGTTCTTCGTCAATAACCAGATTGAATTGCTTCCCTGGCCGGCTCGCTCTCCGGATCTTTCGCCGATAGAAGACATGTGGTCCATGGTAGCTCAACAAGTGACCCAGATTACATCCCCAGCTGCCACACCAGATGATCTTTGGCAACGTGTGGAAGATGCTTGGGTTGCTGTACCCCAGGAACACATCCAACGTCTCTTTGACTCAATGCCGAGACGTGTGGCAGCGGTGATCTCCAACAATGGCGGCTACTCTGGCTACTGATTCTCGCAGGAACCACATGTCACAGACGTCTGTAAACGTAATCATTTGATGCTTGGTCAACATGTTATCTACAAAGTAAATTTTGTTGTGCTGCCTCTTGTCTTTCTTGGTGTTGCATTTACGGTGGCCAGCAGTGTACATGCACTGTACCTTAGTAAATAGAATTAATAAACGTGACTATAAGATTATGCATGTTTAATATTATTGTCAGATCTATCCCTTTAAATTATGTCTGCAAATTGTTTCTATGATATCAGAAGAATCATTAAGAAAGTGCAAGAGAATACAATATGTTTAAAATGTGTTCAAATAAAACTAGACCTACGAACAAAAAAGTAAGCTGTAGGAAACAGTAACAACTGTAGCCATACGAATATAGAATAAATTCTCGACGCAATTGTAACAGTAGTAGTAGAAGTCTACTGATAGTGTTAATGATTACTGAATGAAAGGGTGTCGGTTTGATACTCAAATAGTGCATTTTTTTCTTTTGGAACATTACATTATATGAAACAAAGTACAATTTATTATTGTGAGCATCCTATATATGAGTTTAACCCATACTGTACAGTCAATCAGGCCAACGTTTTTACCAGTCATGTTAATTTTTTATGGTACGGCACACTATTATCCGTTTTACATACTAACATTGCCAGCTTTATCTCTCAACATTTCCATTTTGTAATTAAATTACCATTAAAGCATCCTATTAGCTCTTCTAACTTTTTTTTTTTTTTGCTGTTTGAATGCATTGGAAATGAAGTAACAGAAATGTAAACCAGAGACATAGACAGATTGCCAGAAATGAATAATATTAACTGAATGGTTAAGTCGAGTTCCTGCAACCTTTCCCATTGCAACCAAGATCAACCCAAAACCCAAAAACAAGAAAATGTATAATGACTTCTGTTGTATTGGTCAGACACTGAAATTAAAATAATGGACCTGGAGATGCTCCTGATAGTAGCATGAAATCTGCTGAATTACATGTAAACAGCAGTCTTGTGCTCACTATCACAGGGAACTTATAAACATCATTTCTGTCACTACCAATAAGGGGACATGGTCCTGGGTTTGCTAATGGATTTGTTCACTAAATTTAAATTAATTTTTGAATATGGGTTTCAAATAAATGTGTCATTACACTGTAAGAAGGTGAATCACATGCTGGAGCAGTCACTGCTACAGAGATGTAAGGCAAGTATATCTCATTTAAAACAAGTTGCAATTGCTGGAGCAAGAAAGCAAAATCTAAGATTGTGTTTTGAACTGTGAAGGCAGTGTATTAATATTAAAGATGAATCTTGCTAATACCTGTTAACACACAAGGGCATGGCCCATAATAGCGATGAACATCTGCACTCAATATCTGAAAATGTTTGAGGGAATGTATTTACTATACAGTGTTATTGAAAGTGTTGTTCTACTTAGAAGACTATGTGTGCACTATTATTTGTAATATGGGTTATTGATAATATCCTGAAGAAACGTGTTACTTTTAAATTTGTGTCCCGTTAACTTAAAAACTGTTAATAACAGCTGCATATAAATGTCATTAAATTCTGAATGAAACCTGCTTTACTGAACTAGAACAATTTGTCTAGGCATCTTATTAACCACTGATTTACTTTTGGAACAGATTAAAACTCTGCCAGGAAGTTTCATATCGGCACACATTCCGCTGCAGAGTGAAAATCTCATTCTGGAAACATCCACCAGGCTGTGGCTAAGCCATATCTCTGCAATATCCTTTCTTTCAGGAGTGCTAGATCTGCAAGGTTCGCAGGAGAGCTTCTGTAAAGTTTGGAAGGTAGGAGACGAGGTACTGGCAGAAGTAAAGCTGTGAGGGCGGGACCTGAGTCGTGCTTAGGTGGCTCAGTTGGCAGAGCACTTGCCCACGAAAGGCAAAGGTCCCAAGTTCGAGTCTCGGTCCGGCACACAGTTTTAATCAGTTTTCAAATCATTTACTAAAATGGACTTTGTAAGTCACAGTTTCTGCACTAATTTTCTCATGACCATGCTTCTAATGCCTTGTGTCACTGCGCCCTGATATCTTTTATTTTCCTCCCTTAGAAGCATATGAACTCTTGTTGCCAAAAAACTATGAATTATTTTCTCCTGTACACTGTGTCAGGCTGGGAAAACTACTTTCCCTTTCTCTGATGCCACCGCGAAGTGGCTATATCAGAGAGCCACAATTCACCTGTGGTAATTTCTTCTTGTTGCTTATCAGATACATCTCTACCATTTGCAGTAAACTGAAACCTCATTCGACTGCTGAATAAGTGAGATCTCTCTAAAGGACTTTAGATGTAAAAGCATGTTCACAGACGTACAGAGATTTTCTTTAGATGCTATTAGGCTCTCCTTGCAAAAGTTGCAAAGTGCACGACACTTCATAACTTAATCAACAGTGCGGCCACACGAATAGTGTAGAGACTGCTGCTCATCATCAGACACCATGTTAGAAACTTCCTCAGCACCTTTATCTTCATCTTAACTTACAGATTCCCCCACTAATTTTGCCAGGAAACTACCTTCTTCATTTTCATTATTATTGGTGGCAGTAGTAGAGAACTGAGAAAGAGTAATGACCGTCAGTGATGATTTCAGTTCTCGTAGTGTTGGTACTGTATTTTTGAAGTGGACCTTAGCAAACAGATTTTCTAGGGCATCTTATTTGGATCTACTTGTTAGAAGAAATTTCAGTCTCTTCTCATTCAGGAATGTGTCCTGCAATTCCAAAATACTTGCAGTTGTAAAAACTACACCAGGCTAATTTTCAAGTTTTCAAATAAACTCACAGTGTCCTTAAGATGATGACAGAGAGCCTCACTGTTTGTCTGCTCATCAGAACGTCTCAAAGCAATAACCAGAGCTCTAGACATCATGAGGCAAAACCAATTATGAACATGCTTTAGAAAACACACTGTGGTTAAAGCATTTTTGGCAGTTTCTCTGTCTTGACGGTGTTTTCAATTACTGCTGCAGTCTGGCTGTTAATTAGGGCAGTAGCCAAGCCAACATTCATTTTATCGTAATGGTTTGGCATCAAACACCTCTGATGCAGTTGTGGTGCCAGTTTCAGACTTAAACCATTGTCTATCTCAAGCAACTATTTCATATGATTTTTGTGTATCTCATTACAAGGTAGTCATGTTCCTTGACCAACATTTTGTGGAACTAAGACTGATTGCCCACTGACTAAGTGGTTCCTCATATTTTTCAAAAGATGATGTATCTGTGAGGAAAATTAGCTTGCTCTTATCATCAGAAGAATGCTGGCAGAAATTGAGTAATTTGGAAAACCTACCAACAACAATACCAAATTCTCGCCATACAGCTTCATTTTGTCCTCCCGTATCTCCCACAATGCAGGGCACATTGATACCGAATGCCTCAGATTCTCTAATAATGCTTATATTGATGACTTTGAGATTATAAATGGAAACAGATGGCCCTATTGTTTGTTTCCATCTTGAGGTAATATCACCCAGTATAAAAACTAATGCATGAGAAGACTTAGTTGTTGGATGGGCAAGATTTGATAGAGGTGTGGTAGCATTACCAATGATGCAGTTAATGCTTGAATCATATTCCAATGATGGAGAGATACTAATGTCATCCAGTGAGAACAGCATGATTCTCTTCTGGTAATATGAAGTCAAGCTTGAGTTTCAGGGAACTCATGAGCCTCCTCAGCACACCAGGTCTAAATTTTGCATTCTGTAGTGAACGTCTCAGGGTTCTGTCTGAAGGAAATGGAAATTTATTTTCCAGCACAACTTTATACCCCATACTACCGCAAGCTAGTCAAATTTTTAGCCCTTTCTGCAATGTTTCCAAGCTACAATTTGCTATCTTTACATGTCCCCTTTGCTTATGCTGCAAGCTCATCTGCACGAATAAACCATGCAGACTAGTAAGGAGAGTGTCTTGTTCTGAAGACACTCTCCTCTCCCTTTTCTGAGAGAGGTTGAGTTTTCTCTTTAGAGTATCAATTTCAGCCTGAAACTGTAGTACTAGGCTCTTCACGGTGGTGGCTTCCTCTTCTGTTGTGTCCAAGTTCTCTGCAGAACTGATGTCATTGGTCGCATTTATAGGTTGTCCAACCTCTGGAACACAAAAATAAAAAGCATTTAATTCTATAATATGTTTTTAAGTAGCTAGTAATTTTTATCACTAGGCTGTGGTATATGACTGAAACTAAGATTTTGGCATACAAGTGGACTGTGTATGTAAGAGATGTGGTCCAGTTCACTAAATTACCTTACGACAAAGTATTTTCTTCCCACTATCAACAGACCCCAGACATGTCCGTCTGCAAAATATACACCTGTTGTAAATGAAAATTTTGAGTTTGCTTCTGTACACAACTGAGGGTTAAAATGACAGTATCCAATATTGTTTCTAAAGAAGAAACACTAAGCTACATATATACTACAACTTTTAAAAACCATATGCTTATTGTACTCAACTGAGAAAGTATTTTCTATCACAACTTCTACGATACAAGTAAGACTATTGTCTGCAAACATAATGCTGTGAAGAGAAATTTTGTGTGTCCTACTGATTAAAACAAATGTGAACTGTTAGCAGTCATACAAGATTTTCAGAGTGTCATGAATCAGCAGCAAGAGACAGCATGACATATGTAAAAAGCTATTGAAGTAGTGAATGTTTTTTCCCAATTATCTGTATCCCCAGTACGTTTCTCTGGTAGGCCGACAGGTTCCCTCTCAGCAGAAGCTTTACATACAACTGGTGGGTTATGATGACAAAAACTGGTTGGCATAACATTCGGTTTAAGTTTTACCCCTCCATGAGCTCTGTTGGTTTCAAACTGTTCTGGAGGGAAGTTAATCTGGTAAACAGAAACAGTACAATCATCCAGTTTAATTAAAAACTTCATTACTATGAATCTGCATTATCAATATAACTGAGCACATGTTGCTCATAACTACATAAGTGGAAGGAGCTCAGAGGCCTATGAATTAAGTAAAGCTACACACAAACACTGTCATACATGTCAATCTCTCAGATCCTACCTGCAAACTAATTAAAAAATAATCATTTTATATAAGAAAACTATCATCTTTCAAGTAATGGATGTTCATTCCATTTTAATTTTCATTAGGTTTAGGTTTCCTGTGAAACAACCAGTACTGTATGATGCACATATTCTGGGCCTACCTAGTATTTCCTATCTGAGACTGCTGAGTGTTAAAGAATCAATATTAAAAGAAGTTATTAAAAATATGCTGTAATGTTATGATTTAAGTTTCTATTCAACTATGCTTTTCTTTTAAATGGTTCAAATGACTCTGAGCACTATGGGACTTAACAACTGAGGTCATCAGTCCAGTAGAACTTAGAACTACTTAAACCTAACTAACCTAAGGACATCACACACATCCATGTCTGAGGCAGGATTTGAACCTCTGAACGTAGCAGTAGCGCGGTTCCAGACTGAAGCGCCTAGGACCGCACAGCCACACCAGCCAGCGCTTTTCTTTTCATTTATTTCAATGTTTGTCGAAATGAAAGGGCTACACTATTAAATGCAAGTAATAGACACTTTAAAGAGGCATATCATTATCACATCAATTATTTTCATGAAACATTGTTAATTGATCTTCGAAGTACACATAGCCATAACAGCGCATTTTTCTGGACGACGCAACAGTATACATTAAAACATCCCAATAGTGCACTTTCCATCTTCAACAGTTAGGCCTACACACTAACTGTAGATACGAACTGAAAAACAGCGTTTAACTATTACATCTTTCGAGCCACAGATAATACGCTTTTATAGCATTCGCTACTAGAAACGCGTCGTTTTTACTAGAGTCTGCCCAAAAAATAGAGTTGAAGACGACTTACCTTTTAAAAACAAACTTGACTGGCTTTAGGCTAATCACATGTAATAACGCCCCAAAGCTGATGACGAAGTGAGTCAAAATACAGCATGTTTGTTCCACAGCGAATCTTAAACCTTAAGATGATTTGGACACCGCACACAAGGGAGAATCTCTTGACGGCTGCCAGTTGGCTCTGCTGATTTTCATCAGCCATATTCTCCTTGTTGTATCTCTCCCTTCAGAAGGAATTCTGTACAGTTTTCCTCCCTTTTCTCCTCGAAACTAACGGCCAAAAGCATAGCATTGAGGCATTATTCTACTTCCTATGCTTCGCACGTAACTCTTGGGCCCAGAATGGTTGCTAATGTCATGTGAGGCGGTTTCAACCAATCCTGAACTGCGAACGGCGGGGGGAAAAGGATGACCATACTCTCCTTATATAGAGCTTTACGGCTGTCATTCCGTTTCACTGTTAGGTGTGAGTAAGATAGCGACTGTGGAGCACAAGGTTTTCTGGGTGCTTGAGTTCGCGACAAGTGAGTCGCAAATTGCAGTGCAGCTGGCATTTCAGACAAAATTCGGTATTCAGCCACCAACTCGCAAAAGCATTAGCTGTTGGCTTAAAAAAACTGGGAGTGTGTTTAAGGGATAAAGGTCAGGCTGAACGCGTGTGTCAGAGGAGGATGTCTGATGGATTCAAGAAAATTTTGAGCGCAGTCTCAGTAAGTTTACCAACAGCCCAGTCGAGAACTTGCAATACGTTCTGAAAGGGTGTTTGCTGTAGAAGCCTTACCAATTACAACTTGTGCGGGCTTTCAACCCCAGTGACAAACTAATTAATTACATATTATTAAAATTATTAAATTGTTAAAAAACATTATGAAAAAAATCTTGAAACTTCCTCTTTTCATTAGTATAAAGCTTGTTCAGTTTGGATTTGTACTTGAATAAATACGAAGTTTTGAAAACGGGACAATCACTTAGAATAACTCTGTATATTAATGAAAACTACACAAAAATAGCGGCGAGCCTCTCTTTGCTGTAGCGTCCTTCGACGGTCAGAAAACCCACGGATAAAATATTTGTGGTTGGAAACAACTTGTTGACGTCATAGGCTGCAAAGTCCACGACGTTGGTTGGCGGCACTCACGCCTTTGAGTTGGTAAGGTACAGAATTCAGTAATCACATTTTTCTGGAGACTTAGCTAACATAACTGTGAGCACACCTCACATCACAATCATTTTGTGCCAGCACTTCGGTCCACGCCCCAACCAGCACAAAGAAGATGGACCATTAGTAGAGTAGCCTTAGTGCAGGGTCGGACATGGCGTGGAGAATTTCATGCAACCACAGTGTGCTGCCCATGCGCGGTACGAGGTTCGACTTGTCTCGGCACTACTCGCTCTCGGCTTTGCTCGGTCCTTCTCATAAGGGGGTTCTCACCTACTCGTCACAACCGCTTTTGCTCACATTTACGATAATATCTGCAGGGCTCAGCCAGAACTGAAACCTACAGAACTGGGAGCACCTGAAGGGCTTAGAAAAATATTGCATTTTTTGTGGGAATCAGGTGAGACATGAGCCTTCTATTTTAGCGTTGTTTCCAGGCAGGTTTTGGCAGAGCGGAATGAGTAAATGATAGTGATTGCTGTAATGTATTTACTGATTTTTTTCGTAGAAGGCATGAAAAATAAAGGGAAAGGAAAATTTGGGATCCTAAACAAATTTCTGAGGAAAGATTGAACTTATGCATTCACAAGGAGTCTGCAAAGAGCATTCCAAATTGGGATTGTAATATAAAAAGCCCTAATTCCACAACTACCTCATCTTCTGTTTCCAAACTTCACAGAAGCCCTCCTGCGAAACTTATAGAACTAGCCCTCCTGGAAGGAAGCATATTGCAGAGATATGGCTTTACCACAGCCTGGTGGTGTTTCCAGAATGAAATCTTCACTCTGCCGAAATTTGAGCTTCCCACCATGACGTCATTGTGACTTCGCCACACTTATTGCCGCCATCTTGGATGCTGCATCTTCAATAAATTTGGCAACAATGCAGTGTGAGGCGGCACCAGTAGATAAATAAACAAGCAAATGTGTTGACATTGTGACACAGCATGGCAGGAGAGCTCTCTCTGGCGGTGTTTGCAGATTCTGACTGTCAAGATCTCAAATTGTAAGACATTTCTCGCCTTTTTTTTACAAGTTTCAGCCTCAACATTGATAAAAGCTATATCACTGTAAGTCAATGCTCATGGGCTATTGAATGCAGTTATATAAGCACATGGTTCCATTTAGGAACAATGCAGTACCTCTGTTAGTACCAGTACTGAAAACATTAAACAAACAAAGAAGCATATGTATATAATTCATCAGTAGTAAGTGGGTATGTTGAGAGAACTTCAGAGAGAAAAAAATGGTTCCAGTGCAGTGGCAAGTAAGGGTAATAATAATAACAAACTTCAATTAAACTAAAAATTCTATATCATGAAATCCATTATTTTTTTTTTCACGCATCATATCTCAGTTTAATCTGTATATCTTCATAAAATTGAAAATACTGTTTAGTTATTAACTTTAAATATCTGCCAGGTAAAAGAATCTTAAACTTGTTAATAACCTCCATGCAAATATTTTATCCATATCTAGTCTTAAAATACATCCGTTGATACTACACAAAATATTTACTTTTAACTCGCTTATTTATTTAAACAATTTCGTATTTGTTGCATTATTGAGCTTCTTTAGTAGGATCTTCTTCAACATAGAAAAACTTATACTAGCACAATTAAAATTTTTGTTGAAAATTTACTACTCAAAATGTAGTATTTCTCGGCAGACCTCCTGTGTCATATGGAGAAACATTTTTTTTAAAAAATCACAACATTTGAGCAGGATTTCAACTACGAAGCATCCCTCGGTAACATTTCATGTTGGAAATCACACTCAACTTACACCCTGAGCTAACCATGCAAGGCATTATAAGCCACTTAATATTATATCTTAAGTATCACAAGCAGAACATACAGAAAGTTGCTTGCAGGGGTCATATCTAGAGGCAGTGAACTGTGCTGTTAGTCAGCTGTGAGGCCCAGCTGCTGCCTCCTAGCATCCAAATACAGAAATTTTAATTTATTTCTCAGCCAAATATTAACTGATTTTAAAAATTCAAAAAGGTGGCATTATCTGCACGAAAAGGCTATATAGAAAAGTCATCTTCTAACTGACATGATAGATTTAATATAAAAGTTAAACATAAGGTTACTTAACAAAAATATGTTTTTTGTCTTATGATTTTATATTTTTTATAATTTTATGTATTGTTTCAAAGAAGTCCCCAATTGTTTAAGATCAGCAAAAATAAAAATCGATGTCCTCCTTGGGTGCCATAAATATATTAAAGTCCTAACACTTCTTCTGATGTCTTTAAAACAAGGGACACAAAAATATAAATTACATTAAGCATGAGTCAACCACCGATGGTATATGACTGTTACCAGCTATCAACAAAGAAAAATTTAAGCAAAAAACAAGAAAAATAAAAAAAGATAAAAACGAAAAAAGCAAAAATTTTAAAAAGAAGAATTAAATTCGTCTTTTGTAGATTGACTACCATAGTATTCTTTTACAGATTCAACTCTTAAGAAATCATATTTAGAATATTTGTCATTATCTATTTCACATTCCTCTCCAGGATTATAATCATTTTCTTCAAAGTAACATTTGTTAGTTGCCTTAAGAACATAAGAATTTCTTACATATTCCTCTTTACTACATTTATTTAAATCTTTTAATTCTCCAAATACATCTTTTTCTTCATCAACAAAAGTAGTTTTTGCACAACCATTTGCAAGTAATATTGTATCTAACTATTCTACTTGGTATTCTTCATCTAGTATACTATTTAATTTTTCTCTCATAACTTTCTAATGCTTTTCATTTTTGTAAATAGATCTGTAGTTATAGTATTAAAGTCTTCCTTCAGATATAGCTACAAATTTTACTCTTGATAAATATCTTTGAATAAAATATATGGAAAAACCAGGTATTTCTAAAACTATTAGATCTTAGAAAAATCATCTAGGAATTCATATAATGAAAGAATATAAAGTAAAAGGTTTATGTTGTTATTTAGGTACTTTGGATATAATGTTTACTATACTTATTGTGCAGAGTATGAAAATTTTATTCATCCTTGGTATATGTTTGGAAATTATTATACTCAGTTATAGACAAAAAGTTTAGTTGGGATTAATGACAAATATCATAAGGTAGTGTTGAATTATTGTAAAGAGGAATAATATAATTATTCCAGAAAAACTCGAACAATGAAAGTAGATATCGATATTTGGACAACAAACACAAGCCTTTTCTTGTAGTTAAATGGTCTTGTTTTCATTTTATCTAGTTTTATCTTAATCTTGTAAGTTAAATATTTTTTTTATTTGAATCTCTTCTTCAAGTCAATAAATGGAACAGAAACAGTGCTGTGTATTTTCGAATGATAAATATATCTATCATTTCCTCTATAATTTTCAATAGCAATATGTAGAATAATTAGATCTAATACTTCTTGTCAAATTTCTAGTTGTTTACATTTTCTTATTTCCTATTATTTCTCTTAGGTTTATATTACTGATCTTCTCTTTATCTCCTTCTTTATGCATTAAACCATCTGTTTTTCGAAAGTAATCAGTGTTTCAAAATAAGTTTTTCTGGGAAATGTATGGTTACTAAAAGTAGAAAAATCATCTGCTTTTGTTTCTGAAAATAGGACACTAAAAAGTTTGTGACTGTGGTCAAAGTCTGGTACAAGGAAAACAAATAAATCCTCCATTTTTAAGAATATTTTTGTTTCATAATTTCTTAAATTTATTTTTATTGGGATTTTAAAAGATACTTGCAGATCTTTTACCATTATTTTCATCTGAAACACCAACATATGTAAATTTATTTTTTTTTTTTTTTTACCACAAGAGCATAAATTTTATAATTTCCACCCACGTGAAATCCATCCACTATCATTTAAAATATTATTTTATTTCTGACCACTTTCCTCTTACTATTTGTTCCCATTCCAAAATAATTTTGTGTTCTTCCTCCAAAGGTCGTGTATTATCCAAATATTATAATTTTCTTTATTGTACACTTAAATTCTCTTCTTCTTGCTTTTATTATTTAGTATATATATCATATTAACTGGTTTAAATTCCCTAACTGGATATGGAGAAAGTTTGTTAGTAGTATTTATTGTTTTTATACGCACAAATGGAACAATATTATATGTTTTTATTAACCCTAAAACCTGAAATATTTATGTGTTTCAGTACTGTACAAAAACAAGTGAATTTAGAAAAATTTGTTTCTCTAACTTTTATAAAACGTTTGTTGTACAGACAGTATGTTCTTGTTTCTTCAAAAATTTCCATACGATTAATAGGATGTAGTTAAAACTGAATAGAGATAAAAGCTATTTAACCAACTTCTCTCTTCCATATTTATTACCTGTTCTTATTTATATTTGTATACCTGTTAATTTATGGGTTTGGTGCCCCAATAAAGGAATTCAACATATTACAAATTACGTAACAACTATTTTGTAACGAATCTGTTAAGCCACATTTTAGCCAGCAGAACAGAATAGAAAGGAGCTGTCTCAAAACATTTGCTATTACTTTTATTAATGTTAAACAATCTGTTAATCGATCAAATTCTTGTTTTGTTCAGGAATCTGGATTAATATAATTATAAATGGTGCTTCTTATCTTGTAATTACATTTTCTTCATCGAACTTGGAAGAATATATTTCCTTTACTCCTTGGCTGGACAATTTAAAAATTTCATAATATGGTTATCAAGTAGTTTATTAACTCCTGAACTTGTTATTTGGCAAACAAATGTGCTGTATGTTTTTACTATATATTAGAATTTATCCAAGTTAACAAGTCTCTCTCTACAGAATTATTGTTATTGCCTACTACATTACATTATTTTTATATTCTCATTGCATTTGAAAATTATATTTATTAGTTAAATATTCATACCTTTCTCCTTTGTTAAAAATACATGCCAAATCTTATGCTATATCTAAATCTAATAAATACTAATGTTCTTTCCTTAGTTCTTCTACAATTTCTGTTAACTTCCTTAAAAATCTGTCTGATTGAACTTCAGCTAATTCTAGTGTGTAAGGCATACAATAATGTTCATATATTTTTGACATAATTTTTATATCTTTGTTGACAAGTAATTTAATACTGTCTTTCGTTTGTACCTCAGAATCTTCTAAGTAAGGATTATTCGTTTTAACTTCCTGTCTTGCTACATTAAATTTACAAAATGTAGCCCTTAAAAACTCTTAAAACTTCCCCAAACTACTCTTATTACAAGAAATGGTTTATTTTTCATCTTTCTTTCTATAAAATCTACTATTTTTGAAAGGATAATATTATTAAAAAGGGTGTCTGTAATAGGTTTGAGTTTTTCTAATTCTTTTTCTCCTCTTGTGTAGACAAATCTCCTATATTTTAAACAATACTGTTATTATTTAAATTTTCTGTAGTTAGCTATAACCCAAATCTTTCATCCATTGGCTTTGTGTTATTTCCAAGTTCTGTTACAGAATATTTTTATTTGTAGTGCATATTTTATTTGAAACTTCCATTTAAGTTAAAAAAATTTATTTGATTTCTCAGACAGTAGTTAGCAGTAATCCTAAATTATTGTTAAAAGATATGAAGATTGTTAAATTTTTATGTTTTCAGAAAGTAGTTGAAACTGGGTAGTTGAAGGCATAGCAATGTGATTTCCTTACTTATATGGCTGGGAATTTTTAATTTAACTGAAGTTTTTTGTCCTTATTTTTCCACTGACCACTGTGCTGATACTTTTTTTTCTCCCAAGTGCATGCACTGTACCCACTTACTTCAGATAAATAAAAAACGTATCAAATGAATAAAAGATTATTTATGTCATATGAAAATTGGTCATTTTCCTGCTTATTTACTTTTGTATTATTTTTATTTATGATTTTAGTATTCTTAAATTGAGGTGAATGAATTGAAAGAAAGTAGGATTTCAGAAATAAGTGAGAAGTTCACTGTTATTTTTTCTATAGGAAAAATGACAACAAAGATCACAAAATTCTGTGATTTATATCTTTTTTCCTTAGAATAAAATGAGCCTGACCCTACAAGTTATTTCTGCTGAAGAAGCCAGCATTACAGATATATATCAATATAAATACAAAGTATTTCATTTACACAATTAAACATGGGAAAGTCTTATGGAATATGAGTGCCATATTTGTTTAATACCAAAGAACATCAAGGATTAAGCATGGTTTCGAACATTTTAAGAATATTTAGTCCTTTTTTTGCATAGATTTGCTATTAAAGGTGAGATGTGGTCCTGACTTTATACCAGAAGTGAAACAGCAGTCAGGGTTAAGGGTCAGAGCTTGTAAAACATATGAAAAATTGTAGGTAAGTTGATCCACCTGCAGCAAAGACTGAGGTCATTGATTAATAGGATCTAAATGGGGCTGTTCTTATTGATTAACCTGCAAAGAATTAAAACAAAAACTATGATAATTGCGCAATTTTTCTAGATCAACTTAAGTAATAAATTCGTGACAAGATATGTCTATCAATGAGGACTGTAATGGCTGGAAAAGTCTAAGAGGAATTTGGTAATAATCAAATTATCCCAATGAAAAGTACTCATAGATGAATAATAATACTGCTTAACATTCTTTTCAGTGATTTTAATTACTGTAACACTGTTAAAGGGATGTAAATATTCCTAAAGAGTGAGGAGTAGGTTTTCCAGTATGCTGCTAAGATTTTTCGATTCACAATTAGCTCCTCATCGTTTTATAAGAGATCCTTAAGTCTTGTTTACATGATTATAAAAGACAAATGATATTCCAGTTTCTATTAAACAAAAATCTTTGTTCGTCACAAAAAATTAGGCAAAAAACTGTGATACCACGAATTCACCCCACCATTCCCTATTTTCTGGCAAGAAACTGTAAAAAAATTCGTAGATCATGGGCACAAATGTCCTAAAGCGATTTTCATGTTTTTCCCATTGTCATCTCTCTAGAGGGTCAGTGTGGGCGGAATGAAAGCCGTCCAGAAAATACGCTGTGGACCTTGAGGACAGGAGCAGTCACCGCGGCTGCTGACACGGCCTTAGTCACGTGCCAGAGAAGCACGTTTTCCGTGACAAGCTCTTTAAATGCAGCACTGCTTCCGTAACGTCATGTGACAGGTCATGATCCTGGTACACGCATTGCTTCTAGAAGCGATCTGATCAGCATGCAGCAGTTCTCCGATCACTAATGAACAGATCTTTGTTCTTCAACTTCTTACTGGACTGAGCTACCCCTCGTTGTCATTGTTGGTTGTTCACTTCAGCTATAACTTCCGAGCTCAGAGGCTGTGGCCGATATCTGTAACTATTTACTAATAAAACCTTTATGCACTGTGGGTAGAGACTACTGATACTGTGATGAATAAAAGTTTTCAGAAATTAACAGAGATCTCATTATCTTGCCAAAAGTTGACAAGTCACATACACTTTTTTAAACCATACTTGTGGCTGGCGGCTACTAAAATTATAAACTGCAACAAGTCAACTTTTGTGAATTTTAATAATTTTTTTTTTCCTAATACAACGAGTGTTCTATAAAGGTTGCAGACACTGAAGAGCATTATGATGAAAACATTGGGCTGCTGGACAGATTCGTACTTTTTTTGTTCTTTATGTTGGTATTTCGGTTGCTACTAATTTGCTTATTGATTGAAATTTTTATTTGTAGTTCACTATTGCTGTCTGAGTTTACATGCCGGGCAGGGTGGTCGAGCCGTTCTAGGCGCTACAGTCTGGAACCGCGCGACCGCTACGGTCGCAGCTCCGAATCCTGCCTCGGGCACGGATGTGCGTGATGTCCTTAGGTTACTTATGTTTAAGTGGTTCTAAGTTCTAGGGGGCTGATGACCTCAGTAGTTAAGTCCAATAGTGCTCAGAGCCATTTGAACCATTTTGAGTTTACGTATTGCCATTATGTTATAGTGAGTGGAGCTGTCGACGCTACAAAGTGGAGTGCCAAATGAAGAAATGGGAACATTTCCGACTTATTCTTCTGCTTGAGTTCGATAGAGGGATGACAGCAACGGAGGCACCCAGACATATTTGCCCCGTGTATGGGGATAATGCAATTGGACAGAGCACAGTAAGAAAATGGTTTTCCCTTCTTAAGGTGGATCGTTTTGATATTAGTGACGCTCCATGTTCAGGAAGACCTTCGGATTTGATGAATATCATTTAAGCGCATTAATAAAGAATGATCCACGTCAGTGTGATCCAGAAGTGTCAAATGTGATGAACTGTAATGATCCCACAATCGTGCGGCATTTGTATCAGTGGAGAAGGTTCAAAAACCGTAAGTATGGATACCAAATGACTAAGTCAAAGTTGCAAAATTCGACAGGTGGCCATAAGTTCATGTCTGCTTGCTCGTCATCAATTGGCCCTTGAACTACACCGACTGTTCCTATCCTTTATTGTCACTTATGACGAAAAATGGCGTTTTTATGCTGAGTCGAAACATAGCAGCAACTCTCTGTACTAAGATATGTGCGCATCCACAAAAGATAATGTAATGCATTGGTTGAACAACGACGGTGTGGTGCATTACGATCTGCCACAGTTTTTGGTACATCCCCTATGCGTCAGCGTTATTTTGTAATTTTATTTCAGCTGCATAGAGCTTCTCTCTCCGTTGATTACATTGTGATTTAGTTGAATACCCAATTGGCTCACTTCACTATGTCCAGTTCGTCTTCGCGCACTGTAGCCAACTAAAAAGATAATGTATTTATTATTTTGTGAAAGTATTGAACTCGCTCGTCTTTCATCAGTTCAAGGTGGCTCTACGTGTTACCTTGTGTCAGCAACGAGCATTGCACTCTCTTGTCCTGTGTCACCAGAAGTTGGTTTTGTTTACTAAAGCACAAAAATCTCACTCATTGGAACCCAAATGGTGATACACAGGATCAGGTGCTGTCGAATCTCGCAGGTTCATTTTTCAATAGTTTAATACAAGGATGAACTTACATGTGGAGACCTACGTTGTCATGAGCAATTCCAAGTCTGCTGATTA
Source organism: Schistocerca serialis cubense (assembly GCF_023864345.2). NCBI lineage: Eukaryota > Metazoa > Arthropoda > Insecta > Orthoptera > Acrididae > Schistocerca > Schistocerca serialis. The sequence continues at coordinate 332,867,622 of NC_064642.1, forward strand.
CCATGTAACGGATTTAGAGTCAGAAGAGGTTATGTGGTGCTAGATTTTTCTTTTATTGTCACTTCTGCGTTTTTGTTTTCCTTCTTTTCTATTTTCTCTGGTAATATAGATGCAGAATTTACTTGTATATTTTAATACAGTTTATGCAATGCACAACTGAAATACTTAGAACACTAGCTTAGCGCAAGCTGCTTCACTCATGTAGACTGTATGTTCTGCACAGACGTTTTTGTTTTTATTTTGTGGAATTTCTGTGATGCTCAGAAACTGGAACGCTTTCTATACTATTCACGCTAAATTATGGCATAAAAGCATGGTCTTTTCCCAATGCACTTCTGTCCAAAAAGCGATTCTGGTGATGTAGTCGGAGATTTTTGTTAATTGTGTCTTTTGAGTTCCTGTGGTGATATTTTCTTAGAAACTTTCATCGCATAACACATCTCTTTATATCTGGCCGAGAAGACAAATAGAATTTTTTTATAGACTTAACTGCAAAAATGCTTTTATAGTGAAATATTTCCATAAAAATTTCCATTCCCTGTTTAAACCCCGTACTGGCTGAATTTCCAAAAACATTGAAACACATATTTGTTTATTTCCAATCAAGAAGTCAAATAGCAATTTTCACAGCTGTGTCTTTAAAAATGATAATGATTTATTTTGAAAGAGAGTTTTCGCTCGCTGTTATTCCACGTTTCTCGATGAATTTCCGAAAAATATTGGAACACGTACTTCCTTTTGTTTATGACTGAGAAACCAAATACCAGTTTTCATTGCTCTACCTTCAGAATTGTATTACTTTCAATATATTTGCAAATAGTCTTTTATCTCCTATTCATCCCTTTAGGAATGGAATTTCGAACAGTTTCTTCTTGCAGTATAAGAACAACACCCTCTCTAAATTTCAAGTTTTATTTTTAACGGTTTGGAGTCGTCAGGCATGAATCAGTGAATCGGTCAGGACTTACTTCACTCCCTTAGTGGCAGAATTTACGAAAAAAGTGAAACACTTTTTATTTAACCGAGAATCCAAATACAAATTTTCCGAGATTTACCTTCAAAAATACTATCACAGTGAAATATTTCCATTAAAATTTTCATCCCTTTTTTCACCCCCGTAGAGGCTTTATTTCCAAATACACTAAAACACGTATTTTTTTACTTCCAACCGAGAATTCAAAGAAATTTTTCATAGGTTTAGGCAAAAAATGCTTTCATAATGACATATTTTCGTCCTGTATTTGATCTCCACAGGAGTTGAATCTCCAAAAACACTGAAACACGTATTTTTATATCCAAACGAGAAGTGAAATACTAATTTTCATAGATGTAGTTTCAAGAACACCTTGGTAGTACTTTAATAATGTTTCTTTTTTAAACTTTCACCGACTATTTCATCATATAGGAGTTAAATTTCCAAAAATGCAAAAATACGTGTTTCTTTATTTTTGACCGGGAAACGGGATACCAGTTGTCGTAGTTCCAACTTCAATGTTGCCTTAATAGCGACATATTTTCAAAAAACCTTTCATTCCTTTTTTCACTTCCGTAGGGATGGACTTTTGAAAAAACCTTTCTTAAGCGACGTCTAAAGTGTAAGATAAACACTCTCTCCAAACTTCAAGTCTCTTTCCTTAGCTGTTTGGGCTGGGCGGACTTGACGATCTGCACAATTTTTATTTCTTAATCGAATTTTCGTTGTTCGCAAACTGCAACACCTCGCCTTTTCACCTCATTAACACAGTAGAAGCATGGTGTTTCGCGGCTGCACCTCTGACCAAAAAGCGATTCTGGTAGTTAGAGTCCGTGTCTTTTGCCCTCTTGTGGTGCTATTTCGAAAGAGACTTCCATTCCGTAACACATATTTCTTTATATCCAACCGAGAAGTGAAATACCAACTTTCATGGATTTAGTTGTAATTTTTTTTAATACAACGAAGTATTTTCTTCACAATTTTCATTCCTATTTTAGCCCCTTAATCGTTGAATTTCAAAATGGTTCAAATGGCTCTGAGCACTATGGGACTTAACTGCTGAGGTCTTCAGTCCCCTAGAACTTAGAACTACTTTAAACCTAACTAACCTAAAGACATCACACACATCCATGCCCGAGGCAGGATTCGAACCTGCGACCGTAGCGGTTGCGCGGTTCCAGACTGTAGCACCTAGAACCGTTCGGCCATCCCGGCCGGTAACTGTTGAATTTAAAAAAAATACTTAAAAGAGATTCTTTTAAAAATATCTGACTAAGAAATCAGATAGCAATTTTCATGGTTTTAGCTTCAAAATTGCCATGATAGTGACATATATAGGAAACCTCATTAAGACTGAAATTTCGAAGAATCTCTTCCTAAACGATGCCTACAGTATAAGACCAACATTCGCTCGAAATTCCAAGTTTCTATCCTTAGCAGTTTGGGTTGAGCGATGATGAGTCAGCAGTCAGGACATTACCCTTCATATTAGACAGATAACAACCAACCTTAGGATCATAAGACGACGCAGTCGGATGTAGCGTAATAAATAAATTTAAAAAAATCTTCCTCCTTTGGATGGAGTGTGTTACATTCAGTTACCCTATTTTAAATCTTGGGCTTTCCTCCAGACTCAGGATTCCTTGCGGTCTGGACGCGGGGTTCCACTTGTAGCCCTCTTTCTCTTCGTCGCCGCTGCGAGGCCGGCCGGGCTCGCATTCCGCTATAAATGGGCGACCCGCTGATTGATTGATGGCGGCCCATCCATCTGGCGCTGTCAGGGACGCCCGCCTGATTGAAAAGCCGCTCCGTGCCGGCGCGTGGGTGGAGGAGGCCGCGGCGGCTCCCCGCTCGCCGCTCACAGCTCGCACCTCCGCGGCCGCTGCAGCTCGCTTACAGGCGCTCACAGCGCGCCGCGGTCCACGGGCGGCCTCCCAGGGCCCCTGGCCCAGAAACCGCCAGCGATTACCCACTGCAAAACAGCGCCGGCAACATCAAAGCGGCAGCCAGCCGAAGTGCGTTACGTCGAGTTCACTAAAAGTTATTTATGAGCTTGCTCCACCAGAGGAGAGAACTTTATGTCGAAACAGCCGTCACCCAGTAACCAGAGGGGAGGCTGAAGGACACGTTCTTCCGTTTATATCGCCATCCACTGCATCGTATTTCTCGTTTCCTTGTAGGGAAGAAGAAAAAAAATTTTTTACAGGCAGCTTCACAGGGTGAAATACGTAACATGAATATTTTGTAGGCACGAAATAATTAAGTAAACCTTAATGTTTATTTTCTTCGAGGCGCGGGATTAGCCGAGCGGTCTTAGGCGCTGCAGTCACGGACTGTGCAGCTGATCCCGGCGGAGATTCTAGTCCAATAAGATTTCACACACATATCAACATTTTTTAAAATTTTCTTCTCTCTAAGATATTTATCTTTTTAGGGTTCCATACCTTACAGGATCCCTTTGTTGCCTATCTGTCTGTCTGTCCGACTGTTAAACATCCATTGTCTCAGGAAAGGTTGACTTTCGAGTTGGAATTTATGTCACATGTTAAGGTCTACGGTCCCTTAGCGGTGTAATACACGTTAGCTTCTAAGTCAATGCAATCAACAGATACGGCCATTTGTGTTACATACTTTGATACTCGTAAAATCAGTCGGCAAAATCTACACGTTACTTTGCGGTGATCTAGAAGCATTAAACTTCGCAAAAGACGAGATTTCACACTTCGACCAAAGGAAAAAAAGTTGCCAAAATTTTGCATCTGTAAATACATCACAGCAAAAAGAAATTCATATCATCTGTTATCAGTCAGTCCCTCCTTGCGTCTGTTAGGCTCCGCTTTTCGTCAGGAATCGGTATACATATCAAATTGACATTTATGTCACATACTAAGGTCTGCAATCAGTTGGCGGTGCAATAAACGTAAGCTTCTAAGTCAAAGCATCCAAAAGATACCGCCATTTATGTCACACATTTTGATACTAGCAGACTCATTCATCAAAACCCTTACGATACTTCCTGCTGGTACACAATCATGAAATTTTTTCAACGAGAAATGTTTCACAAGTAAAGCGAAAAATCAGAAATCGTTGATTTGTAATTATGTAACACAAAAAATTCTTTTCGTAATTTGTTATCCGAGTTCAAACTCGATATTAAAACATTCTCGAAACCATTGTGATCTCTCGGTCCGATATCCTGCCAATACCTATGATGATCATGATGAAGTCCCATATTCCTTTACAGAGCGCAGGGTAAAGATGAGGGAGACCCGCACCGCAGTACTAGGCAAGGTCATAGTGGAGGTGGTTTGCCACTGCCTTCCTCCGACCGTAATGGGGATGAATGATGAAGACGACACAACAACACCCATTCATTTCGATGCAGCTGAAAATTCCTACCCCGCTGGGAATCGTACCCGGGACCCCGCGCTCGGGAAGCGAAAACGCTACCGGGAGACCACGAGCTGCGGACGCCATTCTATATCTATATCGATAACAAATCATCGATATCCTCGATTCTCAGGACGAATCAACTGTCTACAATCACAGAGAAGTTTGTACGGAACCCTCAATGTGCGATACCTATTCGCATCTACACTATTTGTTAATATTGTTCTTAACCAAATTAATATTGATCTTAACCAAATACGTGTCGTGTAATGTTGCTGTGACCTACAAAGAAATAAAGGATAAAATTTAAAATAGTAAATATTTTTTGAGAGTTACACACTGTTTCATGCTAGCGTATTTAGGTCAAATCCTTTAATTAAAAATGTTAAAATAACCTACACACTGATTATCTCACAGAAAGTATTTATAGTTGCAAAACAATCTCTTTCACCTATTTGTAGACGTCTGAAGATGCTAGGGTGAAATCTCGTTTTCGAGGGTATTATTGCTCTCGGGATCGCTGTCTCGATCTGAACAGGCAGCATACAGACCTTAATCCATCCTAGTACACGCTCATCAATGTTAGGATATGTAGCATTAACTTTTTTAGGATTCGCGGACATACTCACTAGACTGAAAATATTACACTGCGTCGCAGAGCCCCGGGGACTCTTACGTTCCTTGTTTACAACGCTTGTCTTGATAACAGACTACAGTCGCCTGAGCATGCGACGTGTCGCTCCACCATAGGTAAGGCACTGAACAGCGCGTGCTCCCTGATCAACGAATACGACAGTTACTACAATGTCATACGTCCCTGGAGTCACAGAGGCTCGCCAACGTCGGCTAAGAGTTAAAAGACGTTACAGGCTATAACATGATAGAAGTAAAAACGTCCCAGTAAACATGGGTCAGCAAATGAACCAGGTCGAGCGGGACCTATACCTTGGTTGGTTGGTTGGTTTGGGGAAGGAGACCAGACAGCGTGGTCATCGGTTTCATCGGATTAATGAAGGATGGGGAAGGAAGTCGGCCGTGCCCTTTCAGAGGAACCATCCCGGCATTTGCCTGGACTGATTTAGGGAAATCACGGAAAACCTAAATCAGGATGGCCGGACGCGGGATTGAACCGTCGTCCTTGGCCTCCACGGTCTCTCTACTTCTTAAACCCTCCAAATTTTTCTGTCTGGGATCATCCAGATGGTGAAGCATACCATACTCCCGTTGATACGGTTGAAGAACTGGAACAGCGAATTTTATCGTCTTGTCAAGATTTAAGAGACGATGCGGAAGCGTCTGAAACATTTCGTACCTCCCTGCAGACACCGGTGCAACATTGCATCCAAATACAAGGACGACAAGTGGAACACCTCCTGTAAGAGCTACGAGCGTACTGTAAGTTGTAAGATGTAAGTAGTTGCAGTAGTATAGCCTATAAAAGTAGGTAATGGTGAAATTTGAGCCCAGTCAGATGGGGACTTAACGAAAAGTTTACGTTTGAAATAGAGTTGTATTTACTAGAGAAATATTTCATAGTGAATAACTGAAAATACAGCAGTCGCGGTTGCTAATTTCTTTAATTTAATTTATTTTTATTTATTATTTTATTACCATTACCATTTATTTATTTATTATTTTTATTTCGATTTCATTTAGTTTCACAATGCAGCTGCTGGCAGCTTATAACCACACATTCTCAGTTATTTCGCAAACGGCTTTTTTGTGGCAGTACTTTTCTGGAACATTTTTCTTCTTATTATCGTATACTTTCACCCATGTCAGTTTTCGCTTTTAAATATGACACACACTGTGTATGTTCCTTCTATGTTTATATTATTTTTTACACGCACACACACACACACAGATATATATATATATATATATATATATATATATATATATATATATATATATATATATATATTACTTGCAAGCAACAACAATTATAAATTTCCAATAAATTGGGATAAAATTAGAATCCAGATAACAGATAACAGCTGTCACCTCACCCATACAGTACTCTCTCCTTCTTCTCCTCAAGTACTCTCATTCTTTTCAACTGTTGCGTACACACAGCGTCTTTCTGCTATACAAATTACGGCTGGTATGTCTGTGACAGATTTGTTCACTAGCATGCTCTCTTCTTCGACGGTGAAAGGAAGTTCTTTTCTGATGGCAGAGTTGCAAAGCGAGAGATGAGAGAAAAGTAAATAATATTAAAAAGGAAAACACTTCCTAATGTTCTGCAAAATTATATTTATCTGGTCGCGAACCGGCTTTCATCTTCTCAGGCCACCTTCAGGTCCACGAAGTACACATTCATTCTGTCTGCCAATAATTTTCCCTTTTGCCCCCGACCTCTATATACTCGTAGTAAGTCGAATACCGTGAATTTTGGTCCTAGATTCGTTATCTTAAATCAGCCAGTAACCTAGGCTGAGCCGTACAGCATTGAATACTAAAGCAATTATTTTGAATACTAACGCAGTTCTTAAGGTACTCCATTGTTTTTGGACACTAGGGAATGCCACAAAGCCTTGTCGTGCCATCTTTACCAAACACTCTTCTCAGATCTACCATACACGGTTTTCAGTGTCCGAGTAGCCCATTCCTTCTGAAAACATGAGTTGTTAATATGAAATGCTGTAATTAGATACAACAAAAGATAACAGCTACTCAAAAGTATCTTATCCAGACTGGTTGTCACTGTGATCCGCTCGTCATTTTCGAAACGGTAAATTTCTGTTCTTCCGTGTGATAAAACAACGCTCAATGGATTTTCCTTGTGTTTGTCTTCCACGAGCTGAAGTAATTCTTTTCTCTGTAAAGTAAGAGCATTTCCCATTTGTTCGTGTAACATGTTAGGTTAAAACTGGGTTCTTCCGACAATGCTTACCAACTCTTTTGTGTGAGACAGACATGAGGTGTTCTTATCTGTGACATGGGTGATTGTGGTGAGATTACGTTCATACACAGACCAGAAATTCTGTCCTGTTTCTCAGTTCTTGGTAAAGTTCGCAGTAGGATGAAGCAACTTTTGTTCTTTAGTGCTCTCTCGATTTCGCTTTTGTGTAGCTGATGGAGTAAATACACGAAGGCCCAACGAACATTCACTCTTGATAACCTGAACGTATCCCTTTGCTTATGAACGCAACACTGTGAGCACCTTAAACAAATTACACTTACATTATGTCGTCTGCTCAGTCAGTTCTATGGATTTCTTATTCAGCCCTATTCCAGTTCCGTTCTTTCTTTTGACAGCATCCACCCATGACATCCGAGCCGGAAATAACATCGTAATTCCTAACGCATTGCTTCTGATCCATAGTTTGTAACCTCCCCACAAAATTTTACATGACAGAAATATTATTTAGGAATGCCAATGGACATTGCGCTAAGTGTAATCTCTCCACTGAAATTTTAAAGACAGAAATAATAAATGAATAGGAGCCAAACGTAACCTCCCTGCAATTAAATTTAATGACAATAAAACTGAGAATCGCAATCTGACTCAAGTATAAGTTCTTCATAAAAATTAAGGTCCATTCAGTGATAAGAAAATCTCAGTGATAATAATGATTCAATTAAACCGAAATATCGGTCTTTGGCCCTGTGCAAAAATCAAAATTAAATTCTTACCTCATTGCAACACCTAGTCAAATTTCTGCTCTTGTTGTTGCGCACCGCTTGGTGGAACTGCATTGCAAATAATAATATTCCCTTTTTTTTTTCTTTTGTAATCTAATTGAAAACTGAAACTTTTGTTTAGGGGAAGTGGAACGAAATAGTTACTTCAATTAAATGAAAATTTTATGTAAAATTGCTTTTGAAATCAAAGTTATTATTGGGGGCACTTGTTGAAAATTAGTTACAATAGTTTAAACTTTACATTATCCGATGATTATCTTAATTAACAGTATACCTCATTCAGCATCTTGACCAGTGCTGTCTCCAGACCACATCACGCAATCCCACTGGGCTGCTACCACTGACCGACCGCTCTGCATGACGACTACTAGCGTACTGCACGCGACGACTACTGACAGAGTACTGCTCTCAACTAGACAGAGCTACAGACTCGCAACGACTGACTGACAGACTGAGAACCGCTCGCAACACTCGCGCGGTCAAGCGCAAACTCTCTGGTCACAGATGCTACAATGCCTCGCCATCGCTGCTACGTTACATACGTGTTTCATAACCCTCCACTGGGGGGGCAAAAATTTGGCAGCGATGGTGAGTCATTTGGACTTGCCAATCGCGGCAAAATTTTTCTTTAATTAATAAACTTCTACAATTTACAGAATATTTAGATGTAGTATATGAATTAAATGTTGTGCACACGCACTAAGTACAAAATATATAAGACAAAGACAAATGTGAGTACAAAACATAGTAGCAAATCAGAAAAATGTATATACAAATTATTTGACAGATAACAAAGTGCACACGCACTGAAAAAATTCTTTAGCATATTCAGAACAAATAAACAGACTGGCAAGAAATATTATGTTGACAAGTGACATGAGTGCACCTGCACTGCAGTTGAGAACATATCAGTAAATGATGAAATGTATATACAATTAGTAACAAATGACATAAGTGCATACGCATTGAAGTATTGAATATACAGAATAGTACAAATCATATTGAAAAATGAGAAAAGTGCACAGGCACTGAAGTTCAGTAGAAAACATATTAACGCCTATCATAAATGCACATGTACTGTAGTTCAGAACATATCATTAAAACAAAAATGTATATACAATATAAAAGACAAGAGTGTACATATACTGTACTTCAGAACAAATCGAAAAAGAAAAGAAAAAAAAATGTCTTTAGCATTTTCGCAATAAATAAACATAATAGCAAAAAATCATGTCGATAAGTGACATAAGTGTACTCGCACTGGAGTTCAGCAAATCTAAAAAAATGTATAACCTATGAACATAAATGATGTTACCAAAAAATTATTTTCCTTATGTGACAAGAATTAGGATAGGAAAGGGAAGGATTGCATCATGGTTGTAGCACTTTAGGTTGCACACAGCTGTTCTGAAAGTCCATATCTTTCCACAGAAGTACAACACCAAGTGACACAACTTGAAGTTCTTTTCCCATCAGAATTTATCAGCGTAGCCAAGACACTGAATTGTCGTAGTAATATTCCATGTTTTCATTTTGGCAGTACATTAGGTACACCAAACAGTGGGACTATAATAACGTCTTCACCGCTCACGGTGGTGGACAGCATGTCGTGTCAACACCACTCTCTTACAAGGCACACCAACGTAGAATTAGTGCAAAACCAAATATAGTGCTCCATGATCACTGGGATAAACAGGACAAATGGACATTGCAGTAATTCAGGGTAGTTAGCTCATGAGGTGAAGGACATTAAGTCACATAATATTGACAATTACAGTCTTCATTAGTAGTTTGTGGCATTCATAGCCCAGTTATTGAACATTTCTGTACCAAGTATGTAGTATTACAGAAAAATGTTCATGAATTGTTTTACATAGAATCAGTAACCTTCTTTTCCTAGTTACAAAGCATTATTAAATAATCGCATTCTTTTCCAGTGACAAAGTATAGCATAGTTAATTAATCATTTGTCATTCCAATATAGTAATAATCATTAGCCTTTTCCTAATTACAAAGCATTATGAAACAATCGCATTCTTTTCCAGTTACAAAATATAGCATAGTTAATTAATTATTTGTCATTCCAATAGTATTAATCATTAGCCTTCTCCTAATTACAAAGCGTTATGAAACAATCACATTCTCTTCCAGTTACAAAATATAGCATAGTTAATTAATTATTTGTCATTCCAATATAGTATTAATCACTAGCCTTTTCCTAATTATAAAGCATTATTAAACAGTCACATTCTTTTCCAGTTACAAAGCATAATTAAGAATCATTAGTCTTCTTCTAATTACAAAGCATTATTAAACAGTCGCATTCTTTTCCAGTTACAAAGCATAGCATAGTTAATTAATCATTTGTCATTCCAATATAGTATTAATCATTAACCGTCTCCTAATTACAAAGCATCATGAAACAATCGCATTCTTTTCCAGTTACAAAGCATAATTAATAATCATTAGCCTTCTCCTAATTACAAAGCATTATTAAACAATAATTAAACAGTCGCATTCTTTTCCAATTATAAAGCATAATTAATTAATCATTTGTCATTTCAATATAGTAAGAATCATTAGCCTTCTAATTACAAAGCATTATGAAACAATCGCATTCATTTCCAGTTATAAAGTATAGCATAATTAATTAATCATTTGTCTTCCAATAGTAATAATCATTAGCTTTTTCCTAATCACAAAGCATTATTAAACAATAGCATAGTTAATTAATTATGTGTCATTCCAATCTAGTAAGAATCATTAGCCTTCTTCTAATTACAAAGCATTATTAAACAGTCACATTCATTTCCAATTACAAAGTATGAACATTGAAAACAAGAGCTAATTAATGGCATAATTAATAACAATTCATTAAGTGACACTAATTATTGGCACTCAGTGGCCATCAGGTATCGAATAGTATAAAGCATTGTTCCTCATTCAGTATTATTCAGATCATTACAAAGTCATTATTAAAAATCAGTTAATTATAGTCATAACATTAATAATCATGGGGATTATAAGTAGTCTCATTACAATAACAGTGGCAATTACTAGCCAGTTACTAAGCATTATTTTATATATATGTGTATTTTTGTTGTCTCATTAAGAAGTCATTACTCAAGTGACATACTATTCAGAGCTAATCAGTATTATTCAGAATTTTCTCAAACTGGTATCACTATTTGGGACTGTTAATACATTTTTTTTGTTAGCAATGCATTGCGTTGGGATCGATAATTAATTGCTGAGGCATAACACTTTTTGCTTTTGACCTATTGCTGCAAATGAGGATAGGTAACGTCATTCGTCATGAGTCAGCTGTAGCAAGGTTATGTAACAAGGCAGTATATGTGATTACATTTATAAATGGTAAACACAAATGGGTAAAAAATAAAAATGCAAGTACTAGAACAGGTATAATAAGTAACTGATTTAGTAAGTATCATGAAAAGCTTCTCCTGGAAAAAATACAAAATGGATTATTGACCTGAAAGAAGAAACGCACACTATGCTGAAAAGTAGTGAACTTCGAATTAACAGGTAGTGAAATGTGTATAAAAATGTGTTCCATAGCTGTCCTTTCCAAAACTTTCCGTCATCCTACTATGTAATATACACCTGCTGTCAAAACAAACTGCAACAAATACTTAAATAACTACATGGCATAAATACATAACTTCAACATTATCCTCATCTGTAAAGAAAACTTCATTATCCATATCATCATAACTTCATTATTATCATCACCTGTAAAGAAAAACTTCATTATTCATAACAGCATATTCTTCATCATTGTTCATCAGCATTCATTATCATCTGCAAAAAAATCACTTCATTACTCATTACACAACTATTCCTTATCTCTAGCATATTTCATCACTAAAACTAAGATGTGTAGTTCTGTCTGACAGCCTGCATCAATCACCTTGTATTCTGAAAGAAAAAATTAGTTAAGACTGCTATTCTACGATGAGTATAGTATATTCTTGTTAATGCTTGTTAATCCTGATCCATTTACTCTTCCTCATAAAGTTATTGCATCTTCTATCGTTAATTCCGTAGGTGAAATTCCCATTTCTGTTGGATTTATTTCTTACACGCATCATTTCTTTCTGAAATTGATGAACAGAGATTAATGTCTTGCATTTAAATCATATACCCATTAAATAATGACTGGTTTATGGTAACATAATTAACCATACAGCATAACATGACAGAAAACGTAGTATGTCAAAGACATTGACAGTGTTCGAAGCCAAAATGTACAGAGAATATCACAATGCAGCAGCAAAATGTAAAACAGTCACGATGTTGAGATGTCATAAGGCAAAAAAAAATGTCAAAGTCACTGGTGTGTTATATGTTAACTATTTCACAGTGCATACAAACAAAACTGAAAACAATCATACATAAAAAAATGGAAAATGTGCACGGTCTGATGTGTAACGACAAGAAAAGCGACCTGCTAACCTTACCTTGCCGGGCACTTGCCAAGAAAAAATACGATAATCATCAGTAATTAGTCACGTGAAATAATTGCATTAGTAAATGGCATCATAGTGTGTTGAATCATACAGTGTCTTCATTCAATAAACGGTTTAATGTTTGAGATATGGTGGTTGCCTTTCGATTTTCTGGTTCTCAAAGTTTCGACGTGTACAATATTGGAGTGAGGGATGCTGCGAATCCGATATGGACCTGCGTATAGAAGTTCAAATTTACTGCACTTACCTTTTAATTTGCTGGATAAATAGTGTGTACGTACTAATATTTTCTGTCCAACGTGTAAGTCGCAGCGTGTACAAACCTGTTTTTGCTGTCTTCTCCGGCGCTCTGCGGCAAGTTTGATGTTGTTCAGCGCAATGTCAATTATTTCGTGGTGTCTTAGTCGACGACATTTAGGGAAGTTTACTAATTCTTTAATTTTGTTTGGTGGTTCAACGTTTTTCAGTATAACAGACGGAGATAGCATAGTGGATTCATTTGGAATGGAATTAATTACATCTTGGAATGAGAGTATGTGTGTATCCCAATCAATATGTCTTTTGTGGCAGTATATTCGGCACAGCTTACCAATTTCTTTCATTAATCTTTCACAGGGGTTCGAAGAAGCGTGGTACCTGGATATATAGATCGGAGAAATGTTTCTGGCTCGTAACATGCGTGTCCATACGCTACTACGAAATTGAGATCCATTGTCAGAAATTACTTTCATCACATGCCCTAGATGAAATAGAAAATGTTTTACAAATGCTTTCGAAACAGTTTTAGCAGTAGCTTTACGTAACGGAGTGAAAGTAACAAATTTTGAAGTGAGCTCAACAGCGACAAAGATGTAGCAAAAACCTCTGTTAGTTCTCGGAATCGGACCAAAAATATCTACTGCGGCCATGTGTCTTAATTTAACAGGTATAATGGGATATAATGGAGGAATATGTAAAGTGGTGTCTGATTTAGCTTTCTGGCAAATTTTACAAGACGCTAAAACTCGTCGTATACGTTTCTCCATGTTAGTAAAATAAGAGTTCTGTCTCAGTATAAGAAAACATTTTCGTGCTCCGTAATGTGCGTAACTTAAATGAGTGTACCAAATTAATTTGTTAACCAGTTCGTCAGGAATGCATAATAACCAATTGTTGCTGTCAGGATGAGAGCGGCGAAACAGAATGTCATTGCGTACAGTGTAGTGGTTCCTAATCGTAACATTTTTCCTATCTTGCCAAAGGTGTTTAATTTCTTTCCACACATTGTCTTTATTTTGCTCCTTTGCTATGTCCTGTAATGACGATGAAATAAAGTTTTCAAATGCAACTTGCTGAATGTACATGACACTGAAATTTGTTTTGCAGAAGTTGGTTGCTACGTCTTACTGATTGTTGCCGAGAGAACGCGATAGTGCGTCTGCTATAACATTTTGTGTGCCAGGAATGTGAACTATTGTAAAATTAAATTCCTGTAAATAAAGTTTCCATCTGCTTAATCTATCATGCGTGAATTTGGCCGAAAGTAAAAATTGTATCGCTCTGTGGTCTGTGTAAACGGTGGTATGTCTGCCATAAAGAAAGTGCCGAAATCTCGTAAAAGCCCAGACAACGCATAATGTTTCCAGTTCTGTAACGGAATAATTTCGCTCAGCAGGTGACAAAATGCGGCTTGCAAATGCGATGTTTTTAATTACTGTCGAGCCATCTTCTTCAATTTCCTGGAAAATATGTACGCCTAAAGCGGTGTTGGAACTGTCGGTGGCAATGGAAAAATTTCTAGTAAGATCTGGGTGCGATAAGAGTGGAGCATTCAACAAAGCATGTTTCAAATAACATTCTCGTGAACAAAATTCTGCGTGTCAAAAGTAATGTTTGCGTTACTGTAATATGCAATCTGTGCTGTATCTGGTTAAAATCTATCGTACGTGTTATTATTTACGGTAGGATGCTGTGGCATATCCATTATATGAACTGCTCTGTTATTTTTTACTGACGTATTACGCTATAGATGACACCTATTGTCTGTTTCATTCATCATAATATGTTGTTGCTGATGTTCTTGCTGCTGAAAAGATCGACTGTTATTAAATGTACGCTAAAAATTGTGCTCGTTATTTTACGTCTGTCATGATAGTAATTTCTATACGGCGCATTGCGATACGAGTTGAAATAGTGTGTTATCTGTACGTAGTTATTTCTTTGCTGCCATGCGTTACTATTTGTTGGGGCTGGGACTATACGTGCACGCGGCGAAACATTAAAGTTTGGTTGACCTTGTAGACTGCATTGTTGGTTAGGTATGCTAAGCGGCGCACTTTCATGCTATTGTGGTGAAAAGGTCTATTGTTACCAAAAAAAATGCGTTTGCTGTTAATTTTACACATACTGATGATTACGATTTTATCCGTTATTAAAAATCTCGTGATTCTGGAGTGCCTAATGAAAATTGTCACATTCGGTAAAAATTTGTCTTATATCCGGTTTTCATTACTCGTTTCTTAATACT
Source organism: Schistocerca serialis cubense (assembly GCF_023864345.2). Lineage (NCBI taxonomy): Eukaryota > Metazoa > Arthropoda > Insecta > Orthoptera > Acrididae > Schistocerca > Schistocerca serialis. The sequence goes on from NC_064642.1 coordinate 332,882,629, forward strand.
AGGTAGAGCAATAGTTAAAGAGCAGTTTTGATAGATATAAAGGATAGTAGAAGAGAAGGCAGCAGTGCAGAAAACTAAAGATGAAACAGCACTACTACAGCTCGGGGCCCTATGCTCGCTACGGCACATATTCATTAAAGCGTAATGAATCCCCTGAGGTCTATTACGCACTGCAAATCAATTTTAGCTTTTGCGTTGCAGGCAATGGCGGTAAAAATTCAGAAATAAATTGCTGTCTGCATGCTAATTCCAATTTCTGCATAATAGATAATGCTGACGAAAATACAAAAATAAATTGTCGCATCTGGTTCAAAGCTAGCTTCTGCATTACAGGTAATAGCGGTGAATGTACAAAGATAAATTGTCGTATACAGCTCAAAGCGTGTACCTGTGTTCTGTCATTATTAAATTCCTTACCTTTTCTTACAAATGCAAATTGCTTATAATCAACGTTCTCGTCATTGAGTTTGATAACACGTTCAGGTTTGTGTGTGAATTTGTTTGTCTGTGTCATTTCGTACTTCAAGTTACGTAGCTTTTCAGATTTTAAGTCGCGTGGCTTTTCGGATTTTACGTCTCGTAGTCTCTGTAAATTGCTCAAATTATACGCACTGCGTAAGTCTGACAAATGTTCATAAAGTGGCGTCTGTTCTGGTATGTTATTAACTGAAATGTTTTTCATCTCTGTTACTTCTTGTTGTAAATTTGATAACTTCCTACGTAACGTGTTGTTAGATGAATCGATCTCGTTAATTGTCTGCTGTAAATTTTGAAATTCAGGTGTTTGGATAAATGAAACCGGTGCAGTATCGTCTGATTTATTGTCATTAGTATTTTCGATAACATCAATACGACTGGCCAATTCACCATATTTTTCAGTCAGTATTTTAACCTGATCATCGGTTTTAGAATCAGACGCATTAATCTGTTTTTGCAACTTACGCGTAGTTTCGCTCAGTTTTTTAACATCAGCTTTGATGACATCGCAATCCTGTGTTAGATCTAATTGTTCGAATCTGTCTGTCACTGTTTGAATATTTACTGTGTGTGTATCTGTTTTTGATTTAAGGTCAGAAATTTCATCCCGTAATTCCGCGTTCAATTGTTCTATGGTATTAATTTTGTCGGACACTGTAGTAATATTATTGTCTACATACGTCTTCGCTTTCGCGAACATTTTACGTTTGTCCTCTTGTCTTTGTGCAGTGATTGTTTCCATGACTTGTCGTTTTGCTTTGTTTTGATCTTGAATAAATTTGCGGAAACGCGTATCACTGTTTTGTATGTGCTGATTAAAGCGCTCGTTAATCTGAGTGTTTTGCTGTTCGAATTTCGCGTCTATCTTTGCGTCCATTGTGCGCGAAAGTTCTACCGTCATTGCTTTAAACTCGTCCCGTAATTGTGTAGCTTTTTCAGAGCATTGTTTAGCGACTCCGCTAATTTCGTCTCTGAGTGTTTCTGTTGCGACTGTTTGCATTTCTCTTAATTCTTGCGCAACAGATTTAATTTCTTCGCTATTTTTTTGTGAACACGCCTCAATTTCCGAGCGCAACTGTTCCTTAGTGTCATGACACTGCGCGGCAACAGCTTTAATTTGTTCACTAAGCTGCCTCGAATTGTCGTCAAATTTTTCATTTTGTTGTCTGACCTGTTCACTAAGTTGCTTGAGGTTTTCATTCTGTTGTTTGTTATCTTCGCTAAGTTGTTTGAAATTGTTGTCTGTTTTCTCACTCTGTTGTTTGATATTTACACCAATATCGTTCTTAAACTGTAGCATTATTGTCATAAATTGATCCAAACTTAAAGTAGCTGTCGCATTCTCAGTACTCTGTGATGGAGTACATGTAATTATCACGCTTTGTGTGACCATTTGGTCATTCTGCAACTTACAAAAAGGATTATCAGTCGGATGTACACTGTCAGACATTATTTCGGAATTAAATGGATCCGTCATACTCTCACTACACTGACCATTTCCATTCGAAAAATTTGTCTGTACATTACTTAGATTTTCTAAATCGGGTGTGTTAAGCTCGGCAGCGCTCATTACTATAGACCGCTCCGCGTCATCAATTGTCGTCAAGTTAACAGACGAGACAATTGAGTTCGTTTGTTCATCATTAAGGTAAAAGTCATCACTAGTGGTTGGAATGCACTGATTGTTAGTGAACGCAGGATTGTCATCATTACACTGCGTATCATATGTCCTATCGGTAAAGTTGTTTGAGTCGGTAATTTCATTCATAATACCTCGCGATACACTATTCACAGTCTTTCGCGGCATTTTTACAATAGTCACAATTTTTCAGAAAATAAATAAGCACAATGCAAAAGGAACACACAAATACAACAGAGCAACGAATTGCCGTTGACCTGTAGAAAGAAAGTCACAAGTTAATAAAAGCGTAGCGCCAAATCCTAATTATATCTAAGCAAATAAGAGCAGATATCTGACTGTTGCTCAAAAGACTCTCAACGAAATTCGATCCTGGCAGGGTCGCCAAGTGTAACCTCCCCACAAAATTTTACATGACAGAAATATTATTTAGGAATGCCAATGGACATTGCGCTAAGTGTAATCTCTCCACTGAAATTTTAAAGACAGAAATAATAAATGAATAGGAGCCAAACGTAACCTCCCTGCAATTAAATTTAATGACAATAAAACTGAGAATCGCAATCTGACTCAAGTATAAGTTCTTCATAAAAATTAAGGTCCATTCAGTGATAAGAAAATCTCAGTGATAATAATGATTCAATTAAACCGAAATATCGGTCTTTGGCCCTGTGCAAAAATCAAAATTAAATTCTTACCTCATTGCAACACCTAGTCAAATTTCTGCTCTTGTTGTTGCGCACCGCTTGGTGGAACTGCATTGCAAATAATAATATTCCCTTTTTTTTTCTTTTGTAATCTAATTGAAAACTGAAACTTTTGTTTAGGGGAAGTGGAACGAAATAGTTACTTCAATTAAATGAAAATTTTATGTAAAATTGCTTTTGAAATCAAAGTTATTATTGGGGGCACTTGTTGAAAATTAGTTACAATAGTTTAAACTTTACATTATCCGATGATTATCTTAATTAACAGTATACCTCATTCAGCATCTTGACCAGTGCTGTCTCCAGACCACACCACGCAATCCCACTGGGCTGCTACCACTGACCGACCGCTCTGCATGACGACTACTAGCGTACTGCACGCGACGACTACTGACAGAGTACTGCTCTCAACTAGACAGAGCTACAGACTCGCAACGACTGACTGACAGACTGAGAACCGCTCGCAACACTCGCGCGGTCAAGCGCAAACTCTCTGGTCACAGATGCTACAATGCCTCGCCATCGCTGCTACGTTACATACGTGTTTCAAGTTCTCTTATTTAGGAGCAATCTCATAGCTCACAGTCTTTATTGCTAAATGATGAAGACTGCATGTATCTGATTCCACACAGTCAGCAGCTTGTTGAGTTTACCAGGAGAATTTTCGTAACATTTCGTTTTCCTCTTCTTTCTTGTGTATCGGTCTTACTCTGCTCTAGGTGCTTCAGTCTGGAACCGCGTGACCGCTACGGTCGCAGGTTCGAATCCTGCCTCGGGCATGGATGTGTGTGATGACCTCAGGTTAGTTAGGTTTAAGTAGATGTAAGTTCTAGGGGACTGATGACCATAGGTGTTAAGTCCCATAGTACTCAGAGCCATTTCAACCATACTGTGCTCACTTTCTGCAAGATAACAATATACAAACTTTTATGTTTTTCGTGGTGCTGCTATGAAACAAAATGTGTGGACTGTTACTTATTAAAAAGGATTTACTTTTTAATATCAAAGATACCCAGTAGTTTCGTACTATTTACTCAGGGTGAGAAAATTCTGACGGCGCGAAGAGAGAGTAAAATTCACTGGAAACTGGGCGCGCTATGGCATCAACAACGTTTAATACAATTACCTTTTTTTTTTTTTTTTTTAGGACGCCGAATATCAAGCAAAAGAAAGGACAAACTGACATTAACGATCTGTAAATCAGAAGGAAGGTTCTACCAAGAAAGGCCACAATTTCTGTTCTCACTTGCTTAAATTAAACAAATGTTAATTTATGTAAGTCATTATTATCAGAGATCATTTATAAACCGCGATTAGAATAGAAGTTTGACAAATCTGTTACCCTTGTTTTACTTTGGTTGATATTCATCTTATAACATCTTTTCAAGACGGTACCCACTCCAGTCAACTGATCTTCCAATTCCTTCTCTACCTCTTACAGAGTTACAACCCTATGGGCAAACCTCGAAGTTTTTATTTTATTTTCTGAGAGCTAATGTTGTTGTTTTTGAGACCCTCAGTCCGCAGACTGGTTTGACGCAGCTCTCCATGCTAGTCTATTCCGCGCAAATCTCTTCATCTCCATATAGTTACTACAACGAACATCCATTTGAACCTTCTTACTGTAGTGAAGCCTCTGGAACTTTTACTCCTTACACTTCCTGCCATTACCATATTGACGATTCCTTGATGCCACAGGATGTTTCCTGCTACCACTCCCTTCTTTTAATCAAGTTGTGCCATAAATTTCATTTCTCCCCAATTAGTTTCAGTATCTCTTCATTAGCTGTTCTATATATCCATCTAATCATCAGCATTATTCTACAGCACCACATTTCAAAAGCTTCGGTTCTCATCATGTACGAACTGTTTATCGTCCACGCTACACTTGTGCGCAAGGTGACGCTCCAGACAACTACTTTCAGAAGAGACTTCCTAATACCAAAATTTACATTCGACATCAACAAATTTTAATTTCAGAAACACTTTTCTTGGTATTGCGTTTATTACCGTCTCGAGATTAATGTTTAGTTTTCTTTACGCTACGCACAGAGGCCTCAGTCCTGTCTCACTCCCTACTCAAATGTTGCATTCCTGTCATGTCTTTCAATTCTTACAACTGCAGTCTGGTTGTTGTGCAATTTGTGTACAGGGTGTCCCAGGAGGAACAGTCAATATTCAGCGATATGACAGCAACGACCATGTGAAGCAAAGAACTTCATATGAGCATATAACCAAGTCCGAATGGTTTCCGAGACAGAGCACATTTAATTACATTGATATTTTTTCTGTGTCGTTCAATACATTCTCAGGTTTACACATGTAGACATGTACAACAGTTAGTAAACATTACAAAATGCGTATTACGAAGTGTTAATTCAGAAATACGCATTTTTGAAAGATTCACCTCTAAGCATTATCGTGCACATGGTACTACAGCTGTTGTACAGTTCACAATAAAAATATACCCCAACGTAACCTTTAGCGCATTTGGCGATCTTGGTGGCCAGTTAAACGCAATGGAGAGAAATCGCAAAGAGAGTCGCATAGCTTTCAAGTTTGGACCCACTCCTATTCCTTATAAACGTGCCCGACTTCAGATACCATTCCAAACAGCACATATATCGATATGAAACTTTTTGGTTCAATTGATTGTTCGTGTCATGTCCCTGAATACTGAGCAATCCTCCTGGGACACCATGTATAGATGAACTTTCGCTTCCACAGTGGAGTTTCAAAAATGGAGTATTCTCACAACAATAAGGTTTGGATGACGCGCAATGGTCAAAAAGTGGCTACGTTGAGAAATAAGAACATCTATGAGCAACACAGAACTTATCTCCTTACCCGCGTGTTATGAAATGTTTCGTGGCCGTGATGGAGCCGTATGTTCCACTGAACTGTTTGCTGTTACTCACAGGTGGAACATGCTGAACGTATCGCGATTGTGCTTTCGTCGCGTTCACTCTTCGTGTAGGCGGCTCGAAGACGGCGAACGTCTCAACAGCGGAGTTCCGCTGTAAACCAAACCGTTGCAGAATGGTTTCCGATTGCGTGTCGTGAGCCGTCCGCCCCCACGTTCCTCTGTTGTTCGGCTCGCTGCCAACTAACAGCTGTTAAATTGTTGCCTCACCATAGCAACTGCACGTGTCGCTAGAATTCGTTGAGGCCTATCTATGGCAACAAACAGAACTGAATTTAATTTCTGCTCTCTTCAGATGCTGAAGCTGCTGAACAAAATTATAAACGACAAGATTGGTCTTTGCGGGCGGGTACGTGTGAGAGGAAATGCTGACCTAATCGGCGTTCGGCGCTACCAGCAGAAACTATAACGTTTAACTTCACCATGCAATTGTGACACTACAACTAACTGGTAGGCCGCTGGCGTTTGCAGAAATGAAAAAAACGAAAAAAAAAACAGTGAGGTCGACATGAAGTGTTCCAGATAGATCCGATATGTGACGAAACTGAACGACGGACCCAAAGTACACGTTTTAGTGTGCCACTTACTTGCGGTTACCATAGTTGGCAAAGTAGTTGTCGCCAAGCGCGAACGTGCATCATCTTCCTTCAAATTTTTGCTCTGAGGGGATAAGCAGGCTGCCAGCTTGTTGACGTTCAGAATACCTAATAATAAATCAGTACTTAACTAAACAGCTCTTAAAGTTTGCAGTACATTTGCAATGTACAGCTAACATTATTTATTTATTTATTTTTTGCTTGTACGTCGACTATTCCCGTTGACGTACCGATATATCGATAATTTTTCTCGATATATCGAGTGCCGATGAGTTTTTTTAAAATATCTTTATCTCGAATTCGTAATTCGGTTGTGATGGGTTTCATAAAGGTATTGAATCCTCTCCTGAGGCAAGCTGGCCCACAACTGTTGTAACTGGTCCTTCATATTCTGGATGCTGACACTGGGACGGAGCTGACGTCCGATCTGGTCCCCCATATACTCCATCGGGGACAGACGTGGGGATTTTCCTGCCAGGGGGATACCTTAATACCAAGCGCACAGACCGCAGAAACACATACTATGTGTGGACGAACATTGACCTGTTGAATCCTGGCATCGCGATATTGTCGCATCAGAAGTAGCAAGAGAGGAAGCAGAATGTCCGCAATGTAGCACTGTGGCGTCAGAGTTCCTTCAAACGCTCCCAGCTGCGACTTGAACTAATACCTGACGGCTCCCCATACCACGACGTCAGATGTGGCGACTACTCTCCGAGCAGTGGCGCGGGAAGACACACAACGTTGTTGGAAGTCTGTTACATGTTCTCGGTTGGCAGGCGCAAATCTCACGGGTGTAAGATGAGTTTCGTGCACGATGTGGCAGTCAGCCTAGCCAAACGGAGATCCGCAATAGGCCCCTTTCAAACTCTGTCACTGTCTCATAACACTGTCTCACACGAGTACGCGGAATCTGCATTTCCTTCACAGTGATCACTTAACACCTTTCACGCCTCTTATATAACCTACCAGGCCTGCTAACAACAATGAACGCAAATAACACCGAAGCATTCTGGTGACTGTTCTACCTGTTGCAGACAATTTACCCTTCCGCCGACGGTGTGTACATCTATGAAATAACGTTGACATCCGACTACGTCTTCATTGTGGTTCACTTTTTTTTGTCAGGAAGTGTAACTCAAAGACTTTGAAAAACTATTCTAAGGAGGAGCTGTAGTTAAATCAAGCAGCATTATGAGTTTAAACGTTTCCACAGATAACACGAATTTAGTTCACTTCAGTCACAATTTAATTCCTTTTTCTTTGTGTATGTGTTTTTTGCTGAAACAATAAAGAATAATTTAATTAAATAAAGAAAATGATAGCGTAGGCCGGATTTTTCAAAATCGAATAAATCCTCCCCACACTGCGGGCCACATTTCTCGTCACCTTTTCGTTTTCCACTGTAGATAGAAATAATGTCGTAAATTTTTAATAGAAGATTATGTAGTAATCCGATGAGTAAAGATAACGTAAAGTCACAGAAAATGGTTTATAGCCATCACCGTAGCGACAGGTAACATTAAGCTTAAACATTATATATTAATTACGCCTGATTAACTTCTGATGTTTTAAAATATCAGACGTCGCGTGCTCAAAAATTAAAGTACGAATGTTGGGAAAGAAAGAATAAAAGAGGTATATAAAACATTTTATTATTTTGTAAATGACACTGATTCCATTTACAGGTATGTTTCCAGGCTTGAGTCAACTCCAACTTCCTTTCTTAGGTTGAATGGATCGTAAATTACATGCAACAACGAAAATCAAAGGTGGAACTTACAAAGAGTCGTCGTTGAGTGACTGTAGGAGAATAAAGGATGAATTCGACAAAATTTTTATATAGTATGGTGAATGTCAGCCTGCTCTGAAAGTGGCAAAATGCAAGCTGAAGCACATGAGATGGAAAAACAAGCCTCTAATCTTTGAATACAGTATTTGTGATGTGCTGCTTGACATAGTGATGTGGATGAAATACCTAGACGAAAGTCGTAAAGCGATATGAAATGGAAGAAGTACATAACGTCGGTTGTGGGAAAGGTGAATAGTCAACTTTGGTTTATTAGGAGAATTCTAGGAAAGTGAAACTTATCTACAGAGGAAAACGCATATAAAACATTTGTGCTACCCATTCTTGAGTACTGCTCGACTGTTTGGGATACCCTCAGGTAGGATTAATAGAAGACCTTGCAGCAATTGGGGGCATATTGCTACTTTTCTTAATGTATAGAATCGATTAACGATAGAGTATTGCGGAAATTCTCCTTGAATTCCATGGCAATGTCTGGAGGGAAGAAAACATTGTTTTCACAAACACTGTTGGTAAAATTTAGAGAACCCGCACTTGCTGCAGACTGCACAACGATTTTATTGCCACCAATGTACATCTTGCGAGAGGATCGCGAAGGAAAGAAGAGAAAAAAACTTGGGCTTTTAGGGAAGCTCGTATTTCCCACGCTCCATTTCCGAATGGAACAATGAACTTGTCTAGTAGTGGTAAAAGGTACCCACCATAGTGCACCGTACAGTGACTTGCGGAGTATGCATGTACATGTTTGATATTCTGTGTTTGTGTGTGTGTGTGTATGTGGAAGAGAGAGAGAAAGAGAGAGAGACAGAGAGAGAGAGAGAGAGAGAGACGTGCGAGTAGTGGTATAAGGTACCCTCCATAGTGCACTGGACGGTGGCTTACGGATTATGCATGTGGATGTAGATATTTTGTGTGTGTGTGCGTGTGTGTGTGTGTGTGTGTGTGTGTGGAACAGAGAGAGAGAGACAGAGACAGAGAGGGAATGTGCGAGTGTTTCACGTGTGAGGAGATCTGGGGCTTAATTTAGCATTTAATTTGCGTAATACGCTGTTGTCGATTTTCAAGTACTAAAGCTGGCTGAATGGATAATAATCGAAAGACAAAAATTTAGCCGGCCGGGGTGGCCGAGCGGTTCTAGGCACTGCAGTCTGGAACCGCGCGACCGCTGCGGTCGCAGGTTCGAATCCTGCCTCGGGCATGGATGTGTGTGATGTCCTTAGGTTAGTTAGGTTTAAGTAGTTCTAAGTTATAGGCGACTGATGACCTCAGAAGTTAAGTCGCATAGTGCTCAGAGCCATTTGAACCATTTGAACAAAAATTTAAAAAAGAGAAGAAAAGGAGAAAGATCAGTGTTCTGTGGAAGTAGTTCGGGCCCACGCCGTCGCGTTTTCATGAAAACGTCGGAATAAATCCATAAGAAGCTTTTCGCACGTATATGTACTTTAATAATGGTTACAGAAGCTAAATCACAAGTTTGGACTGTCGTTGCCGGCTGTAAACCTTACGTAAACGATTTGCGCCGTCATTTCATTTCGTTTATGATGCTGCCATAGTTCTCATATTCGCTAGGCACTGGACTTTTTGGATTCATTTCGAAGCAGTGTATCCTCTGCCTTCCGTTTTCTGTAATTCTGAGAATATTTACGAGTCATGTGAGATGACAGATTTAATTATTTTGTACGAATATAGTGCCGATTTTCACTTACATTACGACGAATATTTTAATTGCCTCACTTCGGGTCCTAGTAGTGCTCCACAAGCTCTTCACAATGACACCCGAATCAATATTCTAGTTAAACGCGTTTCCACACTACACCAGTTGATAACTTTGCACAAAGGTAATTCATAACCACGACGCGCAAGTGCCTACAGAGTTATTATGACGTCACAGGCAAAGAAAAAAAAAATACTGCGCGATAACAGCGTGCAGACATGATCTGTCCGTTGCGGACTCAACCATCCTATACGCACAATTTGTCTCGTAGTCATTAGCGATTAAAATCTGACGGTATTTTCTGGCACAAGAAAGTTCGTTCACGTAGCTGAATTATGTATATCATCCCATTGGGAGCAACAGCGTTCTTATAATTCGTGACAACGTTGATGGCCTCTGGGCCAGGGATGCGCAGTAGATAATTGCGCAGATAGCCAATCAGCGTTCAATCGGCTTCGGCGTTCTGTACTATGTTAACTTCCCTCGTATTTGAACCTCCTTTTGCGCCTATGTGCGCGTAACTATGATCGACTGATTTCTGAGGTATTCTGTGTCCTCTGTGAGTTTTCTCATAATGGCCGAAACACCTAGAAGGCGCCAAGTATTTCACAAGCAGGCAAGGGATCTTGTTTTGGAAGTGTACTCGTTCTTCAAACGTGAGGCAGACTCATGCGAGCCGGTGTGCAACGCTGCAAGATGCAGGAATGCACTGCAGCGTCCTGTGGCGATACTGGTGTACGAACTGTCAGACGCAGGAAGCCAAGCTATCTCAGCGGGCAACTGGAAATGTGGAATTTCGATCACCAGGAAAGAAACATAGCGTGCCAAAGAGGGTAGCAGGAATCGACGACTTCGATCAAGATGTCTTATGTCGAAAGATTTTCGAATTTTTGTCAAAGAGGCGAGTTCCCCACGGCAACGGAACTGCTGGCTGTTTTTTGTGAAGCTATTAGGTTTGAACGAAGTGCAAGGTCAGTCGCAAACAATACTGAAGAACGTCGGATTGAAATGTGTGAAATCTAATGCCGGACGGAAATTTTTAATGGAGCATAGTGATACTGCTGCCACTAGGATGACGTTTCCAAGCACAATACATGAAGTCAGATGGAAAGGAATGTTTCAACACATTGTATTGTATTGTATTGTATTGATCTGGGGACCTAGAAACGAGAGAGAGGCTTCGTCCCCACCTCAGCCCTCAGTGGTTCACAACCCCACAACAGGCTACAGCATTTGACTCACCCCACCACCGCCACACACCGAACCCAAGGTTATTGTGTGGTTCGGCCCCGAGTTGACCCCTCAGTGGAACCCCCCACCCTCCCCCCATAACATCTCACACCAGACGAGTGTAACCCCAAATGTTTGCATGGTAGAGTAATTATGGTGCATGCGTATATGGAGACATTGTTTGTGCAGCAATTGCCGACATAATGTAACTGAGGCGGAATAAGGGGAACCAGCCCGAATTCGCCGAGGAAGATGGAAAACCGCTTTAGAAACCATCCACAGACTGGACGGCACACTGGACGTCGACACTAATCCGCCAGGCAGATTCGTGCGGGGGACCAGCATGCCTTCCCACCCGGAAAGCAAAGCATTAGACCACATGGCTAATCGGGTGGGCTTTTCCTGTGTATTGCGTGGACGAGACTTGCGTAAATCAAAACCCCACTAGAAATTTTATTTGGCAAAGAAGAGAGGGACTAGGTGGCTTGAAAATTCCAGTGTGTAGCAGCACGACCATTTAACATAGGAGGAAGTTAGATTCGGTGCAATATTTCTGAGTGCACAAGTTACAGCCAGGTGCAGGCCTGTTGACAGTAAGTTACACTGGACGGCGGAGCGTGTCACACCACCGGCTACACGCAGCAGCAGATGGGGCGCCATCGTTCCAGACCACGATGGATCACTGGTCTGACTCTCTGAGGCCAACGCAGGGTCCGTAGCCAGCCAGCGGCGGGCCACTCGACGACTCGCTACCGCGGGCAGTCTTGTTGGCTCCCAACACATGCCAGAGGGAACCCGAGGCGAGGGCTACAGATGTGGCTGTAGGATCGCAGACACTTGTTGCCGCGATCTTAAACATGTCAGCGATGAAGCACACAGTGGGCCGCCCTGCACCTACCTGCGAGTGGTGCTGAGGCAACGGGGACGGAGGCACTGAGTTGGCGGCCGACGCATCCTGACATCATCAAAACTCCACTGCTGTACACGGCTGGCACACCACAGTACGTTGCATGGGTCGCTGAGGTAACCCTTCCACACCAAGCTGTTTTGCAGACAGCAAAGTGGTGTCCTCAGCATTGGGGGACCCTGTGACGTAGACAGAGAGGAACTGTAGCTGGGAATAATAAAACACTTGAAGATTACTTCCAAGCCTTAATATGGAGCATCCTGACAGTTTCCACATCCAACATTCCTCCACCACACGCCATCATCTACATTTGGCAGTGATGGCTACAAGTGGGAAAAGGACGATGTCTTGTAATATGTAACGCCAGTTTCGCTGCTATGGGTTTTATGCCTCAAAGTAAACTTGTACTCCGATCAAAATCGAAAACCAACTACATACACCAAACAGAAACGAATGGAGAAACATTTAGAGAACGGTTTCAGTATGAGCTGTTGCCTTATTTGCATCCAGGCTGTGTCACTGTTATGGACGTCGCAAACTATTCACTGTACCATTCTTGACAGGCCTCCCACTTCAAATACAAGAATAAGTGGTATCGTTTCATAGCTGCGAAGTAATAATATACGGTATATTGAAACACAGACAAGAGTTTAGTTATTGGAGCTCGTTAAGGTTTCAAAAGGCAGCAGTAATAAATACGAAATTGATTCCATGGCTCTGCAACATGGTCACAGGGTGGTGCGAGTGTCTCCTTATCGTTGCCGTTATAATCCCATAGTACTGGTGTGGACGCTCGTGAGGAGATAAGCGGCAGATAAAAATGTTGCGCTTAAAGTAGCTGACATTGAAAGGCTGATCCTTGAAGCAACGGACAAAATCACGGTTTCTGGTTGGACAGCTTGCTTACGTCACACTGACAAATAGTATGAAGAAGATTAACGGAAAGAAGTTGTTAAGGATAAAATAATGGATTCGTCAATCATCAGTCTGGCAGCCACACACAGCAACTCCAGCGCCGAAGGCAGTGACACTAACACATCTGAATCAAAAAGTGTGTGGATGGAATGTAAATTTATTTGTAATTTTCATGGAACATTTACTTTCTTGTCAAGCTTATCTCGGTGTTTTAGCTACAGTATAACGAAGTGTAAAACGCTGTTCATCCTGCCATGGGCATTTTAGATTTGTTTGTTCCATCATTTTGTTAATAAAGTAAAAGCAACAGAAGGTGTAAATCGTCCTTAAGGTGCGTTCTGTTATATTATCCATTCTGTGGATCGGTATCACTGGTTTTTCTTCTTGTCAGTATGCAGGACCTCACGCAGAGCGATGGGGGCGGGGGAGGGGGGGAGGGGGGGTGAGGAGGAAGAAGTGGGCACGCGCCTCTTCCCCCGAAATGTTTTGGCTTGTACCAGGTACAACAGACATTTTCCAGAACCAAAACGCCATCGAAACTTTATTGATTCTTGATTGCGGCTGAAAGTCAAGTGAAAGAAGTTCCAAGTGCAAAGAAGTTGATGACAAACAGCAAAGGAAGACTCATGAAACTATATGAGGCTTCAATTCTAATAAAGCAGAGTAGATAGTTAACAGTTTCACAGCATTACTAAATCTGCAGTTGCATAAAGATTTCTGTGTAGTTGAAAGTAGATCACCCAAGGACAGGTTTGAGCTAATTATCTTTCTTTGTCTTCAGTCTGAGTGCCGTAGTTTATCATACAAGAGAAATATCTTTGTTACCTCCTTTTAGTTTCACTGAATGTTTCGCCGTATTTGTTTTTCTACAGCATGCTATGTGAGACTGATACTTTAGTAACACTGCTATAAATTAAATGAAAATTTTCCGGAAATTTGAGCTGTCAACAAGTTTATGAGTCATTGAACGTGAATGAAAGCAACAAATTAATTCTTGTCCACCTCTCTGATCTGTTAAAAGGTTTAATCGAATGTGTATTTATATTATAATATAAGAAGGCACATTAGGTAAAATTAGCGTTCCCATTTGCCCCGCTCCCCTCCACCGCAAAAGAACCTGTGTGTGTGTGTGTGTGTGTGTGTGTGTGTGTGCCCATCACTATGACTGGGAAAGACTGAATACAAATTCCATTCCATAATGTGTATCACATACTTATTATGTACAATTAGTAAATGTGTCACATACCGGTTTGTCGTGCACAGCGAACCAGGCCTTAGCGAGGCAGGTTAAACTTCCGCTGCTGCAGCTGTCCGTAACGTAACTGCTGTGTAAGCGCGTTCAGCCGAGTTGACAATGCAGGATTCATTATGAGCTGCGCATTCAGAGGCCATTAACGCTATCGCAGCCTGTAGTCAACCACGCGGAAGAAGGGAGCATTTCAGTATGCACTTAACATCGACACATCGCGGTCTGCCGTCTTTTGCAGATACGCTGGACTCGCTTTCGGGAGAACGACGTCTCAACCCCGCGTCTGGCCATCCAGATATAGGTTTCCCGTGATTTCCCTAACTCGCTTCAGCGACATGCCGGGATGGTTTCTTTGAAAGACCACGACCGATTTCCTTCCCCATCCTTGACACAATTCGAACTATTGCTCCGTCCATAAGGATGTAAACCCACCTTCCTTCCTTTTGCAGGTGTGGGGAATTTGCCTTCACTACATCTACATCTACATTCATACTCCGCAAGCCACCCAACGGTGTGTGGCGGAGGGCACTTTCCTTTTCCAGTCGCGTATGGTTCGCGGGAAGAACGTCTTCAGGAAAGCCTGCGCGCGCGCTCGAATCTCTCTAATTTTGCATTCGTGATCTCCTCGGGAGATATAAGTAGGGGGAAGCAATATATTTGATACCTCATCCAGAAACGCACCCTCTCGAAACCTGGACAGCAAGCTACACCGCGATGCAGAGCGCCTCTCTTGCAGCGTCTGCCACTTGAGTTTGCTAAACATCTGCCTAACGCTTACCAAATAACCCTGTGGCAAAACGCAGCGCTCTTCTTTGGATCTTCTGTATCTCCTCTGTCAACCCGACCTGATACAGATCCCACACTGATGAGCAATACTCATGTATAGGTCGAACGAGTGTTTTGTAAGCCACCTCCTTTGTTGATGGACTACATTTTGTAAGGACTCTCGCAATGAATCTCAACCTGGCGCCCGCCTTACCAACAATTAATTTTATATGATCATTCCACTTCAAATCGTTCCGCACGCATCCTCCCAGATATTTTACAGAAGTAACTGCTACCAGTGTTTGTTCCGCTATCATATAATCATACAATAAAGGATCCTTCTTTCTATGTATTCGTAATACATTACATTTGTCTATGTTAAGGGACAGTTGCCACTCCCTGCACCAAGTGCCTATCCGCTGCAGATCTTCCTGCATTTCGCTACAGTTTTCTAATGCTGCAACTTCTCTATATACTACAGCATCATCTGCGAAAAGCCGCATGGAACTTCCGACACTATCTACTAGGTCATTTATATATATTGTGAAAAGCAATGGTCCCATAACACTCCCTTGTGGCACGCCAGAGGTTACTTTAACGGCTGTAGACGTCTCTGCATCGAGAACAACATGCTGTGTTCTGTTTGCTAAAAACTCTTCAATCCAGCCACACAGCTGGTCTGATATTCCGTAGGCCTTATGGGTAACCCTCGAAACAATTAGCAGTAAGATGAATGGGCTCGGAAGAAATGGAGGAAAAATTACGCCGTAAAGACGTCGTAACGGCATATGCGTCGCAGGGCAGTACAGTAGAGCGGGGAGCAGGGGTGACACAAGGGACGTACTTGTCGTGCGCGGCTGGCGGCGGTGGGTCGGCGAGTTATCATCGCCCGCCGCTGCCGCTGCCGCTGCCGCCTCGTTCCGCTACATCAGACTTTTCATCCGGGGCCGGAGCGCCTTTGAGCGGCGCTAACGCGTCGACCGACGGGCGCCGGCGGGGCCGCGAAGACGGGCCGACGTAAACCGGCCGGTGTTTGGAGCGGCTGTCAAACAAGCGCGGCGATCAAAGGCGCCGCCGTTTACGCTGGCGGGGCCTGCACTCTGTCGGCCGCCGCCACGTCTCATCTGGCGGCGCCTACCGCCTGTGTTGACTCTCGACAGCGGCGCTGACGTCCAATTTTTATTATTCCGTCGTCCCGGCCGCGGCTTTGAAGCTACCGTTCGTCAGCAGCGTACGAGTGGCGGCGTACGAGGACATGCGTTTGTTGCTCTGGCAGCAGCAATAAAGTGCGGCCGATGTTCTGGGAACGGGCGAGTAATTCCCCCCGTAACGTCTCGGTATCCGTGGGACACAGTTTTTCTCCGCTACACGTGTGAAGGATATCCGGTCGCTTGACAGTGCGGTGTGCTTGTCTCATCAGCGAAATAGTGTATTCGTATTTGACGTACTGAACGTCAACGGAACAGCACCGAACGGAACGCTACGTCACAGTCTTAACAATGATGTGCTCACACCAGATGGGACTTCCACATCCCACCGAGCGAAGTGGCGCAGTGGCTAGCACACTGGACTTGCATTCGGGAGGACAACGGTTCATCCGGGCATCCTGATTTAGGTTTTCCGTGGTTTCCCTAAATCGCTCCAGGCAAATGCCGGGATGGTTCCTTTGAAAGGGCACGGCCGACTTCCTTCCCAGTCCTTCTCTAATACAATTTGACCGATGATCTCGCTGTCTGGTCTCTCCCCCCCCCCCCCAAAAAAACAGTCCCCCCCCCTTTCCACATCTCCCTTATGCCTGTGTCACTTGGTAAGGAATGGCAATGGGATACAGACGTACCTTCTGTGATACAGAAGATCGTTAATTTAGTATCAGAATTAAGAAACTAACGGCTATAAAGTTTATTAATGGCACTAAAAGTTCATAACGGGCGTTCTCGACAAACTTTGTAAGTAAAACTGTTGAGAAGTGACATCGAAAAATTTTAGTACGTAGACATTTATTTGATTGGGCATACAAACATGTCAAACAGTGAAAAGAGCCTTTTATTTTTAACTGTTAAGGTAAATCTACATACAGGGGATAGGCAAAATAATGTGAACAGTGTGACTAGGGCCTCCCGTCGGGTAGACCGTTCGCCGGGTGCAAGTCTTTCGATTTGACACCACTTCGGCTACTTGTGCGCCGATGGGGATGAAATGATGATGATCAGGACAACACAATACCCAGTCCCTGAGCTGAGAAAATCTCCGACCCAGCCAGGAATCGAATCCGGGCCCTAAGGATTGACATTCTGTCGCACTGATCAATCAGCTACCGGGGGCGGACATGTAAACAGTGGTAGGAATGGGACAGTTGCGTATGACGATCAACAACCAGGTAAGGCACGTGTCGCGCTGGACTGTGCATGTTCTGTACGGACTAGGCATCAGTGTAGGTTGTTTACGAAATAGTCTACACCTTGTATTTGCATCCAGAGGCGGAGGTCGACGTGCAATGAAACATCAAACAGAGTTCCAAAGAGGGCAGATTGTGGGGACACGATCAGCTGGATCATCAGCAACCAAGACAGCCAAGTTATTGAATGTTTCAAGACCAACTGTTTCAACAGTCATGACAGCCTACACAAAACATGGGAAGACGTCTCCATGTAAACGTAATAATGGGCGCAAATCAAAACTAAATTACAGAGATCATCGTACGCTAACACGAATTGTGTCAAAACAACAAGAAACTACGGCGGCTGAAGTGACTACAGAGGTCAATAGCCATCTTCGAGACCCTGTATCTATCAACAATGCCCGCCGAGAACTCCTTAAAGCGAATATTCATGGACGAGCTGCCAGACCGAAACCATTAGTGACGACAAGTTACGCAAAGAAGCGTAAAACACGGTATCAAGGGCATAAATCCTGGACGGCTAATAGGTAGAAACACGTCATATGGTCCGACGAGTCAACGTTTTCGTTATTTCCAAAATCGGGCCTGTTTTATGTCTGGAGAACGCCAAAAGGAGCATACCATCCTGATTGCTTGATTCCGGCAGTTAAGCTTGGAGATGGAAGTCTGATAGTGTGGGTAACAATTATTCCGTATTTCAGGACGACAGTGCACCCATTCACGTAGCCAGGACAGTACAATCGTGGTATGAGAAGCATGCAGCTCAACTGAAGCGTCCTCCCCGGCCAGCTCAGTCCCCGGTATTGAACATTATCGAACCGTTATGGGTGGAATTGGAGGGCAGACTCGGGAGCATATTTCCGCCTCCCTCGTCACTAAAGGAGTTAGAAGACGTTCTGATCGAAGAGTGGCATAACATTATTCTGTATACTATACTATCATTATATACCAGTATTCGAAGAAGAATCGCAGCTGTATTACAGGCAAACGGGAGTCCAACCCATTATTAATATAACATTCCCAATTAAGTACAGATTTTCACATTATTTTGCCTATCCCCGAAAGCCAGCGTTGGTGCATGGCGTAGGATACTTTGTGACACTGCTAGTCATTTACTTTCCTGTTCCACTCGCAAATAGAGCGAGGAAAGGTGTACGCCCCCATACGAGCAGTAATTTCTCTATCTTCGTGGTCCTTTCCAAGAAAAGTTAGGTCTGGTACAGAGGCATATAGACAATAGTTTTTCGGAAAGAGCGAAAGATACGGGAATTTGGTTGGAATATTTTGAGGAGCTTTTAAATGTTGAAAATGGAAGAACAGAAATGAAGGAACAACAAACACTGAGGTGACCAAAGTCATGGCATATATCCTAATATGGTGTCGGACTTTCTTGTGCCAGGCTTAGCTCTGCAGCGACGCGACGTAGTTTGGACTCAACAAGCCGTTGGAAGTCCCACGCAGAAATATTCATCCATGCTACCTCTACAGACGTCCATGTTTGAAACAGAGTTGCCAGTGCAAGATGTTGTGCACGAACTGACCTCTCGATTATGTCCCGCTGGTCGGAGTGGCCGTGCGGTTCTAGGCGCTACAGTCTGGAACCGAGCGACCGCTACGGTCGCAGGTTCGAATCCTCCCTCGGGCATGGATGTGTGTGATGTCCTTAGGTTAGTTAGGTTTAAGTAGTTCTAAGTTCTAGGGGACTGATGACCTTAGAAGTTTAGTTCCATAGTGCTCAGAGCCATTTGAACCATTTTGAACCGGCGACTCGGAGCAACGCCATCCACAAAAATTTCGTCGCTGTTTGGGAACATGAAGTCCACGAATGGCTGAAAATGATCTCCAAGTAACCGAACATAACGCTTTTCTGTCAATGATATGTTCAATTGTACCAGACAAACAAGTCAATTCCATGTACACACAGCCCATGCCATTAAGGAGAACCTGGGTGCATGGCTTCCCAGTGTCTGTGCAACACTGGAACCCTTTACAATCGTCTGGTACCATACCGATATGGTCAGGTGCTCAGAAGAGGCGCTACAGGCGTTGTCGAGCTATTAGAAAAGGCACTTGCGTCAGTCGTTTGCTGCCATAGACCATTAACGCCGAATTTCACCACACTGCCCTAAACTAACGCACACGTTAGTCGTACGTCCTACACTGTATCCGCGGCTATTTCACGTAATGTTGCTTGTCTGTTAGCACTGACAACTCTATGCAAACCCTGCTTCTCATGTTCGTTAAGAAAAGGTAATCGGCCACTGCGTTGTCCATGGTGAGAGATAATGCCTGAAATTTGATGTTCTCGGCACACTCTTGACTCTGTGGATCTCGGAATATTGAATTCACCAATGTATCCGACACTCAATGTCCCGTGGGTCTAGCTCCAGCCACCATTACGCGTTCAAAGTCCGTTAATTCTTGTTGTGCAGCCATAATCACGTCGGAAGTCTTTTCACATGAATCACCTGAGTACGAATGTCAGCTCCCCCAATGTGCTGCCCTTTTCTACCTTTTGTACGAGGTAGCCATATGTATATGTGTGTATTGCTATCCCATGACTTTTGTCACCTCAGTGTAAATAACAGAACGTAGAGCGTTTAGCTGCACCGCCGACATTGAAAGAAACTGTAGTCGCCATTAGAAGATTAAATAACGACAAAACTTCAGGGAAAAATGGAATAGGATGAACTATTTAAGAAGAGAGGGGATACAATTGCGAGACAATCACACAAACTTGTGACCAACATTGGGAACAAAAAAGAATTATATCCGGTGGAAAGAAACGTCACAGTACAAATCCATAAAAAGAGAGGTAAGAAGAAATGGAGAAATTGTAGAGGCATCTCATTAATTAGCACAGCCTAGAAATTGCTATCCAAGATTCTCTTGAAAAGATTGAAATCATATTTAAGAGAGATAACAGATGAGAAACAAGATGAATTTTTGAAGTACCAATCCACCACTGAGTAAGAGGTCCGTGACTAAGGAATTTATTGCTAGCGCACTCGAGCAGATGTAACTTCGATGGATTTCTCACGCGCTGCCTGCGATGTATAAGTTACAATAGAATCGCAGACCAGGGAGCAGTGTTGGCAGCAGTAGTAGTAGTAGCTCGTAGTCGGGCGGCTGGGTCAGGTCGCTCGTAGAGAGCAGTTGTCTAGTCGTATAGCTCACAGAGAGCACTTGTGTCCTGTATGGAATTACCAAGGCCGGTTGTGTAGAAGGATGGCGGTGCCTGAGTGATGTAGTATAAGGTAAAAGCAAAAATTATTATTATTTGTTGCCGCGCGCATATGTAATTTGCAACAACTCATTTTGCACTACTGTTATATCAAAGTCACATTTAAATAATTTTTCAATAATAATCTTTCTTATAAAGATAAGTTATGACAGTCATTCATCTGAATTTAAAGTTTTTACTATCTTCTCTTATCCATAGTCATGCCAATTATCGTAAAGAAAAATCAGTTTTTTTTATACATAACAAAATCTAGTGAGCAGCATTGCACTGGGCTGTGCCAGAAAAATTTCTTATAGGAGCCGATATATCCGCGTTATCCGGCGAAATAATTGAGGTAAGAATCTTCAGTTTATTCAGAATGACTTTTCAGGGCCATGACGCTGCCTTGCTGACGTCTAGATTTTCCAGTTTAGATTCACAATCAGCTAATTATTGAAAGATTATATATATGAGCCACAATTTTATTGAGAGGTCAGTCACCATTTCTTCCGAGGTTACGGAAATAAACAGTTGGAAGGTTACAACTGATCAGATATTTATACTGAAACAAGCCATTTTAAAATATCGGGAATATAAAAAGGCAACGGCAGTACTGATCGTTGATTCCAAGAAAGCTTACGATAGCTTGAATAGACGAATTTTTGGGAGAAATGCAAAAGTTTTAAATAACGAAGAAGATTACGTATCTTGTAAAAGTTACAATGGAAGGCTCAAAAGGGACAGTGAAAGTGGATGGACAGCACTGAATATCTTTTGACATACGGCAGGAGACAGGCAAGAAGATGGAATACGACCACTCCTGTTCATTTTAGTAACGCAAGAAGCAATGGATGTAGTAAGTGAAGCAGATCATGGGATTAACCTAGGAATAAAAATGGTGTACTGGCCTTCACAAATGGTGTAGCATTAATCGCTGAAAATCGATATGACCTGAAAATCATGGCAAAAAAAAAGCTATTTCTAAATGCAAAGGAATTTGGATTAGACACGAATGGTTAGAACACAAATTTTATGAGGGTAGATAGGAATTATAAGACAAAAAGGCGGTAAATCGTACAGATTGATGACCACGTGTTTGAAGCAGAAGAGTTTAAATATCCGGGGACTGTCGTAAATAACGAAAATGGTGAGCAAGAAGGAACAGAGGCGAGGATGAAAGCAGCATCCAAAGCATCACATTCACCCAACAAACTACTGCACCCGAAATTTTATCAGGGGGAACCAAAATAAGGATATATAAAACTGACTAGTATTACCATATGGGTTAGAAATTTGGAGAACGGATTAGTATGCAGGTAGAAAGATTAAGGTTTTCGAATGTAAAACCCCACTGAGGATCTTTTGACAAATTTGTGAGGGAGGAGACTGGTGAATGTGAAAGAACAGAGCGCTTGAGAACGTATATAATTAATCAGATATTGTTGCGGAAGGCAAAACCAGAAGACCTAGATGGGCCGGACATGTCTATTGAAAAGAGGAGGGATTGAGATTGAGAGAGGTGTCAGAGAAAAACAGCAAAGGGTGAAGGCCTTTAGAGAGATCGAAAATAAGACGGAGAGGCCAGGTAGCCAAGAATCTTCAGGTACAGGATGAAGTTGCCAAGGACAGAAGGCTGTGGAGGACGCTACTTGATGACGCCAAAACCGTCTGTGGTTTGTGGGGCCATAAAAGCAAGAGTAAGAACATCATTCTGGTCTTTACACGAAATGTACGTTGGTGGCAGGAGAATCGTTCAGCATTCAACTTCAGATGCCGGTTCTCTAAATTTTCTCGTCAGTGTTTCGTTACAAAAAAGTCTTCTTCCTTCTGGGATTTCCATTTCAGTTCATGAAGCATCTCCCTCCGTAATACTCGCGTACCGGCAAGAAATACAGCAACCTGTCGGTGAATTGTGTCGATGTCTTCTCTTAAACCGACCTGGTGGGGATCGCAGACACTCGAACAGCACTCAACAATGGGTTGCAATAGTGTTCTATATGTGGTCCACTTTATAGACGAGTTACACTTTCCTACAATTCTCCCAATAAATCAAGCTGCAGCATTCGTTCTCCCTTCTACTGTCCTTACTTCTTTATTCCATTTCATATCGCTTTTGCCGCGTTAAACCTAGATATTTAATCAGTGTATCAAGCAGTGCTATACTACTGCTGTATTCAAACGTTATTGGGTAATTTATGTTACTCATCTGCATCAACGTACATTTTTCTGCGTCTACAGCAAGCTGCGCTTCATCACATCAACTAGAAATTTTGTCTAAATCATCTTGTACCACTTGTACAATAACTCAACAACGCCATCCCGTACATCACAGCATCATCAGCAAACAGCCGCAGATTGCTGCTCATCATATCGATCAGATTATTTATGTATGCATCAAACAACGTCAAAAACAATGGATTTTTTCCTTCAGTAGAGAAAAAATTTTACTATATCAATAAGATTATCTTATGAAAAATGTTACATCAGTTTTTATTCTTATCGTAAGCCATTTCTTTTCCTGGGTGTTGTAAAATCGAAACTATTTTCCCCTTTCGGTTATCTGGCCTGTTTTGTGGAAAAATACTCAAAGCCAAAATACCAAAAGACCTCAAGGAGCATTTGCATTGTGTTACGAAAACAAATAAAGCAAAATAAAGACTAAACAGAAAGAAAACCTCGAAATTCAATACATTAATCATTGATTTATTAGAACTGGACGACACAAGGAGCTACTCACGATCCTTGTTTATACAAAATAGTCATATTTTCTGTAAGTCGATCACTATATTGATTACCAAATTACCTGTTTTGGCAGTGGCGCCAATTTTTAGACCATATATGGTTGCTACAGAGTAATCTGTTGCCACGGGACTATTGGCTCACTGTCATACACTCAGTAATATTCCGTTAGTACACGTTACTTTTAACTACTAGATCTATTTGAAAATGGGCGACACTGCCCAAGGTCGCTGGTTTTAAATTAAAGTAGCTATCGATAAACTGAGAAAAGCCTGTTTTGTTTTAATATAGTAACTGCATGTGGCTGAATGAGTGAGTGCAAGTCTTTCAGCTAGACGCTACTTCGGAAAGTTGCGTGTCCTTAACTTATCCCAGTTTTCCAACCTGTGGAAGATCACCTACAGACCAACGAGGAATCCGAACCGCATGTCGTTTCTGGTGACTTCTCACATCACTGACAGGTGAAGACTAGATTACTGGCAGACTAAGAACTTCCGTGGTTCAACGAGATTCAATCGATTTCATGCGAAAGTGATATCAATGAAACGCCTTCTGATTTTGGCTGAAATATTGCTGGAACCTTACATCATTGACAATGTTGAAGGTACTGAATATGGTTTACGAAATGTAAATGTGTTTCTGGAAGAAACTGACCGAAATATATAACAAATAGATTCAAAATTTTAACAAATTGTCAGAAAACGGTAAATAGAAATGGAAAGTGGTAATATGTTGGAGTGCTTGCTGAAAATACTACTGGGCAGCCATGATATCATTAAATTATAGTAACTCAGGCAATAGAATAACACCCATTTGAATTTCCCTTAAGGTTTTTAGCCAGTAGGAAAATAAGAGTAAAGGGGTTGGGAGTAAGAGAGGGGGAAGGTCGGGGCTTGAAAGTGGTCGTAAATTTCAGCCAGATTGACATCCAGCAGCCATGTTTTATTTCAATAGCAGTGATGGAGGGGGAACTCGAAAAAGCACAAGTGGCTAGTGTGTTTACACTATGGTCATAAATTACACTTGCATAAACATAGCCTACGGCCACATGTAAGCGATTTATTTACGTAAGGGTCAAGGTCAAGTGACATCATTGTTTACATAAGGAGAACAATGTGCGGTTTGTCCCAATATGCCCACAGCTCCACTACAACAGTCCCTTTCAAATGGAATATTGAAACTGACGAAATTAGAGAAAGTTTGGATACTTTGGAGACAGGATATGTACAAGATGATAGTTCCAGAAGTTGTTGGCAGTTACAAAGGGAGCATTAAGCAATGATTGGCTGAAATACGGAAAAGGAATACAATTAAATCCGAGTGGGTAGCTCTGAGATAAGGAATAGTGAACTCAGCAGATTGTTCATTATTAAAGAAATCTGTGAGTAATACAGGGGATATTAATTTTAACTGATGATAGGAGAAAATAAAAACTGAGTAAGTGAGTCAATTGAAAGGAAACGCAGACATCTAAAAATGAGATTGACTGAGAGTGCAAAATGGGAAAGCAGGAATGGCTAGAGGAGAAATGCCTACCTGTAGATGCAAGGGTGACTAACAGAAAAAATATGTCAGCAGTAAGAAATATGAAGAGACCTTTGGAGGGAAAAGAAGTAGCTGTGTGAATAACAAGAGCTCAGATGGCAAGTCAGTAATAAGGAAAAAGGGTAATATGAATGGTGGAAGGGACATATTGGTGAGAAATACAAGGAATACACGAGGCAATATTGAATCTATGACTTATCATAGAAGATGGGTTGAAGAGAGGCCATCCTTTTTTTGTGTCATGTATAGATTTAGAAGCAGTTTTTGTCGCAGTTAGCTGAAGTACACATATTAAAATTCTCAAGTTAGCAAGAAGGATAAAATTATCTGCTACTTTGAGAAGCCAGACTGCAGTTATAAGAGTCGAAGCAGTTAAAATGAAGCAATGGTTGATGCTATGCGATCATTTTTGCTAAAACTATCGTTCAATATAACAAATGAATAACGATAATTATGTTTAGACAATCTAAATTAACCACAGACTACAAATGAGAGTACAAGCACCCTTAAAATAAATGTCTGTGATTTCCATATGACACTCTTGTTCTGGAGGTCTGTTTGAATGTAAATAGGAGTCTCATTGAGCACAGGTTGAACACATACAGGCCGAGCAGAACAGATAGCGGGCGTTAAAAGGGACTTTACGCCTTTTCAAACAACCACCAGGGAATGTAGAAGAACAAGTAGAGAGTTCAGAAGAGTATATTGCATGCAGGCTGAATTCCGTGAAAGAGACACCGTCTGTTTTGTGTCCTTAATGACAGTAAGCCACTGAATCGTATTTTTAACATGGACAGTCCGCTGGCTCCGAAGGGACGCGCCACGAGCACACAATGAGAGAGCACAGTGTCGCGGTGCCCTGCCCTCTGCAGAAAGCTAGTATTCTGGGAAACACTAGACACAAAAAAATACGAAGATAATAGTTTCTGTAGCGAAATGAGAGGGGAAGCCATCTGGTACATTTGTGTTTAACAGCACAAGATACCCAGGTGTCAGAGTGGCACCAAGTTTATTGCCTTGTTGTTGACTGTTAAGAAGTAGTAAGAGCAGCTACCGTTGGTTTATATGAATAACATCTAGGGTGGGAGAAAAGAAATCGCTGTATGTACATGGAGATGGCCTCGGTAAGATCACCCTGTACAAAACTTTCTGAAATCCCCAGGGCTGTGTCGATAGCTCTCAGTAACCTTACATTGAGAAGGGTTGGTGGGTTGATTTGGGGGAAGAGACCAAACAGCGAGGTCATAGATCTCATCGGATTAGGGAAGGAAGTCGGCCGTGCCCTGTCAAAGGAACCATCCCGACATTTTCAAATGGTTCAAATGGCTCTGAGCACTATGGGACTTAACATCTTAGATCATCAGTCCCCTAGAACTTAGAACTACTTAAACCTAACTAACCTAAGGACATCACACAACACCCAGCCATCACGAGGCAGAGAAAATCCCTGACCCCGCCGGGAATCGAACCCGGCATCCCGAGCGTCGGAAGCGACAACGCTACCGCACGACCACGAGATGCGGGCTCCCGACATTTTCCTGAAGCGATTTAGGGAAATAACGGAAAACCTAAATCAGGATGGCCAGACGTAGGACTGAACCGTCCTCCTCCCGAATGTGAGTCCAGTGTGCTAACCACTGCGCCACCTCGCTCGGTCACACATTGAGAACTGAGTGAGACAGAGTTTTACCTTATCCCCAGTCTTCTACAATCTGTAAATTGAACAAACATCCATGAAATACAAGGAGAAATTTGAAAAAGGATTGAAGTTCAGAGAATAATTTGCAACTCTGAGATCTACAATTAAATTAGTTCAACCGGAGATGGCAAAAGATGTGGAATATCATTTGTTGAGAAGCATACTTGAAATGAACATCAACAAGTGTATTGAATGTATTAGAATTAAATAAGATGACGATGAAAGAATTAGGTTTATAAAATAAGTCAGTACAAGTAGTTGATGAGATTTTCTATTTATGCTGAAAAATGAATTGTGATGATAGAAGTAGAGAAAATGTTCAAATGTGTATGAATTCCTAAGGGACTAAAATGTTTAGGTCGTCGGTCCCTAGACTTACACACTACTTAAGTTAACTTATGCTAAGAACAACACAAACACACCCATGACCGAGGGAGGACTCGAATCTCGGGCGGGAGGGACCCCGGAGTCCGTGACAAGACGCCTCAAATCGCCCAGCCACTTCGCGCGGCTTAGAAGTAGAGAGACTGTAAAGATGCAGACTGGCAATAGCGAGACAAGCGTTTGTGAAACATAGAAATTTCTTAACATTGAAAATAAAATTAAGTGTTATGAAGTCTTTCCTGAGGGTATTGGAGTGTAGCGTTGCACGGAAGTGAAACATGGAGGACAAGAGAAACATGGACTCAGACAATTAAAGAATACAAGCTTCTGGAATGTGGAGCTACACAAGAACGTTGGAATAATGAGATGGTACTGAATTGAACCAATGAAGAAGGAAATTTATGGCGTCAACTAACTAAAAGAAGGGATCAAGGATAGTACATACCCTGAGCAATCAAAGAATCATCTATTTGCTAATAGAGGGAAGTGTGGAGGGTGAAATTGCATAGGGCCACCAAGGCTTGAATACAGTACATTAGTTCAAATAGATACACTTTGCAACAACTATGCAGAGACGATGAGG
Source organism: Schistocerca serialis cubense (assembly GCF_023864345.2). Lineage (NCBI taxonomy): Eukaryota > Metazoa > Arthropoda > Insecta > Orthoptera > Acrididae > Schistocerca > Schistocerca serialis. The sequence continues at coordinate 332,910,132 of NC_064642.1, forward strand.
CTAATACTGGATAGAGTAGGGTGAAGAGCTGGATCAAGACTGAAGACCACCATAACAACATTCTGACCTCTGTCTTCTTCAACAAATTCTGCCACTGCGTATCCATTAGTACAAAGGAAGTTATTCCTGACGCCTTAACACATGCTCTGTCCTCTTGTCCCTTCTTCTAGTAAGAGTTCCCATACACGAGGGTTGTCCAGAAAGTAAATTCCTATCGGTCGCGAAATGGGCCCCACAGTGAAAACCAGATGAAGCTTTTCACAGATGTGTTGGGTAGTGGCTCTAGTATAACCGTCGATCGCATCAAGACGCTCTTTTCAGTTGTGAGCGCACTGTGAGCGAGTGAAGGTGCCTAGAACAACGATGCCTCCCGCCAAGTAGGAGGGCCCACTGAGAGGCTTCGTCTTAATGAATGCAGCCCACCTAACACAACTGCTCCGCACTTCCTTCTTTAATGGCAATTCTCACCCGCACTCTGTAGGGGCACTGAAGACGCTCCTGCAGCCTTTTCGATGGGAAGTGTTCGATGAGCCACAACACAGTCCTATTTTGCTCGTCCTGAGTATCAACTCTGTTCACATGAAACCCTGGATAAGAAGACAACAATTGGGCGCAGGTTACGCGCTATAGACCAGCGTAAAGAATTATCGGAAAGCACAGGCGGCTGCCTTCTACGAAGATGGTGTTGGAAATTTGGTATAACGCTCCGATAAATGTCTGTCACAGCGGCGACTATGTAAAGTATCTGGAAAGTGTAGATAACTCTTGCAAATAATATGTTTCTGACTTTCACTGTGCTTTCTATTTAGCGACCGATCGGAACTTACTTTCTGTACAGGCCTCGTATATTACCTTCCTTGATACTTCCGCGGAGAACCTCCTCGTTTTTTACACTGTGGATACATGTAATTATCAGACTCCTTTCGCAAAACCACATCTCAAACGCTGCGGTTCTCTTCTTTTCGGTTTTCGGATAGCCTAGAGGACTGTCCATATTCATAGTATACTCCAGAGGTGCTAACTGAGTTTAGAAAACGTTCCTTTTATATTTTCCACATACTTTACTCTCATTCGCTTTGAGTTATTTCAGTTTCCCACCGTTCTGCTTTTGACTCACAGCTTGTCCTCTAACGACCACGACGTTGCTAGGACGTTGATCCTATATCGTCTTCCCACACACGGCAGCTACGTTTGATTAAAAGTTTTGATTAAGTTTAAAATTTCGTATATTGGCCACCTTCTAATTTTTACAAAAAGAATGAAAGAGAAAAATGTTGTCTTTTTTGTTGCTAGGCCTCGTTTGCGCAGTCGCAGTTATACAAGTAATACAGCTTACGTACCGTAGTTTGTAAATATAATAAAAGTCTTGTTTCGGCCACATGCGTTTCGCTCTACTATAAAAAAAAAATAATAAAAAAGGAAGCATCTTCTGTGGTCACTGTAACAATGCGATTTTCATTGCAGAACCCTGCTAAAGTCGTAGAGAGTTGTTTTGTTTTAAATTACTGCAATTAAATGCTATTAAATTACAATATTAACAACGGTTCTTGTTTCCTACATCAATCAGAATGTTCTTCTACACACCGGTGTTCGACTTGAGCACAGTGCACTTCACTGACAATAAATATATTTTCGTTTCCATTTTGTGAAAATCCACTTACTCCTCGTGTCCTTTACTTTGACGCTGTGGGATGCGATCATCTTTTGTACATGAGGTGTAAATGTATTAACACAACATGAAAACAAACAATCAGTGCCAGTACAGTGCAGTTTACTAAAATCGAACGCGGAAAAATGAAGCAAGAAATATAAAAATCGTGAATAATAACTGCAATGTACTCTGTTTAATATTCATAATTTAAAACGTGAGAACCGTTTACGATCTTGGCAAACATATCTGTAAAGAAAAACCACTGAAAATGCTTCAAAATAAAACGAAATGGGTACGGTCAAAACAAGGCTTTTATTATAGTCGCAAAAGACAGTGTATAAACTGTATTATTTATTCAAATAGCCCTTTTACAGTGTACAGTAAATTAATATGTCAGTTCTTGTGTATCATTCTTCTTACTGTTCGCCCACATTCGTTTCATAGTTCAGATCTCTCCTTCCGGAGCCGCTCGATGTTATGAGGCTGTTTTCTTTTCCTTTTTTGTTCGTCCCTGAAGACCACTTTCAGAATTTTGTTCCTAAATAAATTCCTGTTACGTGTGTCTATTGTGTTCATGTTTGCTTCTTTGATGTCATTTCGTGACTATGTAAAAAATGCTGGTTGTCCTTTCAGTTTCATAATTTTACTAAAGATCTGCTTCGTCAGTCTGTCACCATCCACCTTATTAGCCAAATGTCCTAAGAACGACACTTTTCTGTTGCGTGTTGTGTGTGTTATGTTCTCTTCGTATTAATAGAGATCTTTCTTAAATCAAGGAATGTTGTATTCTGTTTCTGCTGTCCTTGCGCCAAGTATGCTTCTAAATCAGTCTTCCTTCCGCACTAGTTTTAGAATTTTTACGCAGTGCACAGTCTCAGGTCTTCCTACAGTATTATATTTAGTTTTGGTGTTCCACCATAAAACCTCCTTCTGGTGTATTTTCAGGTGTCCTGAAACGCGAAGTTCATCTTATCTCTAGAGTGTTTCCCTAATTGTTGCTCAAGTTTACTTAAGTATTTGAATGATCTGACTCTATTGATTTTGTTCTGATTTGTGAATAATTAGTGTGGACAGTTTTTAACGTTTGGTATAAATTATCTCATTAGGGAAGAAATGTGTAAACTGATTATTACTGCTAGCACAATTAGATTTTCTGTCTGGATTTTGGGATATCTTTTATGTGAAGGGATTTAATGTCAGTGGAATCATATGCTCTCTTGAAACCTATAAATGTAGCTATTATACCTTTATTTCTCAGTTGTCTCATTTGCACAATATATATTACAGATTTAAAATCTGTTCGGTGCGTGATCTGTTTTACCGAAATCGACGCTGCTTTTCCTTAGTTGTCGATCTAGTAGGGGTTCTGCACCACTGAGATGTGCTTTAGATGAAATTGTGTACGTAAGTGGTAAGAGTGGTATGTTTCTTCAGTTATTTGAGTCATTTTAGGTTCTTTGTTGTACAGAGGACGTATGACAACTGTTTTCCAGTCTTCTGTTAATCTTCAGTCTTCCAGAATTTATACACTATATTTTTAAGTTTAAAAATAACGTCATCAGCTAGAGATTTACCTGACTTTGCCATAATTCGATCTTCATCGACTGCCTTTCTGTTTTTCGGTGAGCATGTAATTTCTTTAATTTCTCCGAAATCTGTGGTCATCGAGACATCGTTTTGAGTAAATTTTTAATAACGATAAACTGACCAAGGTTCATGATAATTTTGTAAATCTTCAAAAACTTTTTCCATTTTATCACAGCTTCCCGGTTTAGAGTGAGCTATCTGGTTTGTTTTTTGGTTTACGAGTTGTAAAGATGGCTGTACGAATGTGGTCAGTTGTATTTTAAACAGTTGGCAACAGTTTCCTGTCTTATGCTTTTTAGAATCTTCGTTTAGTTGGTCTACCTCATTGCTGATGAATAAATTTCTCTCTCTTTTAAAAGTTCTAGTGCCTTTATTAGCATTCTAACTTTCTCAAACCTTCTGTCTTGCTGAACTGATCATTCAGTCAGTTCCTGGTCTGAAGCTGTCACGTGTAAAACCGTCCCACGTTTCAAAGTCCTAGTTTTGAAGTTCTTTAAATGCTTGCTGTAAACAGACTTGTGCGCATTGTCTTAGCTGCCATTGTATTAACAATAGCAAATGACAGATTATGGAACAATGGTAATGGCACACCTCAATAGTGCCCTTTAACGGTCTCTTGAAAATAACTTAAAAGGCGGTCCTCGGAGACGATATTATTATTTTCCACTATGTAATGAAACTGCACGTTGTGCCATATTTTCTTTAATGTAGAGGACATATGACAAGCCAGAATTTTTTGCTGTTACGAGCACGCCATTATTGTTATGCCTATGTAACTGTAATTTCTGTGTGCTTTGTTGCTTTCTTTTCCTCGCATTTATCGTGATACTTCAAACTACAAAACTGTTAATAAATAAATGCATTTGCAAGGCATAGCTAATAAGTATGTTACAATTCATTTTATATATACTCATTAAGATATCCAGGAAATTAAAATGTGACAATGACTGTACTAATATCCGTTTTTCCATAACCGAATGCGCTCTCCCCAAACAGGAAGGAAATCAAAGCTTGACTTAAGCTATGTACACGCTAAGGTCATGTAATAAGATATGCATTTAAAAGCCTGATGAGCCTATGTGACTCACTTCATACTCACTGATGATAACTGCACTGTAGATGAAATCTAGATCTGCGACGAAGTGCGAAATCAATCGCGACTTTTCGCTGACTACCTTCCTGTCTGAATTACATCACAGGCTCTGTGCACAACGGTTCCGATGGAATACATCCAGATGAAATACATACGAGCGGCGTTCAACAAATAATGTAACAAATTTGTTCCTCCGCCAATTTTCGGAATTTGTTGTTGGACATGGTGGGATATTCCCGCTTGAGAACCTGCACTTACATGAGGTTTCGATACGTGGCGACGCTATACGCGGCCTTCATAATGGCGTCTGTAACGGAAGTGCTTTCCAAGCAGAGATCTGTCCTTGAGTTTCTCTTGGTGGAAAACCAGAGCATCGCAGATATTCATAGGTGCCTGCAGTATGTCTAAGGAGACCTGGCAGTGAACAAAAGCACGGTGAGTCGTCGGACGAGGCGTCTGTCATCATCGCAGCGAGGTCGCTGCAACCTGTCCGATCGTCCGAATACCGGCCGGCCGAACACAGCTGTTGTTAGCCCTACAGTGTTGGAATATGCGGACAGTCTCATTCGAAGTGATCGACGGATCACAATCAAACACCCCAGTGCACAACTGGACGTCTCTGTTGGTAGTTCTGATACATTTGTCCACTGGTTGCGGTGCTCAAGGATGAGTGCGCGCTGTGTGCCTTGCCTCCTAACAGACTCTTGCTTTCGCGGACAAGGGCTGCAGCAACATGGCTGTCCAAATACGACTCACGGCCCCGCCCTCGCAACTCTACTTCCACCAGTAGCTCATTTCATACCTTCCATACTTCACGTAAGTTGTGAAACCTGAGTTTCCCATGGCGTATACAGCATCCAAATGACTTACAGGAATGCAGCCGGGTGGAGTCGTCAACAACCGCCGATAGTTAATCATATTAGTTCTCCTGCCGCTAGTCGCATTAACCAATGCGCTGGCCTGTCACTTGACAGGAACTGTTTGGGATTTAGGTGGGACGGGTGGGAAGAGGGGAGGAGTTGGCTGGACGGTGCTTCATGGTCGCAGTCTGGCTCTAAATTTCAAATTGCCGGCATTGGCGAGGTTTGAACGTTTCGTGGCGCGGAGACTATACTGTATCTCGACTTTCTGTGATAAATCTCACGGAGAAAGATTTTGACGATTTTTTTTTATCTGTGCCAGGGAAAGGCTTAAATGTTACGCCGACGCCCAAGCGTGTGTCTGTGGCTGATTTTATTAATTTGGTTCAACAGTCTGTTTTAGACTACCTCCTGATGTTGCAGACAAGTTCAGGAGGCATGTCGTGTTCTGAGTGGAACACATCCGCCCAAGAGAAGTAAGTTAAAACAGCAGTTGAGTGGGCTGCTATACGTTCACTTCGAGTTGACCAGGTTAGTGCTATTTTGATAACGGACAACTGTTTTGGACAAGCAGGATTACGTTCATAAGATGCAGTGCTTACTGTCTGATACAGCGTATCGCAGGATGGGCGCTGACCCCTCAAAATTATTTAGAGAAAGACTAGCGGCCTCCTGAAGGAAAGTTCCTTGTCGCAGGAGACTATCAGGAGTCTTAATTCCTACTGTTATGTTCACAATACGTTATATGGCCTTCCGAAGGTCCACAAGGAAGGGGTTTCTCTTGGGCCGATTGCGAGTAACACTGGCGCTTCGACATATCGTGTAGCAAAACACCTTTTTAGTTTGTTGAATCCTCTACTAGATCGGCGTGAACTTCACATTAAGAACTCGGAGGATTCATTACGTTGATAAAAGGGAATGCGTTTGAATGACTCTGACATTCCAGTAAGTTCTCATGAGGTCTCCCTGCTCACTCGTCTTCCTCTGTCTGATTCGTTACGGTTCATTGAGGTTAGGTTTGAGTTGAATTAACGAACATATTTCGACACGTATTGACTTACACTGACTTTTTCTTCAGTGATCACTACTATGAGCAGACAGGTGGAGTTGCGATGGGAAGCCCTTTGTCATCTCTTGTTACCAGTTTGTTTATGGGAGACTTTGAGGTAGGTGCCTTGAAGTCAGCGGCTTTGAAAACTGCATGTTATTTTACACATGTAGGTGACACTTTTGCTGCTTGGTCTCATGGCAGTGAGAATCTGGACTACCGTCTAGAACACCTTAATTCAATATTTGTTCACGATGGTGGTGGAAAAGGGTGGTTGCCTGTCCTTCTTAGATGAGTTGGTAAGAAGGTAAGTTGCTGATACGTTGGGACATGCCATTTAGAGGAAGCATTCCCACAATGACTTGTATCTGCACTCCGATAGTTGTCACCATCTGGCTCAGATGGTACTTCGTACCTTGGTTCGGAGCACCACATAATTTCAGACGCCGTGGCTTCCGCTGAGTTAGCCCATCTTTAGGTCATGTTTCGTCAGAATGGTTATACTGAAAGACAGATCAGACGTGCATTGTGCTATGGACCAACTGTGCACTGAGTCAGTGATGATAATACTGAGACGGCAACCAAGTCTACTGCCTTTTTACTTAACGCTGGGAGTGTTTCCAACAGGATTTGTCTTATTTTACGGAAATACGATGGAGAATTCGACTACATTCCATTATCCTCAGTCGAATTAAATCAGGTAATGTTGAGGATATTAGATTAGGAAATGAGACACTTAAAGTAGTAGATGAGTTCTGCTGTTCGAGAAGCAAAATAACTGATGAATGTCGAAATAGTGAGGATATAAAATGTAGACTGAAATGGTAAGAACAGCGTTTCTGAAGAAGAGAAATTATGATAACATCGAGTACAGATGAAGGTGTCAGGGAATCCTTTCTGAAAGTATTTGTTTGGAGTGTAGCCATGTATGGAAGTGAAACATGGACGATAAACGGTTTAGACAAGCGGAGAATAGAAGTTTTTGAAATGTGGTGCTACAGAAGAATGCTGAAGATTATATGGGTACATCACGTAACTAATGAGGAGGTACTAAAAAGAACTGGGGTGAAGAGAAACTTGTTGTTCAACCTGACTAGAAGAAGGGATCGGTCGGTAGGACACATTCTGAGGCACGAAGGCATCACCAGCTTAGTATTGGAGGGATGTGTGCGAGTATAATCAATATAGTTAGCAAATTCAGAAGGATACAGGTTACGGTAATTACTCGGAGATGAAGAGGCTTGCGCAGGATAGAGTAGCATCAAACCAGTCTCTGGACTGAAGACCACAACAGCAACATGATGTGGAATTTTTGCCTGACCAATATATATAAGATTTTTCGCAAGTATCCTGCATAGCTTGCGGAACTAGCACTCATGGGAGAAAAGATGTTACAGAGACATGCAGGAGAACTTCTGTGAAGTATGAAAGGTAGGAGATCAGACACTGGCGGAAGTAAAGCCTTGAGGATAGGTCATGAGTCGTGCTTGGATAGTTCATCTGTAAAAGTAGCTATCTGCGAGGAAGTTTCAGATCGACTCATTCCGCTCCAGAGATGAAATTCTTTCGTCAAATCTTGTCTTCACAGTCTCTACAGAAGTGGTAAGTACAAGGTTGAGGTTATTCCTAGATCCCTCACTTACAGCTTATTTTTGAAACTCTGTAGGTAGACTCTTTAGTAATAGTTCGCGTCTCTCTTCAAGTGTGTCCCAGTCTAGTTCTGAGCACTTCCGTGACACTGTACCGTAGGTCAAATAACTGTTTTTTGTAAATTGAATAGCGAGGGGGTGAACGGAAAGGAAAGTGAAGGAACTAATGATATCAGCTGCGTCAAGACTTTTATGTGGAATCAGCGTCAACCAGTGAAAATGTGTACCGGACCAAGACTCGAACTCGTGATGTCCTCCTTACTAGGCCGTGGCGTCAGCCAGCGTGCCATACGGATTCATTATTTATCGCAAATTGCGGACTATGTCGGACGTTCCCTGGTCCACTCACACTCCCACCTAGCGTCACCACAACCCTCACCTAGAGATACCTCCGAACATGTAAGTAATTGTTTGTTCCAGCTGGTCATCTTTGCATACGTCCAATATCCTTAGGTAGACCTATTTATTACAGGTCCTACACGCTTATGCAATGTTCTGGGATCGGTCCGACAAGTGCTATGTAAGGAATCTTCTTTGTAGACGAACTGCATTTTCCCAGTATCCTACCAAACAACTGAAGTCTCCCAACTTCTTTACCTATGAGAGGAATTCAGAATGTAAGCTACATTTGGTTATTGCAGGCCAAATAACTTTTACTACACTTCAAAGTGACACAGATGCATGACACTATTTCTCAAAAGTAACGGTTGGGAAGTTCTACTAACCGTTCAATTCTTCAACAGCAAAAATCTGCTCTGGCTCATGGAGCGATTTGAGAACTACCGTGAGAACATCCTTATCGTTTGAAAGTCTCTCTCTGTGTCTGTCTCCTCACCCGTCCCCCCCTTCCCCCCCTGATGTTATAACAGCTTGCCGAAAAGCTCGAAATCTCATTGAGCTAGGTCTGGACTTTCCAATCAGCATCACCCTCTACGCAGATTTGGTCAAATTGTTGGCACCATTCCACAGCGGCTAGATGTGACACTGCATTTGGTCGCCGGCCGGAGTGGCCGAGCGGTTCTAGGCGCTACAGTCTGGAACCACGCGACCGCTACGGTCGCAGGTTGGAATATTGCCTCGGGCATGGATGCGTGTGATATCCTTAGGTTAGTTAGGTTTAAGTAGTTCTTAGTTCTAGGGGACTGATGACCCAGAAGTTAAGTCCCATAGTGCTCAGAACCATTTTTTTGCATTAGGTCGATACACCGCCAAACTTTCAAGATGAATCTGCTTGCGATTTAGGCGTTTCGCCCCCCCCCCCCCCCACCCCCAACAATTGTTGTTCTGTCCCTTATACTTAACTTCATCTTTGGAGTAGGTTTTCAGTAGCTGCGTCATTTCCCTCCTGCACTGTGAAGCACCTGTTGTCTGTACTCAGCACAACCTCGCAGCCATAACTGAGCCTATGTGATCATTCCATTTCATACTTCCACAGATTGTTACAACCAAATATTTGCATCAGTTTATCGGTTTCAACTATGACTAGTTGATGCTATAGTCAGAGGACACTACATTTGCCTCGTGTTGCTTTGTGTACAATTTTTGTTTCTGGGCATTTAAAGCTAGTTGCCAGTATTTGCACCAGTTTGAAATTTTAACATGATCTAATTAAGTGGCATGGGGTATTAACCCTGAATGAGGAACAGAGCTATTTAATGTTCTATATAGTTTAAGGTCCGACAGAAGTTCGGCTGCCTGTTTATTTTATTCTTAGTTTGGTACATGGTTAACACGTTGGAGAACTTTCACAAATTTCAATGTCAGCACGTGGATGGGGGTTACGTGTAGTTGGAAATGGGACATTCTGTGACTGATGTTGAGTGTTTAGTGCGATAATTCGGTCTTTCTATTTCTTTTCATTTCAAAGTACGTCCATTTATGCTAGCAATTTTTATAAGCACAAAATATTGAAGACTTGTACAAAATTTTCGTGTAAAACATTCTGTACTTGCAAGTCCAGTCAGGCGTATAGCTTCATGTTTTTGTATGGCAAGAAAGTTGAAAGATGTGGAAATATTGGACTTACTCCAAAGGGATTTTCCGTCTGATGACGATACGTGAAATAACCAAAGCAGTGATTCAAAAACTAAATACGTTCTTAATAAATTAGAACTCAACAATCTGAGGGCCAAACAAAGGAAAAATAGCACCACACCATCCGTCATAGTTCAACAGCATGTTCCACTTATTCTCTAGAAGCTGAAGAAATTCAATTTCAAGAGAGCAGTGATACCAAGAAACATCTTCCAACTCCTCTCAGAACAGAAGAAGGAAGAAGTGATCCTCACTTTAAGTGAAACTTCCTCTTTGCATGTAAAACATGGCAGTGCTGGAAAAACTCTTACGTTATTTGATTTTCAAACACCTGAGTAAAACTGAACGTACTCAGACAGTTCTCTCTTTCCTTATTCTGATCATCACTAAACTGACACACACTATTTTTTGCGCAACACAGTCTGACTTTCAATAATCCCTACAAAAGAATGGCCCTGACTAACAATAACCTATTCCTTTCATGTATCACTTACCTCACAAAAATCTTCATTACCCGAACCACTGCAATACAGCGAGCGCCAATATTCCCAGCTAAATAAAAGATTCTAACTACTGAAGCCATTAACTACTGATAGGCATAGTTATCAAATGAAAGATTTTGATAGAGAACAAACAATGTATTGTATTTACCTTAATAGTGTTCAAAAGTCATTATATATATATATATATATATATATATATATATATACCAGTTCATGACATCCAGTCTTACAAATTTCCTTTTTCTGACGGACACACGTCCAGATCGTCCGCTCAGAGTAACCTCTCAAAACTCTGGCATCTCTCTCGCCACATCCACTACTGCTGGCACATCACCTCCAACTGCCGAACGCCACACGCTGTTCACATCCAACTGCCCAACGCTACACTAACGAATATTCAAACAATGAGTCCAACCAGCCACAGACAGCACACAGCGCAGTCAGCGATTTTCATACAGAGCACTACGTGGCGTTACCAACATAAAAACCTAGCCTACTTACACGAGATGGAATTCGAACCCGAAGTATTATAGCACTTGGACACATTTCATTGTTAGTTGTGGGAGATGCGAAAACTGTGCTGTTTACAATATAGAATCAAGGCCTCATTCAAACTATCCTCATTGTTAGGTGTATATATATGTGTCAATGACGGAATAAAATTGTTTTTATTAGTACCACTTATCATGAAGCAATTTTAGCATATGACTGTACCAACTGTACAGTATGACCTAACAGGACTGTCAACCCCTTATTTGAAAAGAAAACAGAAATAAGGTTCAGAAACTATTTTTGGTGGTTTTCTTTCTGCTAAAGCAGTTACTAACGTAGTATAATGATATACAAAATTGGAAATTGCCAAAGTCAAAGAATATTCAGTATTCAGGCTGTAAAGGGACTGCAAAGGTGTACCGTTGAGACTTGTCACAACTACAAAGAGATTTTTCCATCAAACAGTAATCAATAGAGGAAAGGGGAGGTTCGAAAGACCACTGCTATAGACACGACCAATAATCAGTGGCTAGGGAGGCAGTAAAGGTGAAATATCACTGCTGCAGCGAGGTGTACCCACGCGTGCTATAGACCCAGCAGCGTCAGGTCTCAGCATTATTTTGTTTTTCTTGTTGTTGTTTTCTTTCTTTTCCTCCTCAGGTCGGTCACGCACAGCGGCGCCGCGCCTTGTGTGCTGCCGTGTGGCGGGCTATGCCGCCGCCGCCGCCGCCGCCGTCGTGTTTCGTATGCAGCGCCGCAGCCCCAGAGACGGCCGCCACAGTAGTTGACATTCCGACTGGCCGGCCAGCGACGCCGGCGCCCGCCGTTATTTATTTCGGCGCCCGCTGGGGGAGAAACGCGGTGTAAACGTGGCCGCCTAGTCTGAATGCGCACTTAAATTAAGCTGGCGCCTCGGCGTCAAAGCGCCTGTTTTGAGAATCCGGCCGTGTGCCCAAGACGCAGTCAACATATTCACGTCATCTCGGTACGAGCCCGAGGTGAAAATTTCCCCGCCTGGCAGGAAAAAGTACAAAAAGAAACCACTTGTTTTACTCCTCTACGTCTACCACTTGGTCTACAGAGTTCCTAACCGGTGGGTACCATTTTTAAAATTCGATAGTGAGTGGTTTGCAGAAAACTCATTCATGACAGCCTTACGAAAGGGATGAAAACTCACCGAAAAAATAAAGTTAGTAATTTTTTTCTCGTGAACATATATGCAACCCTGGTATACATTGATATCCACGCGCCATAGTACCATAGCTCGCCGTTAGGGAAGACCTGCGAGGTGGTGCTCTCCATGTTCTTCTTTTAGTGTTCAACCCTGAGGTTGGTTTGCAGCAGAGCGCCATTCCTCTCTTCTGTCTGCCTTCCTCTTCATTTCCACGTACGTGTTACATCCAACGTCACCCATGATCTGTTGTTCAAATGGCTCTGAGCACTATGCGACTCAACTTCTGAGGTCATCAGTCGCCTAGAACTTAGAACTAATTAAACCTAACTAACCTAAGGACATCACACACATCCATACCCGAGGCAGGATTCGAACCTGCGACCGTAGCGGTCACGCGGTTCCAGACTGAAGCGCCTTTAACCGCACGGCCACACCGGCCGGCGATCTGTTGTATATATGATATCCTTGGTCACCCCCGTCAATTCCTTCCCTCAATAGCTCCTTCTGTTATTATTCCAATGATGTTGTTGTGTCGTAGCCCGCATCTCGTGGTCGTGCGGTAGCGTTCTCGCTTCCCACGCCCGGGTTCCCGGGTTCGTTTCCCGGCGGGGTCAGGGATTTTCTCTGCCTCGTTATGGCTGGGTGTTGTGTGATGTCCTTAGGTTAGTTAGGTTTAAGTAGTTCTAAGTTCTAGGGGACTGATGACCATAGATGATAAGTCCCATTGTGCTCAGAGCCATTTGAACCATTTTTTGTTGTGTCGTAGTATGTGCCCTACAAGTTTGTCTCTTCTTGTTTGGGTGTGCCTCCACAGAGATCTGGCTTCCTGTATTCTTCTAAGCACTTCTTCATTTGTTACTTTGTCTCTCCAGCTGGTCTTCATCATCCTTCTATAGCACCACATCTCCAGGGCCTCTAGCCGTCTTCTCTTCCAATTGTTCAAGTTGCACATCCGTATAGGGCCACACTCCAAACGAAACCTTTCGTGACAAGTTTCCTTATTTTCAGACTGATGTTGTTGCTGGTGAGTTAAGTTCCTTCTCCGATTAAATGCAATTTTGGCTTTTTGTATTTTGGTCGCAATTTCTTTCCGGCTTCTACCATCTTTTGTCATTTTGCTTCCCAGGTAAGTAAATTCCTCTATCACTTCCAGCTCCTCTCTTCGAATTCTCATTCTCAGAGGTTCATATTTTGCTATTATATTGCATACCATCACTTCAGTCTTTTTCTTGTTTATTCTTATTCCATACTGATTGCATAGGATTTTTTCCATTGTTCTCAGAACTTCCTCTAGGTCTTCTTTTGTCTCCGTGACTATAGCAATATCATCTGCATAACGTAGCACGTCTATCTTCTGCCCATTACTTTTGATCCTCACCTCAGCAGATCCTCCAACTTGGTCTATAGCTTCCTGGATGTAAGCATTGAATGTAAGAGGAGAGAGAGCACATCCTTGCCTTACCCCTTTTCTACTATTTACTTCTTGTTCATGGTGACAGTTCCTAATCACTGCCACCTCATTCTTATAGAAACTGAGTATCACATGGATGTCTTTATACTTTATTCCACTTTTCCTGAGCACTCTGAACATCTGTTGCTAGATAACGTTATCAAATGCCTTTTCCATGTCTACAAAAGCAATATAAGTAAGTTTATTTTTCTGTAATTACTTTTCGATAACGAGTCTCAGTGCCAGGATCGCCTCTCTTTTTCCCAATTCCCTTCTGAAACCAAACTGATCTTCACTCAGCATGCCGGCCGTAGTGGCCGTGCGGTTCTAGGCGCTGCAGTCTGGAGCCGAGCGACCGCTACGGTCGCAGGTTCCTCGGGCATGGATGTGGGTGATGTCCTTCGGTTAGTTAGATTTAATTAGTTCTAAGTTCTAGGCGACTGATGACCTCAGAAATTAAGTCGCATAGTGCTCAGAGCCATTTGAACCATTTTTTCACTCAGCATATCCTCCACCTTCTCTTCAATTCTCTCCAGAACTATTTTTATGAGAATTTTTGATGCATGTGATATTAGGCTTAGAGTTCGGTACTGTTCGCATTTTGTAGCTGCTATCTTATTTGGTATAGGAACAATGATACATTTCTGGAAGTCTGTCGGTATCTCTCCTGTGTTATAGATGGACCTAATAAGTTTAAGCAGCACCATTTTCATGCTGTCACCAGTTCTCCATGTAAACTTCATGAAATGTCTGCGCCTCTTTGTTTTGGCGCATCTAATGACGACCTACGTTACTGTGTGTACCATGGTTGCACACATGCTCCCGAAAACAAACAAAAAAATCCGTAACTTTATTTTCGCGCCGGGATAGTAACAGGCGTATTTGCAGATAATGAACAGTCGAAATGAAAGCATTTACAAAGCAATTATCACTTTAAATGTTTAGCACAATGTGCACTGATGGACGAAAATCCCAACACCAAGAAATAATAAATGTAGAGTAATGAAATTTCGGCAATACCTTTGTCTAGGTAACATACTTAAGACATTAACGTTGCAAGATCACACGTTAATGTAAGCGCGAGAAAAACTATTGGAAATGTGAAATGCTGGTACATTAATAACTGGCGTTGCCGCCAGAATGTTGAATGTAAGCATGCAAACGTGCGTGCATTGTGTTGCACAAGTGCCGGACGTCAGTTTGTGGGAAGGAGTTCCATACCTGTTGCACTTGGTCGGTCATTACAGGGTCAGTTTATGCTGTTTATCGATAACGCTGGAATTGTCGTCGGATGATGTCCCATACAACAGCGGAAACTGATAGAAGAGACCCGCTGGAGTACTGTTCACGAATCGCAGCACAAGAGGTCGAATCAGCAGCCAGACGTACAGTTTTGCTGCCAGGGTACGTGGAATAACCACGAGAATGCCCCTGCTGTCATACGAAGTCCCACCCCGACCCCAACTCCAGGCGGATGACAAGTGTGTCTAGCACGCATACACGTTGGTTGCAGGCCCTCAACTGTCCACCGTCTAACCAACACACGACCGTCACTGGCACCGAGGCGCAACCAACTTGCTTGAGAAAACGCAACAGACCTCCATTATGTCCTCCAATAAGCTCTCGCTTGACACCACTGAAGTCGCAAATGGCGGTGGTTTGGGATCAGTGAAATGCACGCCACAGGGCGACTGGCTCGGAGCTGTTCTTGAAAAAACTGCCGCTAAAATTGCTGCTGAAGCTGCAGTGCGATACGCCACAGCCATACGCTAAAGGTCCCGTTGGTTAGTTTTACCCGCGTTCACACTCAGGAATGCCCCAACTGAATTCTTCAGTTCCTTGTTCCGACACGATTCAGAGTTGTCCACAGTTTCCTCGGTAGATTGTATCCTTCCGTCTTCCTGTCAGGGTCGTTCACAAAATTTCGATTCTTATTTCCATTTAACCTCATAGGTCTTTCTTAGCTGCCTTTTGAGTCGAAAGCTTGAAGCTATTCCCTGATTTTTCGTACCGATACCATAAATTCATTTCTGATTCTTCTTAATTCATCTTCTTGTTTGTTCTGCTGTTTTATTTGTCTTATTGGATCATGCTCATCTTGTAACCCAATTTGATGTAGTCTAGTTTTTACTGATTTTATACTATATTCTTATGTACTTACATATACTAGCTTCTTATCTTTTGTACAGACAGAAATAATGATAAAAAAGAAATTCTTGAAAGAAAATAGTTTGCTGCGAATCGTACGTGAAACGTAAAAATATCACAAAACTGAAGTAGTTATTTACCAAGGAAAACAATATAATTGCCATTTCTTGTATATATAATCAGGAACTGCTAAGCAATCACAACTTCATAAACCCCTCATTTTTTGAAAAATGAAGCCAAAGTATCTGGCACACCCTATTGCAGCACTCGATGTTATTTATAATAAGTACTGTATTTGACGCAATTTTTGTTGCATAGACCAACGACTGGAATGTTTCACCAGCGGCGAGAATCCTTAACACGACTGCTGGTATATGTCAGGAAGTAAACACAGGTTACACACTGGAAGTTTTTGCTATTATGAAATTTTGTATAAAAGACAGGGCGTTTAAAAAAGAATCGTCCAACAACGTACTGTTGGAAATGGTTACCACTAGGTAGCAGCAGTGTGCGCCCACTTCAGTATTTGTAAACATGGTGTTGGGACAACAGAAAAGGTTTTGGGTTCTGCGTTTTGCGCAGTGCGGAATAACTGTTCACCGAGACTTTGGTACTAGGTATGGTTGGATCCTTCTACAGAACAGAGCATTACACAATGGCATGAACAACTTCGAGAAACAGGTTGTTTGTGTAAAGACAAATCGTCGGACCGTCCCCGAGTGTCTGACATAGACGTCGAACGCATCCGCCATACTTTTATAAGGAGACCGCATAAATCCGTTCGCAATGCAGCTTGACAGCTCAACATGCCCCCGATGTCCGTCTGACGCGTGTTGCGTCGACTTTTATACATGAAACAATACAAAATCCAGCTACTGCAAGCTCTTCGTGTAGGTGACAAACTACAGCGTGTGGAGGTCGGTAATTTCATTCTTGGCAAGGTGGAGGATGACAGTTTTCCTCCACGCTTAGTATTTAGTGATGAGGCAACATTCCATTTAAATGGAAAGGTGAATCATCATAATCAGAGACTGTGGCATACGAAATT
The DNA here is from genome assembly GCF_023864345.2 of Schistocerca serialis cubense. Classification (NCBI taxonomy): domain Eukaryota; kingdom Metazoa; phylum Arthropoda; class Insecta; order Orthoptera; family Acrididae; genus Schistocerca; species Schistocerca serialis. The sequence continues at coordinate 332,926,869 of NC_064642.1, forward strand.
TTAATGTGGTTTGTGCAGTTTCACGAGAAAAAGTTTATGGTGTGTATGGTCCATTTTTCTTTGCCGAGAACACTGTTGCAGGCAGCACAGATCTCGATATGAACTTCCTTTTCCTACAGTCGCAGACTGATTCGAACAACTTCATTTGCCAACAGGATGGGGCACCGCCGCACTAACATCTGAAAGTGCGGGAATTCTTAAATCAGTGGATTACTGATCGATGGATCGGTCGCACTGGACCAAATGATTGAACCTTACATCAGTGGCCTCCGATGTCACCAGACCTGACTGTATGTAATTGTTTCATGTGTGGGTTTATACAAGAATCTGTTTATGTGCCTCCGTTACCAACAACAGTTAATGAATTGAGACGTCGCATAATAACAGCTGTGGACACTTTAACTCAAGACATACTTGCTGCAATGTGGGAACAATTTGAATGCCGCATTGAGGTGTGTCTTGCATCTCAAGGGAGGGATATTGAACAGCTATGAGAAGGTATGTAAAAATAAAACGTTTGGAGTTTCCTGTTCATCAAAAACAAAATTCATTGTATATGTTCATTAGTTTTAGAAATATAGACGTGCCAAATCGGATGATTCTTTTTGATGCACCCTGTACACACACCTGTGTCTTGTTGTTATTGACTGAGTCATGTTTTTAACTTGCCAATAAATATCTTTTTCAGTTATGGTGAGCGTAACGCAAAGAACACTCTCCCATTCGAATGAAATTAGGAAGCAAATATCGATCTTGAAACCTGTAAGGTATCCCTTATTTGCAGATAAGAGCGCAGTTTATTTTATTTCCAGTTTTGCCATTTTACACACGTGAAGTTAGTGTATCAGCGCTGCAGTACATGGTAAGGAGCGAGCGCTATGTTCCCACACTGGCTACCAGAGTCGGTTGGCCATCTGACGCCTTCAAAGCCAGCTGGATGAGGCGCCGATGCAGAAATCGCTCGTGAAGTCATCAAAGAGATACTTTTATTCTGCTGCCAATCAAGGAATTGTTATTAATAAATATTTGCTAACAAAAAAATGGCTCTGAGCACTATGGGACTTAACATCTATAGTCATCAGTCCCCTAGAACTTAGAACTACTTAAACCTAACTAACCTAAGGACATCACACACATCCATGCCCGAGGCAGGATTCGAACCTGCGACCGTAGCAGTCGCGCGGCTCCGGACTGAGCGCCTAGAACCGCTAGACCAACGCGGCCGGCTATTTGCTAACAAAAGTTGCCTTTTGCCACTCATACATTAGGATTAGTCTACAGGTCATAAATACTATCTTGCGGTAATTTACACTGCCAGGAGACGTTGATATCAATAAATAAATTAATAACTTTGACGTAACCGAAGATGCACGCTCTTGTACGAGCTATACCAATTGTGTGCTCAAGTTACGGACTATGCGGCATTGTCGGATGTCGTCGGTAAGATGCCTTTCAATCTATTCATGTAATAGACCATGCTCTCGTACCGTTAATAGTTAACTTATGATCACTGTGAACAAGTTCATTTTAAGGTGTTTCTTAAATAGACGCGCCATAATGGCATCCCGTGAAAAATTATTTGCACGAAAAAACTTTTTCCCGCTTCATTACGAAAAACGTTAACAATGGTACTGCACTTTCAGTATCAGACGACGCTGCTACGACTCTGAAAGGGATGTAAAACTAAGAGAGCATCTCCACATAAGAGGTAGGAAGAATTCCTACGCGGCGGCTCACTAAGTCAGTTCAAGGACGGACTGGTCTAATTATCGCAAAACTCGGTTGGGAAAGCGTGGCAAGCTAAGATGTACGTCCCTTATGCTACCATCTACGGACTCTAAACTGAGGGTCTGCAGCTCGTGATACAGCGACTGGCATTGCTGCATTTGGATCACGGGGTCCCGGGTTCGATTCCCGGACGGGTTGGGAATTTTCTCCGCTCGGGGACTGGGTGTTCGTGTTGTCATCATCATTCATGAAAGTGGCGATGTCGGACTGGTTAAAAATTGGGAATTGGTACGGGTGCTGATAACCGCGCATTTGAGCGCTCAACAAACCAAACATCATCATCATCATCTAAACTCAGACATATCTGGAGGTTTAGTACGAGTTGGGGGTTCTTGCGAACCTACGCGAAGTACGTTACCTCAGTGTGATGGTAGTCAATACAACATCAAGAATATGAGGATATTAAGCTTGCACAAACTGACGTAACGGCCTTATATTGTGCTCCTGCACGGGGAATTCGCTGTTCAAGTCATCAAGGAGCCTGGAATCTTATCCGCGATTCTCTGCGCGTTTCTTCGACAGTCGCTAACACAGATACTGCAGCTAACTTGCGCGCATCCATTTCCGTAAAGAGTTGTGTGATTTACCAGACAGATGCGGCCAAGAACTGTCACTGGTAAGAGCTGCGGTCGCGAATCATTGTAAGGACCACGTTGCGTAACACAGCATGAAGGAACCACGACGGATACCAAGTCTCGCGTGCTTCGCGAGGAGAAACACGTCTCCTGTGAGGACGTCTTTAGTGACGTGCAGCGTGCGAGACAATCATACGACGTGCAAGTCTAGGGACTTGCACGTAAACCTTTACTGGCGGACACGGAATAAAACTCTGCACTTTTACAGTCAAAGTAAATGTCGCCAGCCTCACTTTTACTCCCATGACAGAGTTAAAATTGTATGAATCCGTGGTGTCTGTCCTTTCAGACATTCATATAATTGATAAGCCTAGATGGGCAGTGGATCCACCTTCTTCAGTACGAATGCACAAATACGTCCGACCTCCTGTGGGAATCTCTTGAGTGGTTAACGGGAGTATAATGGACAGGCACTGCAGATAGGTGGCGCTCGGTGGGAATACGGATCTGCCGTGAAGCACACCGAGATAGTTTGTGCAGTTGCGATAACGCTGTGTCCCGGATGACGCAGTGGTTACCGTATCTACCTCAGTATGCAGGAGATCCCGAGTACGAACCCCGGCCCGGTACACATTTTCGCACGTCGCCGCAGTTTCCGCTTAATGTCCCGTTGCAGCTGACACCAGTGATCCCCTTTCAGTTTACCAGTTTACATGTACAGTTAAAATCGTCACTAATTAACAAACTGAATTAGTCTAGTAATTTTCGGTAAGATTCCGACATCTGGCCACTGGAAAATGCACACCGTTAACAGTTCACATACCACCTCACCTGGTTTCAAGCTACTTCCGCCGATAGTAACGAGATAATTTGGCCAAAACACACACAAAAATACACTTCAAGCTTCCAATGAAACAAATGGACTGTACTGGCTTCAATTTGAATACGTCAATTCCGTCGCGTTCATTAAGCACTGCCAGCAGCTAGCTACTGGGTCCGCTTCTGCTTACCGAGCACGCAAACGCTCATAACACAGCAATTAAAATAATAATAATATTATATTTTACGCATGTGTATGCGAAATGCGCTTACCAGCCTTTTAAGATTTCCTCTTCGGAGAAGTAACTAGGCCGATCGCTAAGGATTACTGACTGCCGAATTAAGAAATTCACTACGGAACACCAGCTCCATTCCAGCTACGTTCAGCACTCAACACTTTCTTCGCACTCTCGGCAGGGCATCTCAGCTGACTACTTCCTTTTATCAGTTGCAAGGAACTCCACGAAATATGTTTCTTCTTTTTTTTCAGCGGGTTTAAGAAGCCAATCGAGGAACCATAAGTTAATGGTGCCTAATATAGTCTGAACTTCATCGGAAATCAGTATGCTCCTCATGAGATCAGATGCGTAATGCTAAAAAAATGCTTCGCGATGAACAACGCAGAAGAGCCCTCGCAAATGAAACACGGATGTCGGTCTTGGGCAATCATTTAAATAAGAAAAGGAGCTGGGATTGTCTACGCTACGAAAAGCGACAATAAGTCCAGGTTGACCAGTTTATTTGCTTTCATGAGCACAAAAGTGACGAAAAACATAAAATGTATTTAGATGTGGAACAAGACAAAGAGAAAAAACATTAATAAACACTAGGGGAAATTGCTTGATTACACTCTAAGCACTGTCGAGTGAGCCACATGGAACTGCGAAAACATAAAGGCAAATCGTCTTCTCTAACGACCATGCTCAAACCATTCTTCGGCGGTGGGACAGAAACAGTTGCACTGACCATACTGTATGGTAACAAGCAATGAACAGATTGCTCGAACTGTGCGCTGTATAAGCAGCTATATAACTAAATGCATGGGGAACGATGCACTAGGATAAATTTAATCGGAATTTAAAACGTTAACAGACAAACATGATCGTGGTATGACAAAAAGCCATGCGTTCCCATAAAACCACCATTCAGATTTCTAACGCTAGCTGCTATTCGTGTCCAAATTATTTCCATAATATATATCTATCACTGGGCAGAGCAGCGCTCACCTATGAAGAGATGCCGTCGGGTGTCTAAAGAAGAAGTCTACCTTCGCCAAGATCTGACGCTGGAGGCGAAGTTCGCTCCGAGCACCAGGGGGTAGACATCTGCGCCTGGCGGAATATAACGTCCAAAGTGTTGAAAGTCTTCTCTGCCGGAAACTACTATGAGAGTGACTATAAACTTACTTCCTCATGGGTCGCCTGTACGTGAGATTCAACTAACTGACAGGGGGTAGAGAAAGATGAGAGAACCATTAACACTGGTCTTGCGCAGTTCTCTCTCATACATCTGCAGTTCTACATTTATTCCAGTTGACAGAGTTGCGCAAATAATGGTATCATACGAAATCAGAGAACTGGCAAACTCATTTTTTGGGTATAGAAAAACAGCTACTATCTTTTAAAGCTTATTCAACCTTGAAATCAACATAATAATGCCTGACTACAATCAATTTGAAACACATCCAGGCTCCACAAAGCCTTTCTCCTCCCTGGACACCAGCATTCGGCTCTTTTGGCCACTATAGACGAGAAACCGCCCTAGGTGCGGCCAGGAATAATGTGCTACACCTGGTGCACGTTCTTTAATCATCTCGATGTTTACTTTTACAGCCTTTCACTCCAGAATATGTTTACAAAACCATAATCACTGCATCACTTTGTTCAACGTGGGTATGAAAACGTCTTCAAAGTCGGCACAGTGCCCTGTAATCAAAGGACCTCCCATGTCCCCATTTAAAGCCAAGAGTTATTGGTAAACATTTTACTTGTTTATTATTTATCATAGACCGCTTTCTTTACGACAAAATTACCTGTTCCATAGAGAATTAAATTTATGTGAATCTTCATGACAATTTGGCTGTTTTTATTTTCTTTTTCTTATATTCTGAACATTGAATTATGTTTATGTTGTCTGCCACGCTAATTTACCTCACATTTCTTTCTTCCCACTACTACCACATTAAAACTTAGATTACTCGCTATATGCTACTCTGTTCTCTTATGGGATCTTTTTTCACTCATCGTTGGCTGTTTCTGAATGCGAATATATAAACATAAAAAGCTCTATTACTGCTACCACCACCTTCATTTTTCTACTACTACTGCTACTGAAAATTATGTTTCTGATACCTACATTAATATTAATACTTCTTCAATGATTATTTATCATAATGTTATAATTGTACTAATAATATAAATGTAATATAATATATATTCGTATAAATATAATATAAAATATAAATAATAGACCGCTTTCTTTACGACAAAATTACCTGTTCCATAGAGAATTAAATTTATGTGAATCTTCATGACAATTTGGTTGTTTTTATTTTCTTTTTCTTATATTCTGAACATTGAATTATGTTTATGTTGTCTGCCACGCTAATTTACCTCACATTTCTTTCTTCCCACTACTACCACATTAAAACTTAGATTACTCGCTATATGCTACTCTGTTCTCTTATGGGATCTTTTTTCACTCTTCGTTGGGTGTTTCTGAATGCGAATATACAAATATAAAAAGCTCTATTACTGCTACCACCACCTTCATTTTTCTACTACTACTGCTACTGAAAATTATGTTTCTAATACCTACATTAATATTAATACTTCTTCAATGATTATTTATCATAATGTTATAATTGTAATAATAATATAAATGTAATACAATATATATTCATATAAATATAATATAAAATATAAATAATATAAAATAAAATAAATTCCTAGGAAAACGGTTAAACAGTTATTTTTCCTACGGTAGCTTCACTGTAGTCTGACATTGACCCCCCCCCCCCCCCCTCATGGACCCCCCATATATATATATATATATATATATATATATATATATATATATATATATATATATATATATATACTTTGCAACTATCGGAATCTATCTAGTTTCTCTCTACTCTCTACTCTTCGTACCAACTGGACCGCCTGTTGAATCCAGTAATAATATGTTGCCGCTTGCTGACAGCTTAGTTATGCATAAGAGTGCATCACCTGTATTTCTTTTCGTCCTTCTTAGGTACGCTTGTGGCTACCTCGCTTCACTTTTCTGTTACCGAACAAACGATCGTAGAGCTGTCGGGCTCGGTTCTCATTCCCCAGTGTCTTTGCTGTGATGTCTGTTGGCTACAGTTACTTCTCGCTTTTTCTGCGATAGCATCAACTATAAGATTTAAGCTGTCAAAGTCCTCTTTTACTTTTATTATGTTGTAAACAGTTGCCGGCCGGAGTGACCAAGCGGTTCTAGGCTCTACAGTCCGGTACCGCGCCACCGCTACGGTCACAGGTTCGAATACTGCCTCGGGCATGGATGTGTGTGATGTCCTTAGATTAGTTATGTTTATATAGTTCTAAGTCTAGGGGACTGATGACCTCAGAAGTTAAGTCCCATAGTGATCAGAACCATTTGAACCATTTTTTGTAAACAGTTGTACCTCTTAAAGTACGCCCAGCTGCCTTTACTGTATTTTCAAATAGGAGATGTTCCCATAGAACATAATATCTAGTGTACTGTTATCGCCACAGTCGCAACTTGTCGTTGCCTTCTTACAAGTTCTATTCAGATATGTAGGATATATCGAACGTCCGGAAGGTAGTCAACCAGTTCCCTACATGGCTCAAAACGAGTTGTCTGAAGCTCTTCGCTTACACCAGGAACAAACTGAAACTTTCTCTTTCGTGTGAGGAATCCCATCTCTGCTGTCATTCAGTAAATATTAAATTCTTTATTAACAACGAATTTGTTTGTGGTCATTTGCAGGTGCAGCGGATATACGCCCATTAAAATCGATCCATTATAAATGGTTCTGAAAACCTGCGACTGTGAACACAATAGGTTTGTTTATAAATAATTTTTCTGTTGCCAGTCACGATTTTCTTTATTTACTTTTCATACGACGCGTTTCGGGAAATGATTCCTATTTTCAAATGCGTTTTTTAGTGTGTATTACGCCATTTCTATGTGATGTACTCGATGTGTGAGAGTGTGCTTAATTTCGTTGACTTTAGTACAATATATAGAAACACACGATTTTTAGTTGGCTATCGATCATTTTCTGAAGTTACTGTCGAAATTCAGAAGAACTTGCACTTACAGTTTTCTTCTAAATTTCGCTACTAACTTCACAAAAAGATCGAGAACCGACTAAAAATCGCGTGTTTCTTATATATTGCAGTAAAGTCGACGAAACGAAGCAGACTCTCACACAGCGACAACATCACATTGAAATGGCGTAATACACACAAAAAACGCACTTGAAAATGGATTCCATTGAAATGGTTAGGTCTGTAGATCTTGGAAGCTCCACAACTTCGTCGCAGAATTTCTCACTGTATTTTTCTCGCTGCAGTGGGACGTTTGACCAGTCGAAAGCTGTCAGCCTGGAAAACACTCACTATCACGAGAAAAATCACTCCCACTTGACATCAGCATAGTAGGATCGAACTATATATACATCCCATTTAGAGGGTAACGGAGAGACCGACACAATCTGGAAAAAGCTCCCTTCCCATGTACACTGATGTGACAAAAATCATAGGATGTCTCCCAATATCGTGTCGGGCCTCCTTTTCCGGGCGTACTGCACAAACACGACGTGGCATGGACTCAACAAGGCGTTGGAAATCCCTTGCAGAAATATCGACGCATGCGAAACTGTTGCCTTTGCAGGATTTTGTGCGCGCACTGACCTCTTGACTGTGCACCGTAAACGTTCGATGGTATTCATATCAGGTGATCTGGGCGGCCAGATCATTCGGTCGAACTGTCCAGAATGTTCTTCACACCATTCGCGAACAGTTGTGGTGTGGGGAGACGGCGCGTTGTCACCCATAAAAATACTATAGTTGTTTGGCAACATGAAGTCCACGAATCGCTGCAAATTGTCTTAGATGGTTCATTTAGACGAGAGGACCCAGTCCACTCCTCGTAAACACAGGCCACACCATTATGGAACCGCCACCAGCTTTCACTGTGCCTTGTTGACAATTCGGATGCATGGATTCGTAGGGTTTGCGCCACTACTCGAACCCTACCATCAGGTCTTATCAAGTATTATCGAGAGTCATCTGTCCAGGACACTGTTTACAGTCGTCTAGGTTCCATCCGGTATGGTGCCGAGCCCAGGAGAGGCACTGCGGTCGATGTCGCGCCATTAGCAAAGGCAATCGCGGCGGTCTTTTGCTGCCACAGCCCATTAACGCCAAATTTCGCCGTAATGTCGTAGCGGATACGTTCGTCGTGCATCCCACGTGGTTTTCTGTGGTTATTTCACGCAATGTTGCTTGTCTGTTAGCACTGACAGCGATACCCAAACGCCGCTGCTCTCGGTGGTGAAGTGAAGGCCACGGATCCTGTAATAATGAATTTCCTATCGATCACCGAAAAGGAATGTCGCACGCGTCTACCTCCATCAATGATTCCGCGTTCAAAGTCTGGTAATTCCCGGCAGTAAGCACGTCGGAAACCTTTTCATGTGAATCACCTGAATACAAATGACAGCTCCACCAGTGCACTGGCGTTTTATACCTTGCACATGCGATACTACCACCATTTGTACAGGGTGAAAAGTATTTAAACCGACAAACTCTGGGAGGTTGTAGGAGACATCAAAACAAATATTTTTCCCTATTGTCATTTTTTCCTATGAGGAGTATTTAAACCGGTAGAGGAAGATTTCTCTGGCGGCAAATTAATTAAACCAACAAACACTTTTCCATTTTTTATGACCAAGATACAACACATTAACCCAATCCAATTTCAGTTACAGTAGATTTTCAGAAATGCCTCCAGTGACACGTAAACAAAAGTTACGCCGTCGGATCATGTTCTGTCTGACACCGGCAACAACCCCAGGAGTATCCTGAATTATTCCTGCTGCTGCTACTATCCGGGCAACCAGATCCTCTTCTGATGCAACAGGAGTTGCGTAAACAAGGTTGCGAGTCTCTCCCCACACAAAAAAGTCCAGACGGGCCATATCTGGGGATCGAGCAGACCATGGTACAGGACCACGTCTGCCAATCCACGTTTCTGGTAAACGTCGGTCCAGGAATCGACGCACACGACGACTGAAATGTGCCGGCGCCCCGTCATATTGGAACCACATGCGTTGTCTTGTAGGGAGCGGGACGTCTTCCAGCAATTCTGGCAATGCTCTGGCGAGAAAATTGTAATAGTGCCTGCCATTTAATGGCCTAGGTAGCAGATTCGGCCAAATTAAACAGTCCCCAACACCGACCCACACATTAACGAAGAACCGCACTTGATGAGCGCTAGTAACTGTGGCATGTGGGCTATTCTCACTCCAAACATGCGAAGTGTGAATGTTGAAGACTCCATGACACCCGAACGTTACTTCATCGGTAAACAACACAGAGGATGGAGAAGTAGGATGCATTTCACACTGTTCCAGGTACCACTGCGAAAATTGTGCTCTGGGTGGATAATCAACTGGTTCCAGGTTGTGGACACACTGTAAGTAAAATGGACGTAACAATTGCTCTCGAAGGACTGTTCTTACCGTCGTCTGATTCGTCCCCATGTGACGTGCAATTGCACGAGTGCTGATTGAAGGCTCCCGCTCCACATGCTGCAATACAGCTTCCTCAAATTGCAGCGTTCTTAATGTGCGAAGGCGTCCCTGTCCAGGTAATCTGTTACATGAGCCGGTCTCACGCAGACGTTGGTACACAGCGGCAAAGGTCGTATGATGTGGGATACGGCGATTAAGGTATTGTTGTTGATAAACCCACTGTGCAGCTCGTCCGTTGTGGTTGGCTACGTAGTTCGCACCAACCATATCGGCGTACTCACTCCAGGTGGATCGCCCCATTACTAAACAGAGATAATGCACTACTATACTGGTGGACAGAAGTTGCCTACAACTGAAGAGCATAATACGGCCTCCACCGGTTTAAATAATCCCCATAAGAAAAAATGACATTAGGGAAAAATGTTTGTTTTGATGTCCCCTACAACCTCCCAGAGTTTGTCGGTTTAAATGCTTTTCACCCTGTATATGTGTATATCACCTTCCCATGACTTTTGTCACCTCACTGTATACCTGTAATCAGTCGAGAATGAGACCGCAGGTGTGCCCACGAATGTCGTGTTGTAACTGGTGTGCCATCTCGATTCATCTCCATTTCCAGATTTACACCGTCTCCCTCCAATATATAAGTCCATTGCCGTAATGAGTGCACCGTTTCACATGATGTGGGTACGAAAACGTCCTCAAGAGTCGAGATAGCACACCTGCGACCAGAGGACTTCCCACGTCGGCTTTTAAAACCCACTGTTAGACGTGACGGGCGTACAGAAGATAACATTAAAAAGCCACCACGTAGGACGAGGGCCGGTAGGTCTAAATCTTCTTAAGAGCCGACATGCGCGGCGTATTCTTTCCTTTTTTTCCCCCCTACGCTCATAAACCTCTTCGAGGAATCCGACCGCATGAGCGGCGGGCCGTCGCCCGGACTGCGCGGCGACGCGATCTGCAGCGACGTCACGTCCGCCGGCGCGAGTGGACGCCCAGCCGACCAATGGCGAGGCGGCCCTCTGCCGGAGGAGACCGGGCCGCGAGATGGAATCAATCGCCGGCGCATCCGAGTGGGAGCGCGGGCCGCAGATCGGGCCCCGGCTGCAGCCGCGGCATCAAACATCGCCGCCGGCGAATAAAGCTTGTAGCCGGCCACTCATCAAGTGTCAATCTGGCGGCGCGCACGTCGGAAAAAGCGACAGCCCGTCCAATTGTGGCGACCATATAAAGGAGCGGACCGGCCGGACAAAGCTATCGCCGCGCTCCATCTGCAGTCGCGAGCCTGGCTCAACGGCAGGGGTAGGGGGGCGGGGACACCTACCCGCGGCCACACACCGCCGCCGCGCAGTCAATATTTAACAGGCGGCGGACTTCTGTCGGCCGACGACGCGTGGAAACCTGAACCTGAAACAATATGTAGCCGCCGCCGCATCGCCGGTTTGCATGTCTGAGGAGGCTCCCCGCGGCCTTTGTGTCCGCGGATCTGATGGCCGTCGATGGATAAACACCCCCGCCGTACGGCACTCTTCATCAGCTTCCCAGCGTCCCACGTGCGTAGCTGAATGCGCAAGCCTGCAGACGGCCCTCACCCATTTAAGGGTGAGGGTGCAGATTTTAGCCGAGCGGTCTAGGGCGCTGCAGTCATGGACTGTGCGGCTGGTCCTGGCGGAGGTTCGAGTCCTCCCTCGGGCATGGGTGTGTGTGTTTGTCCTTAGGATAATTTAGGTTAAGTAGTGTGTAAGCTTAGGGACTGATAACCTCAGCAGTTAAGTCCCACAGGATTTCACACACATTTTTTTGGAGTTTTTACTTACTTCTTGATAGGGTTCTGACCGGAGTTCAGTTTTTCGAAGTGGCAATCTTGATGGATATTTTACTGACAGAGCCCAAAAGGCTATTTTGGACGACGAATGTTAAAGATTGTTGGGTCCCAGACGTCAGTGTTGCTTGGGATTGGGCGACAGGGTTCGGGAAAAAAGGCAAATAGTAGGTTGGCCTAAGTGACAGGGAGTCTTGGCCATCAGTATAGTGTAAAAGTTCCCTTATTACCAAAAGCAAGGATTGGAATTAGTACTGAACAACGAGGACACCCTCAACATACACTGAAGCGCTAAAGAAACTTGTCTGGGTATGCTTATTCAAATACAATGTAAACAGACAGAATGCGGCGCTGCGGTCGGCAACGCCTATATAAGACAACAAGTGTCTGGCGCAATTGCTGCTACAATGACTGGTTTTCGAGATTTAAGTAAGATTCAACGTGGTGTTATAATAGGCGCACGAGCGATGGGACAAAGCAAAGGTAGCGATGAAAAGGGGGTTTTCCACAACGACAATTTCGCAACAGTACCGTGAATATCAGGAATTTAGTAAAACATCAAATCTCCGACGTCGCTGCAGCTGGAAACAGATCCTGCAAGAACGGGACCAACGACGACTGAAGAGAACAGTTCAACGTGACAGAAGTGCAACCCTCCCGCAAATTCCTGGAAATTTCGATGCCGGGCCATCAGCAAGTGTCAGCGAACGAACCATTCAACGAAACATCATCGGTATGGGCTTTTGAAGCCAGTACCTTGATGAATGCACGACACAAAGCTTTACGCCTCGCCTGGACCCGTCAGCACCTGGACTGATGATGACTGGAAACATGTTGCCTGGTCAGACGAGTCTCGCTTCAAATAGTATCGATCGGATAGGCTTACACGGGTATGGAGACAACCTCATGAATCCATGGATCCTGCATGTCAGCAGGAGACTGTACAAGCTGTCAGAGGCTCTGTAACGGTGTGGAGCATGTGCGGTTGGAGTGATACGGGAACCCTGATACGTCTCGATACGACTCCGACGGGTGACACGTACGTATGCATTCTGTCTGATCACCTGCATCCATTCATATGCAATGTGCATTCCGACGGACTTGGGCAGTACCAGCAGGACAGTGCGACACCCCACACGTCCAGAGTTGCTACAGAGTGGCTCCAGGAACACCCTTCTAAGTTTAAACGTTTCCGCTGGCCAACGAACTCCACAGACACGAACATTATTGAACATATCTGGGATGCCTTGCAACGTGCTGTTCGGAAGAGATCTCTACCCCGTCGTACTCTCACGGATTTATAGACTGCCCTGCGGGATTCATTTTGTCAGTTCCCTCCAGCACCACTTCAGCCATTAGTCGAGAACATGTTACGGCGCGTTGAGGCACTTCTGAGTGCTCGCTGAGGCCCTGCACGATATTAGGCAGTTGTCCCAGTTTCTTTGGCTCTTCGGTGTGGTACGAGTTGTATCCACGAAAGACCAAGTCTTCACACAGAGACGAGGACTAACTAGCACCATTCCCTCTGTTAAAAGAATCTGTCAGTACACTCCGTCTGCGCCTATAACACGACTTGCAGGAGTTAGCTAACCTGTTGGAATTCCATCTGCTGTTCCGAACTATTGCATATAACTCAGCTCAGCCCTGCTCAGCTAGTAAATTTGGCTGTTTTTGCCAATACTACTGTCTCTCCACTTTCACCAGGACTCGCCTGCCTGATCTATCATCTACTTCTGTCTGCTCAAACTGCTGCCACTCACTCTATGGAGCTTCTGCATCTGGTTTTTAATCAATTTCCCCTTCCTCCCCCGCCCCCCAAATCCCTCATTTGGTATATTGTTGAAAGACCGTCGCCATCTCATTGGCTCTAATTGTGCCCTGTTTCCAGAAGCTGAGTGGAGGGAGGGAGGCGTATGTTGTAAATTCGTTCCTGGACCTGCTATAGGCTCGTCATGACGTACGTATACGACTGCCTCCTATGTTCTCAGTTTACGTAGGATGGACAAAAATATGGAAACACCGTAAGAAATATATGTTTGAAGGCAAATGAAGACGCTAGCCAAGTCTGCAGGTTGTGCTGTTGTAACTGACCACGAGTGGCACCTGTGCAATGTCCTCAATACGCTTTAAGTGTCCGTCATGGTCAGAACAGTGTCGCCGTAGTTCTGAATTCGAATGAGGGCAAATTATTAGGGCTCGTATGGTGGATGCTTCCGTAACCAAGATAGCCACAGTGTTTGCTGTTTCAAGAGGCACCGATCGAAGATTTATACCGCACACAGGGAAAGCGGAAAAACATCGTCCTCTAAGTCACAACACCGACGAAACTTTGTGCTGAACGGTCGTAACAGACGTTCATTGAAGAGGATTGCGATGAACAGTAAGAGCATGCCAACTCAGGAACCGAATACAGCACTCGCGAACCCTGTCAGCACAATAACACCATGAAGGGAGCTCCATGGAAGGGTAAGCTGCAATTCCAAAAGCATATATCAGTGATACGAATGCCTGTATCAGGAAAACTTGGGAGAAGCCATTAAACCTGGAATGTGGAGCAATTGAAGAAAGTCATTTGAACGGGTGAGCCTTTTTTCACAGTATTTCCAACTCCCAGTCGTACCAAGAGTGAAATATGTCGAGGGTTCGGTAGTGATTTGGGTAGCCGTATCCTGTTATTCCATGGTCCGCATGGTTACTCTGCAAGGGCGTATTACTCCCAGTGACCATGTGATAATTTTGGCTGATCAGGTCCAGCCATAGATACAATGATTGTTGCTCGGTGGTGACTCTTTGTTCCAAGACAACAGGGACCCTGCCCACACAGCTCGCATCTTCCAGGACAGGTTTAGTAGAACGATGATGAGACCCTGTCCACGCAGCTGGCATCTTCCAGGACAAGTTTAATAGCACGATGATGAACTGACGCATTTTCTCTGGCCATAATACTCATCATATCTGAATATCAGTGATCCTTTGTAGTCTACTTTGAAGTAAAGATGTGAGATCGTTATCGATCTCCATCGTCGGTACCTGAACTTGCCACTATTTTGCAGGAACGACGGTACAAGATTCCCTTGAGAACCATGCAGGACCTTTATTTATCCATTCTGAGACGACTGTTTTACTGCACCGTATTAAGCATGATAATGTGTTGCATTTTTGGTGTTTCCTTATTCTATATCTGAGAGTGCTTACATTATGCTTGTCCATCTTCTTTTCGATCATTAGTGCACATTATAGTAGAGCTCACCAGATAGGACTGACGGACGACAACGAATAAGTTGAGAGAAGGGTGGATCGTTTTATATTATCTCGAAACAGGGGAGCAAGTGTCACCAATATAAAAACAGAGTTTGGGTGGCAATCATAAAAGCCAAAGAATTTTAAGTTGCGCTCAGATCTTTTCACGAATTTACAGTTACTAACCTTCTCCTCCAAATGCCAAAATATTTTGTTGACTTTCACTTACATAGAGAGAAATAACCAACGTGACAGAACAAGAGAAGTCAGAGCTCACAGGTAAAGATTCGTATGTTCCCTTTCCCACATCTTACTGCAGGGTAGAACGGCAGAGAAACATTCTGAAAGTTCTTTTGGAAATTTGTTGTAAGTTCCTATTGTACCAAATTGCTGAGATCATTGGTCCCTAGGCTTATACAATTCTTGTTGTTGTTGTTGTGGTCTTCAGTTCTGAGACTGGTTTCATGCAGCTCTCCGTGCTACTCTATCCTGTGCAAGCTTCTTCATCTCCCAGTACCTACTGCAACCTACATCCTTCTGAATCTGCTTAGTGTATTCATCTTTGGATCTCCCTCTACGATTTCTACCCTCTACGCTTCCCTCCAATAGTAAATTGGTGCTCTCTTGATGCCTCAGAACATGTCCTACCAACCGATCCCTTCTTCTAGTCAATTGTGCTACAAACTTCTTTTCTCCCCAATCCTATTCAATACCTCCTCATTAGTTATATGATCTACCCATCTAGTATTCAGCATTCTTCTGTAGCACCACATTTAGAAAGCTTCTATTCTCTTCTTGTCCAAACTATTTACCGTCCATGTTTCACGTCCATACATGGCTACGCTCCACGCAAATACTTTCCGAAACGACTTCCTGACACTTACATTTATACTCGATGTATACAATTCTTAATCTATCTTAAACAAACTTGCGCTAAGGACAACACACACACCCGTGCCCGAGGGAGGACTCGAACCTCCCATCGAGGGAGCCGCGCGCACCGTAGCAACGCGCCTTCGACCACGCGACTACCCTGCGCGGCTTTGAAAGTTCTATGTATTTTTTGGCAAACACTTAGAATGAACTGAAAAGTAATCATGTAGATGTAGATATAAATGTAGATCAACAGTACTGTCAGACTGTTCCCTGGAGATACTGTCGTCTTCTGGAAAATACCGTCTTTGGACCATATAAGGAAACGCAGAAAGACCGATTTTCTATTTGGACCATAATACTCCGGAAGCTCTCTCTAAATGTAAATAAACGTGTGATAATGCCCATACAAAATAGGAAAATCACAATAGTATCTGATTACAAAATAGTAGTGAAGGTTTTGAACATGTCATATCGTTTAAATACTTATGAGTAATGCTAAGCAGCGATATCAGATGGGACGAACAAGTAAATATGTATTAGGGAAGGCGAATGGAAGGATTAAATGTTTTAGGAAATTTGACGGTAAACTGCAGTGTCTATGAAATGGAAATAACATACAGTAAGTTACTGCGACAAATTCTAGAGCACTATTCCAACTTTTGGGTCATTATAAAGACGACAAAACACAGACGTCGAACGAATTCAGAGAAGTGATACTATATCATAACAGGTTAGGGTAACAAAGATGCTCGGGGAATAAAAGAAAAGAATGATTAGAAAGCAGTCAATGTTTTGTGAAATGATTTGTCAAAAAGTAGGAAATAAAATAGAAAGATTTGACACGTCTTTAAATGATGCTCGAAACCATTTACAGCAGTTGTGACGCTCAAACGTTAGTGACCTAAGGAGAGCACTGAAAGATATTTCATCAGACAAATATCCTCTACTGCTCTTCAAAATTCTAATATGGTAAGTTAATTCTCAATCGGAACCGTATTTGCTGTACATGGTTCTGAGTATCGTTCAAAGGCGCGTTAAATGTTCCTCTAACATAGTTTTCCTTTTTAGTTCTAAACAGATCATTTAAAAACCATTTGACTGTTTGTTTCTCAACATGCTTTTCATTTTTCAGTTTTGTTCAGAAAGCGTGGAACCTAATATATTTGAACACGGATCGGTATTTTTTTTTTTTTTTTTTTTTTTGTTATTAAGAGCGCACAAATCAAGATAAGGCAGAGAATTTTCAATTAATGAGTACTCGAGTGAGCATTCGGCTCCGAAAGCCTATATCGATAATGTTTCGTTGAATGATTAGCACAGTGACGCTTGTAGATGGCCCAGCATTGAAATCTGCAGCAGTTTGAAGTAGGGTTGCACTTCTGTCACGTTGAACGATTCTCTTAAGTCGTCGTTTGTCCCGTTCTTGCAGCATCTTTTTCCGGCCGCAGCGATGTCAGCGAGTTGATTCCTGATATTACCGGTACACTCGTGAAATGGTCGTACGGTAAAATAACCACTTCATCGCTACCTCGGAGATGGTGTGCCCCATCTTTCGTGCGTCGACTGTAACACCACGTTCAAACTCACTTAAATCTTGATAACTTGCCGTTGCAGCAGCAGCAACCGATCTAACAACTGCGCCAGACACTTGTCTTATATAGGCATCGCTTATCGCAACCCCGTATTCTGCCTGTTTACATATCTCTGTATTTGAAATTCGGATGCGTAAACCAGTTTCTTTGGCGCTTCAGTGTATTTGACTAAAGTCGAATGCAGAACCACATTTGCCTCATACTGGTTACTAAAGCTCATGCGACTGATATTGAATGCAAAAGCACATCTGACAAATAATTGATGTGCATCTCACTATAACTGACATTTAAACGCATCGCAGTTAATGTGTTATTTAAACAAAACGCATTCACAGATAACGTTGCTGGCAGCACAACGCAACCAAACCATCCGCTCCATCGCCCTGTATCTAAACATACTTTAAGCATTTCAGTGGTAATGTGGAGTGCGCGAACAATTCCCCCTTACCTATAAATTACTGCAGCCTCCTTCACTCAGAAACATAGAGATAAAAGAAAGCGATGCTGCGCTATGCCTGGCAGCCAGTTATCGTGCAGTGGAGTAGCCTGTACTGGGCAAGTGATTACTAAACTTTTCTCTTATTTAATCTGAATGTTTTGTGGATTCTTACTGCAAACGTAGACAGCACGTGATGAATAAACGGGAAAGAAATACTAAATCCCCAATAATAAGACATTAGAAAAAAATATGACTGCAGTGTGAGCTCAGATGGACACCCACTACTAAGCAAAGAAGGGAAAGCAGAAAGGTGGAAGAAGCATATAGAGGGTCTATACAAGGGCGATGTACTTGAGGACAATATTATGGAAATGGAAGAGAATGTAGATGAAGACGAAATGGGAGATACAATACTGCGTGAAGAGTTTGACAGAGCACTGAAAGACCTGAGTCGAAACAAGGCCCCGAGAGTAGACAACATTCCATTAGAACTACTGACGGCCTTGGGAGAGCCAGTCCTGACAAAACTCTACCATCTGGTGAGCAAGATGTATGAGACAGGCGAAATACCCTCAGACTTCAAGAAGAATATAATAATTCCAATCCCAAAGAAAGCAGGTGTGGACAGATGTGAAAATTACCGAACAATCAGTTTAATAAGCCACAGCTGCAAAATACCAACGCGAATTCTTTACAGACGAATGGAAAAACTAGTAGAGGCCAACCTTGGGGAAGATCAGTTTGGATTCCGTAGAAATGTTGGAACACGTGAGGCAATGCTGACCTTACGACCTATCTTAGAAGAAAGATTAAGGAAAGGCAAACCTACGTTTCTAGCGTTTGTAGACTCAGAGAAAGCTTTTGACAATGTTGACTGGAATACTCTCTTTCAAATTCTAAAGGTGGTAGGGGTAAAATACAGGGAGCGAAAGGCTATTTACAATTTCTACAGAAACCAGATGGCAGTTATAAGAGTCGAGGGGTATGAAAGGGAAGCAGTGGTTGGGAAGGAAGTGAGACAGGGTTGTAGCCTATCCCCGATGTTATTCAATCTGTATATTGAGCAAGCAGTGAAGGAAACAAAAGAAAAATTCGGAGTAGGTATTAAAATCCATGGAGAAGAAATAAAAACTTTGAGGTTCGCCGATGACATTGTAATTCTGTCAGAGACAGCAAAGGACTTGGAAGAACAGTTGAATGGAATGGACAGTGTCTTGAAAGAAGGATTGAAACGTCCCCTTTGAACAATTATACATGACTGTGCTTAAACTGACACACAATATTTTGTTAGCGCAACGCAATCTGACTTTCAAAATTCCCTACAAAAGAATGGCCCTTACTAACATTAAACTATACCTTTCACAAATCACTTACCTCACAAAAATCTTCGCTGCTCAAGCTACTGCAATACAGCGAGCGCCACTACTGTCAGCTAAATAAAAGATTCAAACTACTGAAGGCACTAACTACTGATAGGGATAGTTAGCAAAATGAAAGATATTAATAGAGAACAAACAATGTATTTACCTTGATATCATCAAAAGTCATAATATATATAGCAGTTCATCACAAATTACAAAACTCCGCCATCTCTCTCCCCACATCCACCACTGCTGGCGGCTCACCTCCAACTGCGCAACGCTACGCGCTGTTCACATCCAGCTGCCGCTGCCCAACACTACAATGGCAGACAACAATGCAGACTAGCCACAGACTGCACACAGCACAGCCAGTGATTTTCATATTGAGCGCTACGTAACGTTGCCAATAAGAAAACATAAACAGCCTACTTACATAGAGAAAACATAAACAGCCTACTTACATAGCCCCCATGCTCCCCACAAAAAATGTTTCAAATTGGTTTGGGCAGTGGCCAATACAGATTTGAAAAAATTTTTCATAATTACAATAACAAAGAAATCAAATGCACACACTTATTGATACAATGTTGGTCAAAAGCTAAAAATTTCTCACAGTCCATAAAGACAGTCCACATTGTTCATCACAGTAAAAATGCAGAGTTTTTCTCAAAGTCTGAGCAGTAAAAGAAAATGCACACAGAAGTAGTGGATTTCCATGCAGTCTTGAAGAAGTAGTGTTGTCCTTTCAACGGAAAAACAGTGCTGACTCTTGACATGCAGACAGGTAATGCTCCACAACAGAGCAAACCCACAGCAGAGTCATTCGACGTTTTGAAGAATATTGGTAGGTAGGTCATCACAGAACAGACCCACTGTAGTCCTGGTAGAGATTACGGTATTGGTGGGCCACCAGAGGTGCAGACCCACTGCAGGCCTTGTAGAAATAATGGTACTGGTGAGTCAGCAAAGGTGTAGACCCACTGTAGTCCTTGTAGAAATGGCCAGCAGCCATCTGTTGCGACTGTGCAGGTGCACAATCACCATCGAAGAGTCTTGCAGAGAATATAGCAAGTCCATAAACCTCCACTTGTGCACTCACAACGTTTTTGGAATTGTCCTTAGAACCAGCAATGCTGTTATCCAGTCCCTTGCAGAATTATTAACACACGTGCAAACACGAACAGTCCCTACTTCTCACATATTGTCCATATACTATGACCAACAGAAACGTGTGCAGTGAAATGTAACTTAATTTGAAGAACTGGTGTCTGTACAATTATAAATTTACTATATGAAAATACAATTACAAAGGTACAAAATACATCATTAAAGAACATAACAATACAGATAACATTTGTAGTAACACAGGCTTTACAAAAGAATAGAAATAAACATATACATCAGTGGAATTATGACATGAGTACATACATAAAGCATCACAATAACTTTTGAAACATCAACTTCACACATGAGCATTGAACAGAACAGAATTAATAATGTCTAACATCTTTACAAAGTAAATAACATATTATTAATGCCAATTATATTCGAGGATAACAGTATTCCTCATCATAGTGAATGTAGCTTAATATTAAAAGAAGAAAAAATTCTATGAAACTACACAGAGACAGGAAGAAAACAAATACTCAAGGGTACACAAACACATAGTGGGATAACACCAATAGGAAAGGACAGGGTTCGTTTTCAGTGTAACATTTGGTACTGCAGTCCAACCCAAAACTTCATATATCTTTCCTCTTATTTCATCCTTTGTTTCCACCAAAAAAATTCTATCTAAGCATGCTTTCTGTATTTATATGTTCACACATTTCTTACCTCAACATTTATTTCCAAGAAAATCCTACCTAAACCTGTTTTCTCAATGCATTTCTTCCAATTCATCGAAACTCATTCTCTTAGAGGCTACCCCCTCTTAAGCTAACTTAAATCTACTGAGCTCAGATGCTAAACTAAGGGACGAGGCAATGCAGCAGCACAAAATAAGTAACACAAACAGCAATGACCAAAAAATTGGAAAATTGCAAAGCAAGCTACAGTAAATCTAAATTACCAAGCAATGTAACATTACAACTAATATGAGCCAATGTGCAGCAACAAAAAAATAAATCTGGCTTAGCAGAGTAACACAAATTAAAGTTCAGTAGCACTATGCCTGGCAAACAGCAGCAGAAAATTAAATAACTTCTACCTAAACATGACATAGCTAAAGCAGAAAAAATAATACACTAAAGATAACAATGCAGATAAGGGAAATGTATATTCACATCTTAATGTCTATGTAATTAAAGTGGTGCACCACAACAACTTATTGTAAAAAAAATATTACCATGTACTTGAAAAGAAAATTATGTGTTACTGTTACTAGTTCCTTCTTAGTGTTCTTTCCTTTCCAAGTGCTCCTTTTTTAAAGAATGTGGATCATAAAATAATTATTTAATAGATCTGTTGACAGAAAGTGTTCCCATTAGCAAATGCATTTCATTTTATAAAAGCAATGCTGAAAAACAGGTATCAAATGAAATAAGCAATTACGTAAACCAAAGCATAAAAACATCATTCAATAGCTATGTGGCATTTCGTAAGTCAGTAGCTCTCAATTCTCGTAGAAAGACACTTGTCATTATCAGGTTTGCAGATGTAAGAATATTTCCAAGGATAATGGCCTCCCCTTTTTTTTTGTTCTACCTGTGCCGCTGAAAAGGGCTCGCAATAATGGCTTTTTCTCCAGGCGTCTGACACAGCTGGGTGCCCGCGACGCATTACGTGCAGGTGGTCACTTAACTTTCGTACGGAAATATTTACGACAGCAGTTTCTGCTACCGTGGCAGTCTCATATAAAAATATTTCACAGGTCAAGAATTAGCATTGCAAATCTGTAGAAACAAAATCCTATAAATGTAAGTGTCCAAAAAAAATATTGGTCAGCATTGTGATACAGTCACACATTTCATAACTCTTAAAGTACGTTTCTTGGTTTCCAACATCCTTTTCATAAATCAGAGTCCCTAAACACTACTCATTATTCCTTACCTCATTATACATATACATATTCGTCGACACTTCTTCAATATTTCATCGTGAGAAATACGTAGCATAATAAACATTCCTCAACAACATAATACACATCGTCGTCATAATAAGAACATCATAACACTTCAGTCAAATCTCAAAATCGTTGTAACTTCCTCCAACAATTTATAAAGCGTAAAAAAATTCTCTGCTCATGTCAAAAGTGTCAGCTGCCTCAAACGTACTTTAAAAATCATGATCTCATACCAAATACATCATTCAAAGCTCTCATAGTATCACAATGATTCCGAAAAAATATGAACAGTTTACAAAGTACAGACAAAATACAGTTTCATAAGTGTGAAGTTATCCAACTGTATAATTGCGTAAACATGTGTCATTGATGTAGTAAAATAAATGTTTGTCTCTATCAGTTAAATAATCAGATAGCTGTGTAATTTGTGTGTTAGAGAAATAAGGTACCGATGTGTAAAGTTGTATAAGCAAATACCATATTAGCTAGGGTTCCTTGTGGTTGCCACACACATGGTACACAAAGTAAGCGTGTACCCCCCTGAGGATTAATGTAATTATACCCTCAGGTGTTACAGATTACACCAATGGAATGAAATATATCACGGAAAACTTTCTTTGTAATTCAAAAATCTTTAAAAATAAATGTTTTAAGTATAAAATTGATCACTGAAATGCGTGTCCTGTAGCGCTAAATGTGCATCTTGTTGTAAGATAATCTCTGTGCAAGTGTCGTAGTTATTTTCCTCCGAAAGCTTAGTTCTGCAGAAGCCAATGTACTTACCTCATGATAAACAAAAGTGAAATGCTTTGCGTATAGATATCGTAGTTATTATGCTTATTGGCGTGATGAAGAAAGTACTGTACAGTAACGTAATGTTGTGCCACGAAAAAGGCTGTCTCATTGTTGCTATACCACAAAAGTTACTACTAAAACATGTTTTTCTTTCCAGAAGAATTCAGAAAACTGTGCAGATATAAAACAGATACACCGCAAAAGCAACATTGTAAATTGTCACTCATTAGTAGCGTCGTGATAAAAATCGCGTAGCTGTGCCATCTGGTATCTCTCAGAAAGCACTTTAAATTCAGAATGTATTTTCAAATAAACCAAAATGTTGCATTAAAATCTCATTAGCAGTACTGGTAAATGTTCTAAGTATGTGAGCCTTATAGTCGTTACGTAATCGTGCAACAAACAAGCAAGAATGTACACACACAATAACACTGTGACGTCTGTTTACTATAACAATGCATTCGTCATTTCTGTTTAAATAAGTTCTCTTGGTTCTTGATTGGATATTTAATTTCAAACATTGTTGTATGTTAACAGATTCTAAGTCTGACAAAGCATATTAGTAATGTGAAGCGAAAAATTTTATGACAAAGACTAAGTTAAAAAGCAGATTATCTTTCAATAAACGGTTTTACATGTGAAATGTGGTGTAAACCTTTACTCTTCCTAGTACGCAGAGTTTCAACTTCAACGCAATTATCATGTGGTATGCGTCGGATTCTGTAAGGTCCATTGTAAACTAGAAAGAATTTGTGACTCAAGTGTTTCTTCTTATGTGACAATGAATGAGCTTTAATGAGAACTTTCTGACCAATATACAACTTCTTTGCATTTGCTTTACCGTGTAGTTTTCTCCTTTTGTCTGCTGCAGATTTTATATTTTTAAGAGCCAAATCAATTATGTCTTTGTGTCGAAGTTTACGTGTATTCGGGAAAGGTACAAGCTCTCTGATTCTGTTCGGTGGTTCTTCATTCTTCAGTACAAGAGTAGGTGGTAAAGCAGTGGAGTCGTGAGGCATTTCATTCAGCACGTTTTGAAATAAGTGTAAATATCTGTCCCAATGCTGATGCTTTCTGTGACAAAGTCTGCAAAGCTTATTGATTTCTTTCATAATCCGTTCAGACGGGTTGCAATGTGGTGAGTACAATGAAATAAAAACGGGTTTGATTTTATGGTTGCGAAGCATGCGTGACCAAACAGCAGATCTGAATTGCGGTCCGTTATCTGAAATGACTTTACTAACGTGTCCAACTTCACGTAAGAAATTTTTAACAAAGGCGTTGGATACAGACCGTCCAGTGGCTTTACGTAACGGAGTGAAAGAAACAAATTTTGAAGTAAGTTCAACAGCGACTAGAACGTACGAAAATCCATTAGATGTTCTGACAAGCGGTCCCAAGAGATCAACAGCAGCAAATTCTTTTAATTTAGAAGGAATGATAGGAAACAACGGAGCATGATGTGAGACAGTAGATGGTTTCGCCTTTTGACAAAGTTTACAAATAGACAAGACTCTTCGAATTCGCTTTTCCATATTGTTAAAATAACAAGTCGTTCGAAGAATATGATAACATTTTCGTGGGCCAAAATGTGCGTAGCTGAAATGAATGTACCAAATGAGCTTATTAACAAAATCGTCTGGAATGCAAAGTACCCATAGCTTGTCATCAACAGTGCAGCGTTTGAAGAGTATGTTGTTTCTAACCAGGTAATAATGCCGAATCTGTGTGTGTGTCTTTTCATGCCATTTGCTCTTGATGTCTTTCCAAATCGGATCTTTATCTTGTTCATGAGCAATGTCCTTTAAAGATGTGGTGATGAAGTTTTCAAAGGCGACTTTCTGAATGTAAAGAATACTGAAATTTTTCTCGAGGTTGCCTTCTGTGGTACTTTTCTCAAGCCCAGCCGGTGCGCGTGACAGTGTGTCCGCAACAATGTTCTCCTTGCCGGGAATGTAGACTATTGTGAAGCGGAATTCTTACAGAAACAATGCCCAACGTTTTAACCTGTCATGATTTAATTTTGAAGACATAAGAAATTGTAATGCACGATGATCACTGTATACTTTTACGTGCTTACCAGAAAGAAAGAAACGTAATTTGTTAAATGCCCAAACGATAGCTAAAGCTTCTAATTCAGTAACGGAATAATTTTTTTCAGATTTTGTTAGCACTCGGCTAGCAAAAGCAATGGTTTTCTGAATCGTAGTGTCATTTTCTATGGCTTCTTGAAATAAATGGGCACCAAGACCGACTTTAGAAGAATCCGTGCTAAGGCAGAAATCTTGTGACAGATCTGGATGAGCTAAGATTGGCGCATGAAGTAACGCTTCTTTCAAAGAATTGAATTCCAACTGTGCTTGTTCGTCCCAGTTCCAAATAGTATTTTTTCCAGTGAGAGAACAAAGTTTTGGTGTAACAAGAATTTGCATATTCAGAAAATGACGGTAAAAATTTACGAGACCTAGAAAACTGCGGACTTGTCTTTTTGTGGATGGAACTGGAATGGCTCTGATTGCTTCTAACTTTTCAGGATCCGGCTGAATGCCTTCAGAAGAAATAATATGTCCCAAAAACCTCACCTTTGACCTACCGAATTCAGACTTTTCCAAGTTAACTGTAATTCCAGATTCTGCAAAAATACGTAACAAACTGTTGAGGATGCGATTATGTAGTTCCCATGAAGCTTCTGCTATTAGAATATCGTCCACATATAAGGTGATGTGACGTTTTAAGAACTCAGGTAATATGGAATTTACCCCGCGAATGAATGCTGCTGAAGAAATGTTCAAACCAAAGGGAAGTTTCCGAAACTGATAACAAACGCCGAAACAAAGGAAAGCTGTGTATTTTCTACATTCTGGATGAAGTTCGATCTGATAAAAGCCGGATCTGAGATCAATGGAAGACAACACTTTTACACCATTAAAATTTTGAAGAAGTTCTTCTAACGTTTGCGGCCTGTCTGTTTCAGGAATAATGATCGTATTGATTTGTCTCGAATCTAAGACAAGCCTGATCGATCCATTTTTCTTCTCAACAACATGTAATGGATTGTTGTATGAGCTTACTGCAGGCTCAATAATGCCCTCGTCGAGCATAGATTGTATTTCTGTTCTAACACGGTCCCTATAATGTGCTGGAATTACATATGATCTAACACAAAATTCAGTATGCTCACGAACACGAAATTGGTATTGAAATCCCTTGATTGTTCCTGTTTTATGAGTAAAAACTGTGGAATGTGCTTGTAAAATCTCAAAAAGGTCCTGCCTATCAGTGTCATTACAATTCTCAATTGTTTGAATTTTATTCTGAATTAACTTATTAGTGTCAAATGCGCCGTCGATATCATCCCTGTCAGTACTTGCAGAGTGATTGTTAGTGTCTAGTTCCGTAGAAAAGTCCGAATTGTTGTCTAACAGAAGGTAAAGCCGATTAATTTCCTCGTCATGGTTTGAGAGCCAATCTTCAAATTTCCAAGCTATTGACTTACCTTCTTTCTCTAAACTTATTTCAGCATCGTGAAAGTTTAAGATTGCTTTGTATTCATTCAAAAAGTCTACTCCCAATATAATTTCCGTCGACAATAATGGAACAATGAGAAAGCTCATAGAGCAGCTGTGGCTTTGACAATAGAATTCTAAGTTGGTTTGTTGGCATACATCTACACTTTTTCCAAAGATTTCACCTTGTAATTTAATCTTACGTAACGGAAGTGTGGGACAATTGTTCGATTTGTTGCATTTGCTAAAGGCTGTTTCACTAATTACTGAAATGGGACTGCCAGAGTCAAGTACTGCCGTAAATTTTACATCATTTACTGTAATGTGAATCACAGGATACGCAATATTGTTATGTTTTATGTCGTATTCCTGGAGTAAGATGTCCCTAATGTCATCCATTTTTACGTAATTACTAGCTACGGCAGCTGCGTCGTTAGTGTCATAAGAACGTTTTGTGGCTGCCAGCGGTGTGAGTCATTGCCTATTGTCTCTTTGTTGGCGAGCGACGTTATTGGGATTTGGAGACCTAACTTCTACAAATTCACCGTGACGAGAGGGCCCTGCCCTGTTTAAATCCCGCCAGTTCTGATGCAATTCAGGTCTGTCGTTACGATCACATCGTCTGTCGTCATGTCGGTAGTTCCTGTAGTTTCTTTCTTGTCGGTCAAGTGGTGGAGAATTTCTCCTTGAATCGTAACTGCGCGCTGGACCGTTGCGTCTAGAGTTATTCTGTCTCCCTTGATAATAATTATTTTGGTTCCCAAATTGTCTGTTTCTCAGATTGTCTCTGTGATAGTCACTACCGCGGAGAGGTGATCTTTCCCTGTAATTATTACTACTCTGCCAACGGTTGTAATACGGGTGGTGTCTGTTTCGGTCACGATTTGTGTTGTGAGAATAGCCTTGTCGCGTCCAGTTATTATTTCTTTCATCGCGGAATTGCGACTGATGTGATCTGTAATTGTTGTGCTCCTGCGTTTAGCGATTGTCAGTGTCACTTTCCAGTTCTTGTAACAGTCCCTGAAAAGCTTCAATGTCGTCTTTGCATCGTCCTGCCAAAATAATATGTCGTAAATGTTCAGGTAATTTGATTAAGCAAATGCGGATGAGTTCTGAGGGGCTGTATGGGTTTGACAGGTACTGATTCTTGTGCAACATGTCTTCAAAATATTTCACAAGACTGGAGAATTCAGATTGTTCGAAATGTTTCATCATTATGATACCATGTTTTACTCGATCTTGTGTGGCTTGAGACCAATATGCTGAGAGGAAGGCATGGTAAAATTCTCCTTCACTGTGGCAATCGTGAATGACCGATCGCATTCTTACAGCTGGTTCATTCTCTAAGTAGCCACACATAAATTCTAATCTGTGCTCCAATGACCAGTTGGGAGGAAAACAATGAGAGAATTGATGGAGCCATGCTTGTGGATGAATGCCGTTGCCAGAATTTTTAAATGTTTTGAATTTACGTGTAGTAATGAACAGCTTATAGTCAAAATCATCATGTCGGCGAGTCGCATATCGGTCATTGTTAGGTCGTGTCAGCCGTTCCATCTCAAAATTCGATGCACATTGCCAATTTCTTTCATAACTTCCGAAATGCCCTGTGTTATTATTTTGCGGCTTTTCCGTATTTCTAAGTCCCTCTTCCCGTGTTGGAGTGCGAGTGTCCTCTGAAATACGTAATTCTTGTATTACCTGTGTCAGCTGATCTTGTACTTCCCGGATTTCTCTTTGGTGTTGTGTATTAATTTGATTCTGATTTTGTTTGAATTTCCTAATTTGTTCGTACTCTTCTGTGTCATTAAAGACTACCAGTCTTGCGTCAATCAGATTATCATCTACCTTCGTAGATAAATTAGTGAACTGATCCAAAAGTTCGGCTACTTTCTCCGATAGTGTACTTATTTCCTCAGTGTGTTTTTCTGAACCAAGTTTCAGAGTATCTACTGTGTCCTTAAAGTTTTCCTGAGTTTTTGCAAGTTGCGTAACCGAATCGGTAGATGCAACTGAGTCAAATTTAGCTTGCAAGGTCTCATGATTTTCATGAACAATAATTTGCAGTTCTTTTATGGCTGCTTCGTGATTCTGTAATGCATTTTCATGCCGCGAAAAAATAGGTTGAAAATGCTCACAAATTTGAGTTTTTACGTCATTACAGACTTTTTGACATTTCGATTCAATGTGATGTAACTCAGTAGTTAAATCTTCACGCGTTTGTTCAAGAGTTTGTTCCAATGAGTCTAACTTTTGAAGCTGTTGCTGTGTTTGTCTCTGATTTTGTTCCATTGTGTCTAACTGTTGCTGTGTTTGTCTCTGGTGTTGTTCCATTGTGTCTAACTTCTTGAGATTTTGTTCCACTGTGTCTAACTTTTCAAGCTTTTGTCCCATTTGTTGCATTAATTGTAATAACAATGCACTGGTGTCTGAAACATGTTCCTCAGTGCTTTTCGGCAGTGAAGTTGCACCGGCAACATTCACATTTTGACAAGCGGAAAATGTGTCTTGACTCATTTGAGAAAACGGTGAGAACCCAAAACCTGAGTCTGCAGTATTTGCAATATTGTGTTCTGTCATTCCCGATTCCTGAGGCGAGCTGTTGCCGACCAATCGATCGATAACGCTTCCCTGTTCACTACCTGTTTCACTGTCTACACCATTGTTTGCCGCCCGCTCCATTTCCCTATGCGCAATTACCAAATTACTACTTTGAACATTAGTTAATTCATTACTCTGCGGCGCTAACACACTGCCTTCGTCTTCACTGTCATTTCTCAGTTTACTTTGGAGCCTAGTATTACGTTTTTCACACGCCATAATTGTCACAATATTTCACACGATAACACAGAAAAGCACAATTTGAAGAGCAAAATAAAATAACATAGCAATGGAAATAATGTCTACTTAATTGCCAGCGCAGCTGCGAAATACTTGGTGCAAATCTACATGCATGCCACAACCGTTTTACTGTACAACAATGAAAAACTACAACTACAAAGGAAATTCTCTCTATAATTACGCGCTAGCAATAAACAATAGCTACAGTAATTACACAAACTACAAGAAAAAAATCAGAAGATTCCAATGAGGTATCCTCGGCTAAGGGTCGACATATGAAACGTCCCCTTTGAAAAATTTTACATGACTGTGCTTAAACTGACACACAATATTTTGTTAGTGCAACGCAATCTGACTTTCAAAATTCCCTACAAAAGAATGGCCCTGACTAACATTAAACTATACCTTCCACAAATCACTGACCTCACAAAAATCTTCGCTGCTCAAGCTACTGCAATACAGCGAGCGCCACTACTGCCAGCTAAATAAAAGATTCAAACTACTGAAGGCACTAACTACTGATAGGGATAGTTAGCAAAATGAAAGATATTAATAGAGAACAAACAATGTATTTACCTTGATATCATCAAAAGTCATAATATATATAGCAGTTCATCACAAATTACAAAACTCCGCCATCTCTCTCCCCACATCCACCATTGCTGGCGGCTCACCTCCAACTGCGCAACGCTACGCGCTGTTCACATCCAGCTGCCGCTGCCCAACACTACAATGGCAGACAACAATGCAAAGCAGCCACAGACTGCACACAGCACAGCCAGTGATTTTCATATTGAGCGCTACGTAACGTTGCCAATAAGAAAACATAAACAGCCTACTTACATAGAGAAAACATAAACAGCCTACTTACAGGATATAAGATGAACATCAACAAAAGCAAAACGAGGATAATGGAATGTAGTCGAATGAAGTCGGGTGATGCTGAGGGAGTTAGATTAGGAAATGAGACACTTAAAGTAGTAAAGGAGTTTTGCTATTTGGGGAGCAAAATAACTGGTTATGGTCGAAGTAGAGAGGATATAAAAAGTAGACTAGCAATGGCAAGGGATGAATACACTAAGCAGATTCAGAAGGATGTAGGTTGCAGTAAGTACTGGGAGATGAAGAAGCTTGCACAGGATAGAGTAGCTTAGAGAGCTGCATCAAACCAGTCTCAGGACTGAAGACCACAACAAGATTGACGAAGAGCACACTTGAATTACTTATAATGAAGTGCAGTTAGATAATTATCTTGCACATAGTGCGCCCCAATGATACCATATTCGGAAATAAAAGATATCTTATTATGAAAATAAACTCACGAAATCTACTTGTGTATATGTATTCAGAAATACCAGAAATACCAAGTTAAACGAGATATAGTATATCTGTAATCCTACAAATCGAGTTTCCAGACGTTGTGTCATCTTCAGTATACACACTAGCAATGATTGCTCCGTTTTCTCATAGTAGACTGAACAACAACACCTGGAAAATGACTCAAATAAATTTCGGCACAATACGAAACAGCATTCTTATTTCGTAATAGCCATAACGATACTGGCCTTGTTTATCACTACCTGGTAAGACAAAAGATTAGTTGACCAATAACCACAGTGTGGTGAGTGAAATGTAAGATTTATCATGTGAATTTTACACAAAATGTGAGGTGTCAGCTGAGCTCTTTCGAATACTCCTAAGTTGCTACAAACCGATCTCGAGACGTATAGAGAAGGAAAGCCCCCAGTAAGACCATGCAGATTGAAGGGAGACGATGTCGTGCCACTAATTACGTCTTATTGAATTAAAATTACTGGGGGTGACCCATTCAAGCATGAAACTATTGCTACCACATCCCACACAGATATATAAATGAAAGGATCCATCGAACTACAGAGAGAACTAGCGGTCACTATAACAATCTGGTTTATTGCCACAAGGCATCGAATAAAATCATTTAACCAGTGAATCAAGCGTACCAATATCTAATAAGTGAACAAGAGAAGAGGACACAAGCTACACACTATGCACATCGTGGCTGGCCATTTTAAAGAATAATAAGAAACTTTATCTTGGGTAAGATCAGTGCCTGCGAGAAAGGTTGGTGATTTGAAGAAATACCCTGCAAAAGCAAGAACGGACACTACTGCTTCCGCAAGCTGTATGACAGGTGCAACTACATGTCTCTGAATATTGAATGTGCACAATGATACCCTGACGCAAAGTAACTTAGTTCGCATCCCCTTGCCTCAGTGGCTGCATCAACAGCGCATGCTTAGCACTCTCGAGTGGTGCGAGTGTGGAGAATTGTTGTAGTGGTGGCTGGAAATTATAAGTGCAGCTGAGTCTCTGTATCTTGCTCTATGTCGAACACATCTCTCTGGAAATATCTTCGGATGCTGTATAAAGTGAAGAGGAGCGGGTGTCTTCCTTAATCTCTATGCCGCAAGTTTGTTCTCTGGCCTTACTCTACGAAGCTTAGCTGATCCTGCCAGCACCGGAATCTCGCCATTCATTTGCAACAGATCTTGCAGGTTTCAATCAATAATAATTTTATGAATAAGTCTATCTACTTATTACTTGCATGGGATTTTGCCATGGTTAACGAGTAAGGAATGGTGCAGGGAAGAAGCCAGAACATCTCTTCAAGATTTCCAGCCAAGACCGACCAAAAGCATTGCATGTATGCATGCGAAGGAACTCGCCTCTTCTACCAAAATAAGTACTGTGAGCCACTCACAGAACCGTTTACTAGGATTTGAACAAAGATTCATGCGTACCACAGCTTTGCTGAATGAACGGCCGGTTCGTTGGCTCTGAGTACTATGCGACTTAACTTCGGCTGTCATCAGTCGCCTAGAATTTAGAACTAATTAAACCTAACTAACCTAAGGACATCACACACATCCATGCCCGAGGCAGGATTCGAACCTGCGACCGTAGCTGTCGCTCAGCTCCAGACTGTAACGCCTAGAACCGTACGGCCACTGCGGCTGGCCAACGGCTGGTCCCACACACTGAAGCCCTGTTTTAATCTGGCCTTCAGGTCTTATCTAGCTAAAAACGATTCCTTCTCGTTTCTCCCACAGTGTACTTCGTACAATGCACAGCCTAACCTCTTCAACACTTCGGCAGTTCTGGCGCACCAGACTGTGATTCCCTGTTATATACCCACTGGGAGACCACTTTCAGCATCAAACAACTGTACGATACTCCTGTTCCCCTAAATTAACTTTCCCCAAAGGCTGCGGAAATAACAGGCCTCATTCACCGTATCGAAAAGAGATGAAGAAGTAATTATCAGTATAATCAATGGCAGCAGTGAATATTGTTTACAGCTTTCAATGTGGCGTTAAAGAATTGACTATACCGACTATTGGGATCTACATATTAAGTTACAAAATAGGTTATGTGACAGTGTGGGCATAAACTGCCCGATAACAGGAGCAACGTAACAAGAACCCCCCAGTCAATGTCTTGGCATGCTAATTTATGAAACACCATACCAGAACATTGTAAGGCACAGTATCAATGTATGAGTGAACCGGTAGTATTAAAACTCACTAGTTGGCTGAGGGCCATATGGACTTTGACTTTGGAGAAGCCCGCATCTCGTGGTCGTGCGGTAGCGTTCTCGCTTCCCATGCCCGGGTTCCCGGGTTCGATTCCCGGCGGGGTCAGGGATTTTCTCTACCTCGTGATGGCTGGGTGTTGTGTGCTGTCCTTAGGTTAGTTAGGTTTAAGTAGTTCTAAGTTCTAGGGGACTTATGACCACAGCAGTTGAGTCCCATAGTGCTCAGAGCCATTTGAACCATTTTTGAACTTTGGAGAAGAACCACACAAGAAAAGATTTTAATTATCAATTTCATGGACTATTTCCCAGAATATTACTCAAATAATTAAACATAGGAGATCCATGATGATAAAAATCATCCACAGCTAATTCTCGCTCTCCTGTGCAAGCTCAGCTTGGCAAAACACAAATCACCCAAGCACTGCAGCGGTGGTGGCAACATCTATTGAAAGCAGTAACTCTGACACTAGTGTGTTCACAAGGGTCTCTCCACTAGACCGTGTGTCACCGGTCCTTTTTGAAGCGTTTCTACTGGGTCCTTTACCACAGAGCCCGAACTACATCACTTGACCTGTTTCACAAATTGTGCTCATTTCTACAGTCATTTGCCTTCCTGAACCATAAGTAAAGTTATATGCTTGACCAACATGAAAGCCAGAGTACACACAGTAAACGAAAATTTGTTTGGAATTCATGGAAAGCTCTCTCATTGCACGAGAATGTCAAATATGCAAGCAGTTTGCATTAAAATAGACACAAATAATAAAATGTAACATAAAAAATCTAATTATACAGTGTTACGACCTCATATGGGGGGAATCTTTCAAGATATAACCTTTAAAAAGCAGAAAAAATTTATATCTAATTAACTTAATTGTTTATATTTAAATGTAAGAGTTTTGTCATGTAACTGGAAATTGTGTGTGTCTGTATGTGAATGTGCATGTCATTAGATATGTCTTTTAATTACTGAAATAAGTTTTGCTCATTACAATTTGCAAAATATCAGGCTGCTCTTTATGGATTATGTCGAGCGGGCATCAACATAAAAAAGTAGCACGTTATTAGCTTACTTATTTCTGTAAGATAAGAAAAGGTCCTGATGAATTCTGGAGAGTAGGAAGGAAGCAGGAACAAATAGAAAGCGTGAATTTAGAGCGAGCTCTGCTCGCTTCCTAAAATAGCACCAGACACAGATTGGCAACAGAGGCAGTAATCATTTAAATACTTCTAGTTAGGAAACAATTACGTTTTATGACTCGTATCATTTCTTTTCACGCAGAGGATCGTAACAGATACATTAGCACCATCCTGAGCGCTTGTGCTCTCGTTTCAATCTTCTTTCATGATCTTATTAAGGCTTAACACTGCCACCACCATAAGTGGATGAGAAACGAAATCTTTCGATCTGCAGCCTTGAAGTGTTCTATATGAGCAAAACCAGGCAAAATGTATGAATAGTATTATAAATGCTAATAACGCCTTGAAGATAGCTACTGGCCATATTAACGTGCGTTCTCATGATGTTGTTCATGAGCTTTTATTTTACCGCATAACTGGACGCCATATAAACAGAGTACAGAGAACGACCTATATCAGATGATCAACAACGTATCTTCTTAAATTCTTCTCCTGCCATGATTGTCTTTCGCATCATCTATGTATCTCTTTCTTGCTCTTTCTATTTTTCCTTCTCTTGGTCCCTAATCAGACACCAATTTTGTGTCCCACCTGATATCCACTCTTAAGAGATGAGCCATCCTCGCTATTCTCGTGGTCTTTGTTGAACTCACAGTGTCAGCTACATCCACGAGGCATAATGTTTTAATTATTACACCGAAAAAGTCAAGATCTGTTCCTGAAAATTTGTGGTGGTGTTAGCGTTTGTCTATATATTCACCCTTCAAAGCGACACATGATTCCCAACGATTGATGACTTGGTGGAGACCTTGGCTGTAGAAGCCTGCTTTTTTGTTATGGTGGAGAAGATCCCGCTCGAAAATCATCTCATAGAAATTCTGGAAACGCCTGGCCTAGGAGCTCTAGAAAAAAAAGAAGTAAGACTTTTATCCATTATGGATGAGGAACACTGCGATAGTGATGAATAAAGGTTTCCAAAAATTACTGCAACTAGTCGCCTTTTCTTTGTTCTTAATTTTTTTTATTATTCCTTTACTGCTTACGAGCTGCCTAGCGATTCATCATTAGATGGAACATATTTATTAATTGTCTGCAGCCGTGTGGGAATCGTGTAGCTGTAGCAAATTGTATAAACGAAACATGTAAGCACTGAGTGCGGCGAGAATTACATTTTGAGAGAGATCTTGTTGCCTTACATACAGTGATTAGTATCCGTCGGTGGGATGTTAGTGTTCACAGTTTCTGGAAAACGTAATGCATGTTTTCCAGTGACGTTAATTGTAATGCACTTTACACACTTAGCCATAGGTAACACGTTCCACATTCTTCACGTCCCAGCTATACGACTCCCTCGACTCCCTCACTGCTGCAGACAATTAATAGTTATGTACCACCTGATGATGAATCGCTAGACGGTTCGAAACAGGTAATCGAATAATAAAGAAACTGAAGAACGAAAAAAGGCAACTGGATGCCGTAATTTCAAGAAACGTTTAAAGAAAGACGTTCCTGTATGATATGCCAGGAGAGTACGGGGGTTAGGCAAAATTTTATGTCCTAGAGAAGCTGTTGTGTGACTCTGCCTTGCGGAGAATGAGCTGGAGCGATGTCGCGGAGCAAGGACTCCACTTTGGACGTCTACCAGTTTCCCTTAACTTTATTAGGACATTTCAGTAGTCTGCTACTGTGACGCTTTGCCCCTTACAAATATAATTTCTTACCAACACGCCATGGTAGCCCCAGAAGACACTCTGCGTCGTGTTGACCGATTATTGCATCTTCGCATTTTTCGGCGATGATGAATCAAGTTTTCTCTGCTTACTAAGTTCCTTTGCCTAGGGATCTTAATGATACGTTTAGCACTCGTCTATGGTGATTAGTCGGCTAAGGATGTCATGTGGATCGCTTTCACATGGCTGCAAAATTTCCGCTCCTGCCTCGGTTCAAGGGGTTTTTTGAATCGATAAGAGCTATGTGCAGAACCCAGTAGGCGGTGAAGGTGACCTACGTAATGTTCAGAATGACGTACGAAATGTTGAAATCTGATCTGTCGGTGAATTTCATTTTCTCCACCATCGGCTCGCCTCGAGTGTGGTACTCCAGTCTTCGATCAATAAGGTCTGCACTTCTCATCAGTTCTTCACACAGAGATCGTTTGCCAGTGCGTTCTCCGCCATTCAGATTTATGTGTCCATAATGAATGCGACGCGTCAACTAAGTACTGTGTGATACGATGGTGCACTGTTGCCATTCATTTCCACCGACTTAGCGTGGACTCGTGAGGCGTTGTTCCCCTCCGAACGCAGAAAACGAATTGCCGCACAACTGTCCAGTTTATCAACTGGCTGCTTAAATTTTACTTCGGCTTCTGTAGCGGCTTGTTACGGTATAGTAGCGTGTGGGTTTCAATATGTGTCACGACTGCAGACATGTACCTGAAATCTAACAAATAATTAAACACGTAACTTTGTCATGTCGGATGTCATAGCTTCATGATAACCCTGAAACCAGATTGCTCGGTTAAAAATTGGATTACTAGCAAAAGTAAATCGTTACATGCGCTGACTTTGAAAGCTGAGACCTATGATTTACGGATTTTTGGCCGGTGCTGTTAATTTAGAATCGGAATCTTACTGCAGCATGATAAAAGAAAGTTACCTGAGCAATTCACGCATACTATCACAGCGCAAAGGTAGACAGCAGGTATCGCAGCTGGAAACTGAACTTACGTGAATATGAAAAACCGTCTCTAGTATTTCAGGAAGAGTGGATATGTTTTAGCAACTTGACTTATGGTTAGTTACTGTGCTGTGAACCCGATCTGTAATTATTACAGTCAAATATGATGGTTTGAAGATATACCCTTCGCGGAACCAAGCAAACGTTTCTGGAAGTTGCACCAACGACGTGACATACTCATTTGATGAAAAATGAGTGCAAGGAACAGGATACTTACTATTCAGAATAGTGACTGCTATCTTTGATGTGAAATATCAAATGAAAATCAGGGAACGTATTAATTATTACAGCCCAGGTTCAAATATGTCACTGTACAGTCGTACAATGCCTGCAAAGTATCAGTCACTAACGCTTTTAAGTAACAAATAAATGATCTCGGAAATCGAAATCCCAGAATTTTTAGTTACCACTTTACAGAATTGACTTGATAAATCTAGTAAACGGAATAGTATATGTCCTAATAGCGCACAAATGAGACGTGGTATGAAAAATTCCAGCACCAGAGCAACATTTCAATAAAGTTTACATACAAGTTAGTAACTATTTAATAAGCTAAACGGATGGGAAGAGTGACTGAAAGACAGTAATACTCTACCGGTTGATCGACCAAAGTCAGATTCCGTACTACGCCTCGTAACTACTA
The DNA here is from genome assembly GCF_023864345.2 of Schistocerca serialis cubense. Classification (NCBI taxonomy): domain Eukaryota; kingdom Metazoa; phylum Arthropoda; class Insecta; order Orthoptera; family Acrididae; genus Schistocerca; species Schistocerca serialis. Next base: position 332,964,455 of record NC_064642.1, read on the forward strand.
TCTTCAATAAGAAGCAAGAAGTCAGCAGTGGCACACAGAACGCAAGTCCACTCGCTGTATTCAAAGCAATTTCACAAAGTGAATTACTGATAGTTTTATAATGAAATGGAAATAGATGCTGTATGGTCAACGAAATAATATTGCAGAACACAGTAAACAAACCATCTCACGAAACAGCAACTCAGCTACTAGCTGCATTCCACACGAAGCACGTCTTGTCCGCCCTACAGCACAAGACAGAGCAGAATATTCGAAAACTAGCAACTCCTTAGGTGCTTCAGTGGGCGAGCTCCATATTCATTGGCCTGTACACTTGTAATAGTGGAACAAAGCATATTCAACACTAAATTGTGGGTTGCCTACATCAGGGGTAAGTATACATTCAGGGGCAAACCTACTGATCTCCTTTGACTGCCAGGTCCCTAACCTAGTGCTCTGCTATGAGGATTAAGAACCCAAGGGACAATCCATTTTTTTCATTGACAGGTTATGATCTCCTACGGATAATCCTTTCTTTTGGTAGACTGGTTCTTAACCTGTTGTTCCCTCACCCTCCCCCTGCTCCTCCTCCCCCTACTCCTCCTCCACCATCCCACAGAGAACTCCCCCAATCGACATGAGCAAACTTTTGATATCAGTTTGAATGACTAATTAATTAAATCCAGCAATTTTTAAATTCCCCTAATGGGAACCCCCCGCCCTCCCATTCCCGGAAATTGGCGGGAAAATCCTCAGTTGATCGGTCATTTGAAGGGAAATTGATTGCTGTGTATGGAATACTGTTTATACAATTTGGACAATGTAAGGAACATTGTTTATTTAAGCAATTTATGGGATTCAAGGTTGTGTAAGGGATATACATTATTTATTTAGTTAAAGAATTAATCAGGAAATCGATTTCAGTGTATGGAATATAGCTCAAGAAATTTAGAAAATTTGTAGAATATTGTTTATTTAAACAATTTACACTATACAAGGCAGTGTTTGTAATATAATTTATTTAGTTAGTCAAAGAATTTGTTGGAAAAATGACTGCAGTGTCTAGAATACTGTTTATTTAAACAATTTACAGGATACAAGATGGTGGAATATAGCTTATTTAAAGAATTTGTCAGAAATTCGATCGCAGTATGGAATATTGAAACAAATACGCCACTTTTTTATTCTCCAGAATGAGATTTTCACTCTACAGCGGAGTGTGCACTGATATGAAACTTCCTGGCGGATTAAAACTGTGTGCCCGACCGAGACTCGAACTCGGAACCTTTGCCTTTCGCGGGCAAGTGCTCTACCAACTGAGCCACCGAAGCACGACTCACGCCCGGTACTCACAGCTTTACTTCTGGCAGTACCCCGTCTCCCACCTTCCAAACTTTACAGAAGCTCTCCTGCGAACCTTGCAGAACTAGCACTCCTGAAAGAAAGGATATTGCGGAGACATGGCTTAGCCACAGCCTGGGGGATGTTTCCAGAATGAGATTTTCACTCTGCAGCGGAGTGTGCGCTGATATGAAACTTCCTGGCAGATTAAAACTGTGTGCCCGACCGAGACTCGAACTCGGGACCTTTGCCTAAGGTCCCGAGTTCGAGTCTCGGTCGGGCACACAGTTTTAATCTGCCAGGAAGTTTCACTTTTTTATTCTGATCGCACTTGGAAACGCAGAGTAGGCTTAGTTTATATGTGCTGCTGGAGTCAAGGATGTTAAGGCTCTTATTATTTATTTTTTCCACTTTTTGAAGCACACTGGTGTCTGAGCACAGATGGGAAAATAAGAACAGTTCTACATGGGTTGCAGACTTCGACATCCGTTCAGTCCCGGCTAAAATTGGGACGATCACATGGACGGAGCTGCAGGAAGGCCGAGACAGAGACTGAGGAACAATTACAAGATGCAGAGGAATTACCTAAAACCACGGTGGAGTTTTGCTGCAGCAGACAGTTCGGTAAAGGTGACTCGTTTCGAGATATGAGAGTGGCACGAGTATTTTTCGCCAGTGGTTGTAATCATTCAAAAATGTCTCCATAGGATCCAACGCAAGTATGTGGTTGAATGGAGAGATTTGATTCCAAATCGCTAACAGCACTTCTACCAGAAAGTGTTCACTATCATCGACTCTTGTGTGTACCTGTAGAACAAAGACCACTTTTCATGATTGGTGACGGTAACAAAGTCTCTGTGATTAAGTTTTCAATAGTGCGGTTCTTATGCGTAATGTATGTTACTGGCGGTAGAATCCTTCTGTGGTCAGCTTCAAATGTCGGTGCACAATAGTGTTCCTCAGAAAGATCATCTCTTCCCTCCAGGTATTCCCATTTGAACTACCTGGTGAGTGTAATCCGACTACTGGAAAAGAAAAGTTACTCGCCGTGCAAAGTGACTCTCATGATCAATTTTATTAATTATCCTATCATTTTGATATCAATGACACGCCGCCTGGCGAGTTTAAGGGATGGCTAGGGTTCCATGGATATGATTCTTCACTTGGTGTTTTTTGTTTCGTTGCGGCGATATCTTTTAACGATATTTCAGTCGTACACCTATACAGGGACAACCATCATATTAAACCAGACGTGTTACCGAATTTATAAGTGGTATGTAGTAGAAAACATATACAAGGTGTTACAAAAAGGTATGGCCAAACTTTCAGGAAACATTCCTCACACACGAATAAAGAAAATATGTTATGTGGACATGTGTCCGGAAACGCTTACTTTCCATGTTAGAGCTCATTTTATTACTTCTCTTCAAATCACATTAATCATGGAAAGGAAACACACAGCAACAGAACGTACCAGCGTGACTTCAAACACTTTGTTACAGGAAATGTTCAAAATGTCCTCCGTTAGCGAGGATACATGCATCCACCCTCCGTCGCATGGAATCCCTGATGCGCTGATGCAGCCCTGGAGAATGGCGTATTGTATCACAGCCGTCCACAATACGAGCACGAAGAGTCTCGACATTTGGTACCGGGGTTGCGTAGACAAGAGCCTTCAAATGCCCCCATAAATGAAAGTCAAGAGGGCTGAGATCAGGAGAGCGTGGAGGCCATGGAATTGGTCCGCCTCTACTAATGCATCGGTCACCGAATCTGTTGTTGAGAAGCGTACGAACACTTCGACTGAAATGTGCAGGAGCTCCATCGTGCATGAACCACATTCTGTGTCGTACTTGTAAAGGCACATGTTCTAGCAGCACAGGTAGAGAATCCCGTATGAAATCATGATAACGTGCTCCATTGAGCGTAGGTGGAAGAACATGGGGCCCAATCAAGACATCACCAACAATGCCTGCCCAAACGTTCACAGAAAATCTGTGTTGATGACGTGATTGCACAATTGCGTGCGGATTCTCGTCAGCCTACACATGTTACTTGTGAAAATTTACAATTTGATCACGTTGGAATGAAGCCTCATCCGTAAAGAGAATATTTGCACTGAAATGAGGATTGACACATTGTTGAATGAACCATTCGCAGAAGTGTACCCGTGGAGGCCAATCAGCTGCTGATAGTCCCTGCACACGCTGTACATCAGGCTGTTCCAACCGAGCTCCAGGGAGACGGAGCGCTCCGGAGCGCTCACTGCGGCAGCTCGGAGCCCGCGTGGAGGGGGAAAGCGAACTCTCTGCCCCCTGGCCGCATGCAGCCGTAATAATCCGTGCTCAATGACAGCTATGACTAGCAGCGGGAGCCCTGTACCTCTGTTGGAGGATACCTTTCTATTCATTGAGAGGCATGGTCGACCGCAGTGTTTTGTATGTCATAAAGTATTTAATTCTGCGAAGAGGTACAATATACAGAATTAAATACAATAAGGTAGAAGACGTTACACGCAGAGAACTGGTAGCCAGGCTTAAGAACGACATACCAGTAGACGTATGTTTAAAAACGGATTCGTAATACGGAGGGTATCAAAACATGCAACATAGTTCGTGTTCTGTAATGCACCAAGAGGCACTGTGTGCTGAAACAGTAGAGCTAGGTGGCGTAATGAAAGATGTCGTGAAGTGTGTGAATTTTGTGCGTCGTCAAAGGATTCCTGAAAGATGTGGAAGCGGAGTATGGGGACATATCTTACCACAGTACAGTTCGTTGGCTGAGTCGTGGAAAAGTTCTTGATGTTTTCTTTGCTATTAGTGAGGAAATACCCCTTTTCTAGAAATGAAAGGGGAAGAAATGCGTTGTCTGAAAGATATAAAATGGATATCAGACCTGGCGTTCCTAACTGACATAACTATGCATCTGAATAATTTAAATCTGTCATTGCAGGGCAAAGGGCAGCTAATCGTTGACATGCACGACCAGATCAAATTGTTCATGGAAAAGTTACGTTTATTTGAGAGGCAGATGAGTAATGGACATCTAACGTTCTTCAATCATCTTGCTTCTTTAAAACTACCTGAAGGTACTACTTTCGGCGATTACCAAGCAAACTTAAAGCAGCTCATCACGTCGTTTGAAACACGATTCCGAGACCTCACTAGTTTGGAAATGGAACTTAAGGTGTTCAGCACTCCTTTTTCAGTTTCCACCGATGACTTGTCATCGTCACTTCAATTGGAGATTATTGATTTGCAAAATTCAACTTTGTTGAAAGAGAGGTACTACAACACGTTGTATTTGTCACGATGGTAGTGTTCATTACAGAAAAAACATTTCCCAAACTTCACAACAATGCCGCTCAGATCATGTGCATGTTCGGATCTACGTTTTGATGTGAGCAGCTTTTCTGAGCAATGAAAACTGTTATAAAGTAAGGAACGATCGCTTCTTCAGGATGCAACAATGAAGGCCATCCTCCGCATTAACGCTGCGAACACTTTGACGCCTGATATTTCCGATCTTGCAATGAAAAGAAAATTTCAAACTACAGAGGCCCAATAAATTTAGTATGCAATTTCTTGTAAAACATTTGTTTCTTATTTATTTCCTGAAGATCGTATTTCCTGGTGTAGCACGTCACCACGTCTTAGCAGCTAAGAGTGTGAGGTTGTCGATCTTGTAAGACGCAGCTGGCACATCAGAACGCTTGCCTTGCCGCCTGCCTCAGCCAGCCGTGCCACGTGCCGGCGTGCCGGCCCACTTGACTGGTCACAGCTAGAGACACGGCTCCCTGGAGCAGGGAGCGCTCCGCGGCTCACAACGGAGCCCACGAGCTGGAACAGCCTGCTGTACATCGTACGGAAACAACTGGTTCTCCCGTAGCACTCTCCATACAGTGACGTGGTCAACGTTACCTTGTACAGCAGCAACTTCTCTGACGCTGACATTAGGGTTATCGTCAACTGCACGACGAATGGCCTCGTCCATTGCAGATGTCCTCGTCGTTCTAGGTCTTCCCCAGTCGCGAGTCATAGGCTGGAATGTTCGGTGCTCCCTAAGACGCCCATCAATTGCATCGAACGTCTTCCTGTCGGGACCCCTTCGTTCTGGAAATCTGTCTCGGTACAAACGTACCTCGCCACGGCTATTGCCCCGTGCTAATCCATACATCAAATGGGCATCTGCCAACTCCGCATTTGTAAACATTGCACTGACTACAAAACCACATTAGTGATGAACACTAACCTGTTGATGCTACATACTGATGTGCTTGATGCTAGTACTGTAGAGCAATGAGTCGCATGTCAACACAAGCACCGAAGTCAACATTACCTTCCTTCAATTGGGCCAACTGGCGGTGAATCGAGGAAGTACAGTACATACTGACGAAACTAAAATGAGCTCTAACATGGAAATTAAGCGTTTCCGGACACATGTCCACATAACATCTTTTCTTTATTTGTGTGTGAGGAATGTTTCCTGAAAGTTTGGCCGTACCTTTTTGTAACACCCTGTATCTACAACGCCGCATGTGCTCAGATATTTTGTTACCTCAAGAAAGAGTTCGAAAGTGAGGAGGCGTCCTGTGATGGTGGTGGAACTTAGAACTCCATCAAGAGTCAAAATTGACATTAATATTCTAGTGTTGTGATACAGGACGTGACAGGTAAGTAAAGATATTTTTCTACTTGATGAAAGAACACTTAGAGGGAATGTAGCCTATGCCATAGTCCTGTACGGGATTTTCACAGCAAGTAACGATACTTAAGCGACTTGAAAACGGGTGTATTGTCTTATTTCTTCTATCTTCCAAAATCAGTCAAATAAACGGGAGTAATCTACATTTTGCGTGAGAAATCCGAGGCGTATGGTCAACACCATCGTTACCTCCGATTGGGTGAAGTAGATTTTTTAAACTGGTGGGTCTATGCCAGAGTGGAATTGGTTAGAACTACTATATCAGTCCAAGCTTCAGTTCTTGTTTCGCAGTCCATCGCGGCTATCTGCAAGGGTGGTCACGAGGAATCTCTAGTACCGCGCGCCACGGAATTTGAATCCGCGCCAGACGGCATGGACGTCGAAGACCCCTAGAGGTCTCTGCACCATCGCGCCGTAAGCCGTGGCGGCGCGCAGTTCCTGGCCCACATTTAGTGTGAGGGCGCCACAGTGGAACACGTGGTCCCAGCGGCCAATAGCGGCGCCCCCGATCCTGTATTTAAGCGTCTGCCTCTCGCTCAGCCAGCACATCTCCGGCGGTAATTCGCTTGAATACCGCCCTTCGATTGTGCTATTACGGTACCAATCGAAGCGATAGGTGTTATAGGTGCCAGCCAGCCCGTCTACGTGCAGCAGTCCAGCCAGCAGCCAGCAGCGGTTCCTGCCAGCAGCCAGCAGCGATTTCTGCCAGCAGCCTGCAACCAGCGTCCAGCAGCCAGCAGCGGTTCCTGCCTGCAGCCAGCGTCCGGCGGCCAACCGCGGTTCCTGCCAGCAGCCAGCGTCCAGAAGCCAGCACCCAGCACCCAGCAGCCACTAGCGGTTCCTCGCAGCAGCCAGCGTCCAGCGTCCAGCTGCGGTCCAAGCCAGCATGCAGCAGCAGCAGCAGCAGCAGCAGCAATAGCGTCCCCACCGGCCGGCCAGCCAGGTCGCTTCCCCTGCCAGCAGCAGCAGAGTGGGACTTCGGCCCCAGTCTCCTACATAGTTTCTCCGTCCCTTCTACTCTGTGTTTCTCGTCGCCTTCTTTGTCGTGTCCTGTGCTTTTCACCTTCTCGTAATGTCGACCCCCACCACCGCCACTACTCCCACCACCACTGTCATCATATACACATCCCCATCCGCCGCCGCCACCACTATCACGTGGTGTGTCGCATCACTCCCCCCTCAGTCCATCCCCCCACTCCTCAGTCTCCCATCTCCCTCACTATTTGTCGCCCTATCCCCGGTTCCTCCCTCCCATGCCTCCTGTGATCCCTTCCCTCCACTCCCTCCCTTTGCTCCTTCCGTTTCTGCGGCCCCCGCTAGGGTGGTCGCCCGGAGGGCTACGGCCCACGCTCCACTCTCCCCTTCGCCTTCATCGTCATCGTCTTCACCGTCGCCTTCGCCATCGCCCTCACCATCTCCAGCGCCGCCTCCAGCACCGGGACCTGCCATTCACCACCACCTCCCAGTCGCTCCCATCCCCCACACCTCCTCCGTCGCCGTCAAGCGCCCCAGTGGCACCCCTGCCACCTCTACTCCCAAAAAGGCTCCGCCTCGTCCCCCTTCCCCCACCCATGCTGCCATGGATGTCTCCCCGCCTGTCTCTGCCCCTTCCTCCTCCTCCCCTACCGCCTCCTCCTACCGCTACCTCCTCTCCCATCCTGATCCCTCCCTTCTTGAAGCCCGGAACCTCACCCTCTTCCTTCGCCAGAATTTTCCTGCTGCCCCCATCTCCCACCTCACTCCTCGCCGTAATTCGGTGCTCATCTCCTCCCCCAGCGCTACCCTCCACACAGACCTCCTTTCTCGCATCCCTGTCACCCGCTTGGGCCCTAATGCCTCCCTCACCCCTGCTCATTCCCCGCCTCTCTCCCGCCAACCCCAACCCCCGCGTCGCTCGCCGACCCTCACCGCCGTGATCACTCGGCTTAGTCCGACGATCATGGAGGAGGAGGTGTTGGCGGAGCTTCAGGCACATCCCCATCTGGAGGTGCGTGCGGTTTCGTCGCATACAAAACGCTGCCAGCCCCACCTGCCTTATGAAGGTCTTTTCCGAGCACGCCCCCTCCATAGACCGTCTCCTGAAGGAGGGTGCCCTCCTTTTTAACCAACGTTATACAGGTGACCCCTCCCATTCCCCTCCTCAATCCCTCCGCTGCCAAAGGTGCTTGTCGTATAATGCACACCCGACATCTGAGTGCCGTGAGGCCCCCACCTGCCCGCACTGTAGGCAAGCAGTGCCCCAATCTCCAGTCCCCCCCCCCTCCTGTAATACCTGTAACCTCCCTCACCCTACCTACTCCCAGAAATGTAAGACCCAACCCCCTCCTACCACTCCTGAACTCACCGTTCCTGTCCGCCCTCTGGCCGCCCCTACCCCTCCCGGCAATTCCCTTCGCCCACCCCCTACCGCTGAGGACATCATCAGATTCCTCACCATCATCCTTCAGAATGTTCATCCTCTTCAGCGCCCGCACACCCTCCAACAGATCTCCCTCGCTGCCCGTTCCGCTTTCCAACTCAAAATGTACGCCACCTACTCCAACAACCAGACCCATTTCACCTTCTCCCGTCTTGACACCCTTGTTTAAATCCCTGTCATGGCACGACAGCACCGTATACTTTTCAACAACATCCGCTCCCTTCCCACCAACAAGAACCTCTTCCTGCACACCCTTGCCACCCACCGTGTGGATGACTTCCTCCTCAATGAAGCCTTCGTCCAACCCCACCACACCATCCACACTTCGCCCTACCTCCACCACCGCTCCGATAATCCCCTCCCGATTGCACGTGGCAGAGTTGCTATTGGTCACCACCGAAAGATCTCTGTTCGGCTCCAACCTCTCCTTCCCGACCCCACTGAACACCTGATCCTTAGTCTCTTCTTCCCCAGCCTTACCATTACCTGCGCCACCATCTATGACCGCCCTAATGCCCCTATTCCCTTCGACTTCCTCTCCCACATTGACTGTACCTTCTCCTCCTACATGATCGCCGCTGACCTCAACATTCATAGTCGTTCCGCCGCCCAGTTACGGTGGTGGCATCGGTTCCTCTCCTCCCTTCAAGGCGACCTCATCCCCATCCCCCAGCACACCCGTCCCGAATCCAACTCCACTCCCCATGTTATCCTTTCCTCCCCCAACCTCCTTGGCTGCATAACGGAGGATGTCCTGGAGCCTATTGGTAGCGACCATCTCCCTGTCCTCCTTACCTTTTCAGACGGTCGTCGCCCCCGCCCTGACCCTCGTAATGACGCTCCCCCTAAGTACATCCATGAATATTCCTGTGCCAACTGGAATGCCTACCGGGATACCCTTTCCACCCAGGTCGATCGCCACCCCTTCACCTACCACCACCCTGACGATGTAATCCATACCACTTCCTTTCTCCAGCAGACCTTGTCTGAGGCCGTGGAGGCCCACATCCCTACTGTTGCCGTCCACCCCCACCATCCCACCTTACCCCCACAGGCCGTCCTCCTCCTCCGTGAATCCCGCCGTCTCTACTGTGCCTTCCTCCGCACGCGTGACCCGGGCACACTACAACGCCACCGGCAACTCCAGCAACACATTCGTAATTTGCTCGAGGCTAAGAAACGCCAGGACTGGCGACAGACATGCACCCATTTAAATGCTACCCTACCTATCAACTCGTCCAAGTTCTGGTCAGCCTTCCGTCGCCTTACTGGACCTAAACCCTCCTCCTACTATCCTTTTCTCCATGATGATCACCCCTTCCCTGACTCCCTTAGTAAGGCCAATCACTTTGCCTCTTACCTCTCCAATGTCTTTTGCATCCCCGATGATCCCCAGTTCGATTACTCCCTCTTCCCGGATATCCGCGATCGAACTGACACCTCTGGCCCTCCCCTCGCTCCTAGTCTCCAGTACTTGGACAACATTGCACACACGGAACTCAATGACCCTATCACTACACAGGATCTCATTGCTACACTCCGCACGAAACGCAACACCGCTCCTGGTCACGATCGTGTCACCTACCGTCACCTTCGTGAAGCTCCTGTCTCTTTCCTCTCCGTCCTGGCCAGGCTCTACAATGTAGTCCTGTCCACCGGTTACTACCCCAACCTGTGGAAAACCTCCCATATCCTGATGTTCCTTAAACCTGGCAAACCGCCGTCCGCCGTCTCCTCCTACCGTCCCATCAGCCTTACCTTGGTCTTCAGCAAGGTCCTGGAATCTATCCTCACCCACTGCATCCACCAGCATCTCCGCCAGCACCGCCTCCTTCCCGTTACCCAGTGTGGCTTTCGGCCGTCCTTCTCGTCCGACGATCTTCTCCTACACCTCACTCATCTCCTTTCTGACCAGCTTAATTTCCGTCGCTCCTCGAACGAGCTTATGACCGCGTATGGCATTCTGGTCTCCTCTTCAAGCTCCAACCCTTCGTCCTTCGCATTAACTACGTCCGTCTGATCGGCTCCTTTCTCTCCCACCGTCCTTCCTACGTCACCATCCATAACACTGACTCCTACACCTTTTTCCCCCCCGCCGGTGTGCCCCAAGGCTCCTTCCTCTCCCCCCTTCTGTACCTTCTGTATACGGCAGACATGCCGCCGCCGTCACCCCCCGTCCACCTACTCCAGTTTGCCGATGACACCGCCTTCCTTGCCCTTGGCCCCGCCCTGCAGCACTCCCAACACCTTCTCCAATCCCATCTTGACCAGTTCACTGCTTGGTGCAACCAGTGGTTGCTCAAGGTCAATCCCTCCAAAACCGAGGCAACCATTGTAGGCAAAACCACCCCTTCCTTCCGCCTCCTTGATTTCTATCTCACCATCTATGGCTTTCCTATCGCCCTCACTCCCATCCTTAAGTACCTTGGCGTCACCCTCGACCGTCGCCTCTCCTGGACTCCTCATCTCCGGACGATCCAAGCCAAGGCACGCTCCCGACTCCATCTCCTTAAGCTCCTTTCCGGCCGTACGTGGGGTCTCGACCCCTCCACCATCCCCACAATTATAAATCCCTCATCCGCCCTATCCTTTGTTACGCGCATCCGGCCTGGATCTCCGCCCCTCCCCCTACCTTTTATAAATCCCTCCAAATCCTTGAACGCCATGCTCTCCACCTCGCCTATCGCATCCGTCCTCCTCCCCCATGCAGATCCTCTTCTTCCTTGAAAGGATGCGGATGCTGTACACCTCCCGCAAACTCGATCCTCCTCATTCGCTTGTCTCACCCTCTCTCCCACCCCCGCCCACTGCCGCGCCTGTATTCCCACGTCCCACCCGGTCTCCATCTCTCCACCCTCCTCATCCTCTCCCAAGGTGGCTTCCGCCAGCTCCCCCTCCCTGATGATGGCCTCCTCCCCTCCATCTACCCCTCCTACCTTGATCCTCCCCCCCCCCCACTTCCTGTGTCCTTTCCTTTAGGCACCCTCCCTCCCTTCTCTTTCCCTTTCCTCCATCCCCTCCCTCCTTCCCTCTTCCCCACGGGCTTCCCCTCCACCTTCCTCCCTTCCCCGTATCTCTCCTGCCCATGGCATCTGCTCTCCCCTGTCCCTCTCCCACCCCCCTCCTCCTCTCTTGGCAGGTTCCCGGACTCGTACATGGTTAGTGAACATTCGCGCGCTGGAGATCAACGCCTCGTGTTCTGTGTGTGCCGTCGTTTTGTGCTTAAGTGTTATTCGTTTTGTGCACCTACATTCACGTGTGACAATTTTCGTCTCTGTCTGTGTTCAAGTGTCTGAACAATTTTATCTTGGACTCTACGCCCGTGAACGGCACCTTGTATTTTAAACAGTGTTTGTCTCCGTTTCTATGTCCACCATGTTTTTTCTCTAAATGTCTTCATTTGTATATTTGTGTTTCTCTGCGGCCAAAGAGCGGCGTAGTATGCTGCTGTAGGCCTACCTGTAATACAGGTTTCAAAATAACAATAAAGGAAAAAAAGCTCAGCCAGGTAGGCTGTAGAGCAGCGTACTAAGCTGCTGCCAGCCCGCCCCCTTCGGGGGGAATTGAAAATAAATAAAGAAAAAAAAATAGCTCAGCCAGTCAGGCTAAACTTGCTTACGTCTCTGGACATATCGCCTCGCCTTAGACAGTGTATTCACTTTGTTGTTCTCTGTGCGAGTGGTCGTGGTTGTCTAGTTAGGTTTCCTTGTGAGTCTGTGGTTTCGATATTGTTGTTGTTCGTAAGGTCCTTCGTTGGTCGTGTCCGTCCTCTCTCGTTTGTGTTGTCCGTGGGCCGCTCCGTGGGTCCCGCCGCGCTTACCGTCACGTCAATCCCGCGACCGTTCCGGTCGCAGTTACAACAAAGTTGGCAACTGGAAGTAAAGAATTAGCTCAGCCTTTGACATGTACAAAGAATGCACCTACCTGTCTGATGTTGCCTACGGTTGAGAGGGCTGGGAAAGTGACCAGTGTGGTCGGTGAGTGCGACAGAAGTGGACGCGTGTGCGTTGCGTGAGAGAAGATTCAAAATGATGGACTTTGAGATGGAGGTACTGATAACATGAGAATTCCTACCACTCCAATCATTCCTGGATGCCCTCCATGGCCAGGGGTGGTGCCCTCTGGAATACATGCTAACCCATGAGTGCGGATGTGGCCGCAGCGGTAATTTTTCAACGGCCTCTTTACGCCGTACGGGCAGTGTGCATGGGGGTGGGCGCACTGCATGTGGACCTCGGGAGAGGAGCGGGTGATGGGTGTGAGTGCGTTGAGCTATCTCCAACATCTAGTCGTGACAACTACTGCTACGGACTTGACCGTGGTTTAAGTGTGTCGTGTTTAGTGCTTCTCAGTACACTGCAGTGGCTCTGTCTTGCAGTGGTATTTGCTGTTGTCTCTATCCTATCATATGGTAGGCCTTCTTCCTTCCGAATGTAGCGGAGAGAACCAATTTACGAATTCTATAATGCTTGAAATCGCAGCATCAAATTTGCGATAGATAACGATATCCGACATGTGACCATGATAACTAATACCACTTTAGACTGAATTGTGGTTTAAGTGTGTCATCGTTAATGCCTCTCAGTACATCACAGTGGGCTCTGTCATGCAGTGGAATTTTCCGTTGTCTCTATTGTATCATGCACCTTCTGCCCTCCTTCCAAATGTTGTGGAGAGATCCAATTTAGGAACTCTACAGCACTATTAAAAACGCAAAGATGACATCAAATTCTTGATTGATGAATTTATTGTTTACAATAATTTTGTTGCATGCGCATATGGGTTCAGGTGTGGGTCTCTCTCACGGCCAATGCGGATGGGGCTACGCTGTAGGTGGCGAATGGCACGCGCCTCGGGATCGCTAGTTTGCGTGCGCAGTATGATTTGTTTAGTGGAATGTTGTGATCGGGGATAGCGTATGTGCCCTCAAACGTTGGTGTGTACAAGACCTCGGATATATTTAGCACTACGATCTATTTGCGGTGGAAATTTCATTACTTGATTCGCATAATGCGTGTGAAAGATACTGAAACGTTGGAAATATGCTTTATTATGAAGAAGAATAATCGTAAGATGGAGGTCAGAGTATTAAGGTGTCTATTTGATTGCTGTAAACTGTTAAACAATTAATTCGAAAGGGCAGTGCCAAAGACTTATTTCAATCAGTTTTTTACATCGAAGTTGTACCAGATCTCCCTTTGTCTCCAGCATTAGCCAATAGGAACACTGTATTCTGAGGGAGACGCAAACCTCTGTCTGCATATTCAGGGACGTTGGTTCAGACAGACAATCAGGGAGTGGCCTCTTGAGAAAGACAGATATTGGAAGCGAGTTTAGAATTTCCTGATCAAGAGAATGCCACCACATGATGCTATCTATGTGGACCGTGAGATCAAAGGATGTCGATAGGTGGTTCACGGTAGGTGATATTCAGTAATGTAATCTGTAATTAGGACATTTGTCGGTTTTGATCTTCGTTGTGGTGCCCTAACGATACAGGGGACCTCAAACGGCGGTTCCCATACCGCACTTCATTCAATTCATGATCTGTAGACCATTTTAGCAGATTTTAATTGTTGGTACAATATGACTGCTGCGTATTTCGCGTTCTGTACAAAATATTTTGCTGCTGAGATTGTAGTAATTTGTCCATCTGCAGAAAGTCATGGTAGGTTCCGAAATAAGTCATGAACTTTTAGATATGTAATTCTTCTGATTTTCCCATCTGTGCTTAGACACCGGTGTGCTTCAGAAAGTGGGAAAAACAAATAATAAGAGCGTTAACATCCCTGACTCTGGCAGCAAATATAAACTAAGCAAACTCAGCGTTTCCAAGTGCGTTTAGCGTAAATAACCGCCGCATTTGTTTAAATATTCCATACTGCGATCGATTTCCTGACAAATTGTTTAAATTAACTATATTCTATACACCATCTGGTATCCTGTAAATAGTTTAAATAAACAGTTTTCACACACTGCAGTCAATATCCCAACAAATTCTGTAATGAAATAGATAAACTATATTCCAAACACTGCCTTGTATCACGTAAATTGTTTAAATAAACAATATTCCACACATTTTCTAAATTGTTTAACCAATACTCCATAAGCTGCAACCGATTTTCCTCCAAATGATCGACCAACCGAGTTTTTTTCCCAGGAATTTCCGTAAGGGGGATGTGAGGGGGAGGGCTGGGGGGTTTCCCAGAGGGTGAACTTAATTAATTAATCGATCTGATAATTAGTCAATCATATTGATATGAACGGTATCCTTACCTTGTCGTGGTCGTGGGGCTTGCGTGGTCATATGATCCTGACAGCTATGTCTGCGGTAGCTTAGCTACCTGTAGGGCCTCTCAAGCCAGACAGGTGGAAGGTGATGATCCAGACTAAATGGGATACCCTGGTCCTCCAGGTTGGAGGTTGGACGTGGGGCTAACAATCCCACATCGTAAAACCAGCCGTGTTAGGAAAGCTAGAGAGAAGCCTCGGTTACAGAACAGACACCAAATACACCGAACTGAGCACAGAAAAGGACTACGATCTGGAACATGGAATGTGCAGCCTTTGTACAAACCTGGAGCAGCAATAACTTTAGTTAGAAAATTGGAAAAGCAGAAAATGCCGGTGGTGACTCTGGAGGAAGTTCGATGGGAAGGTACAGGGACAATAGACGCGGAAAATTACACAGTATTCTATGGGGAAGCAGTCAAGCACAGCTTTGGAACTGGTTTCTGTGTTAACAAAGATATTGTACCAATGTAAAGAATTTAATAGCAGTGAACCCAAGAATTTCAGTTCTAACTTTATCAGTGAAAAATCACCAACTCACCTTTGTGAACTGTCATGCACCAACAGAGGAAAGTGAAGATCAAGTAAAGAATATATTCTATGTAGAGCTGGAAGATGTTATGGATTTCATACCCAAAAACAGCTGCAGAATTCTCACTGACGATTTTAATGCCAAGACTGGAAAGGAGACCAGTTTTACTCCCACAATAGGCCTTCATAGCCTGCATGAAAATAATAATGACAACAAAATAAGGCTAATTAGCTTTGTATGTTGATCAGTAGCACTAATGTCCCAAATAGACAGATGCACGAAGGAACATGGGTATCCCCACATGGAAAAACAGTCAATCAAATGGACCGCATAGCAATTAACGCAGAAGCCAGGAATTGGATTACAGATGTAAGAAATTCCTGTGGTGCTGAGTGTGATTCGAACCATTTCTATGGGGAAGCAGTCAAGCACAGCTTTGGAACTGGTTTCTGTGTTAACAAAGATATTGTACCAATGTAAAGAATTTAATAGCAGTGAACCCAAGAATTTCAGTTCTAACTTTATCAGTGAAAAATCACCAACTCACCTTTGTGAACTGTCATGCACCAACAGAGGAAAGTGAAGATCAAGTAAAGAATATATTCTATGTAGAGCTGGAAGATGTTATGGATTTCATACCCAAAAACAGCTGCAACTCAGAGTCACCCTGAAACCAAGCCAAAGAAGTAAACAAAAGGGAGTGGTACGTTTAGAAATAGAAAAAGTAGCACAGGAAGAAACCAGAAATGAACGTCGAGTTGAAATCAGGAATCGTTTTACAGTACTGCCGGAAACAGAGGTCTCAGATGTAAATCAGCAATGGGAAGAAATTAGTTATGTGGTTACAAAGGCTGCAGGAGCAGTCATTGGAAGAAGGGTGGCGAGGAAGAAGAAATGGTTCAATGAGGTCTCTGAAGAGGCAGTCAACAGGAAAAAAGAAGCCCGTTACAAGTAGTTACACTCAGTAACTGATCAGAGTAGTAGGGCAGAATTTGACGAGTCCGAAGAGAAACTCAAATGGTATTGCGGAGAGAAAAGAGGAAGTTCTTCTTCCAGGGAAGGAGGATGATGAACATCTACAGAAAAGTCAACTAACTGTGGAAAACATATAAACCCACTGAGAAATTAACAAAAAATGCGAAAGGAGAGATGCTGTCAAATGAATATCAAATTGCAAAGAGATGGGAAGAATATTTCAGTGACTTGTTAAATTGTGAAGACCCAACGACACTCTTCAACTTCCCCCTATCACACATAGCAGGCCCTGAATACTTACAGCCAACTGTAGAAGAGATCAGGAAGCAGATGAAACGGCTTAAAAAGGACAGAAGCCCAGGAGAAGATGGCATCCATGCTGAGATAATTCAGGAAGGGGATGAAGATCTTGTCAGAAGGATTCACAAATTAATAGTGACCATTTGGAACACTGATAACATTTCAAAAGACTGGAGGAATGCACTAATCTGTCCCATCGATAAGAAGGATGACCGAATGCGTAGTGAAAACTACCGTGGTATTGCTCTGCTCAATATTTGTTATAAGATCTTCTCAAACTGTCTTCTAGATCGAATCCAACCGTTGGCAGACACCATCACTGTAGGATATCAAGGAGGATATCGTTATGGGAGAACTATTACCGACCAAATCTTTGTCCTAAGCCAGATCGTAGAAAAAAGGTGGGAGTTAGGCCAAGAATTACACATGCTCTTTGTCGACTTGAGAAAAGCATATGATTGCGTTCATCGGGAAAGTACGCTGAGGTGTCGACAAGAGTTCGGTTTCGCCAAGAAACTAGTAAGCCTCACTAAGGCCTGGCTGATGGATACTACAGCAAAGGTAAAAATCGAAATTACGGTGACTGAAGCACTCAAAATAAAACTGAGATATGGCAGGCACCTGTTCTTTTCAATCCCACAATAGAGAAGGTAATGCGAGAAATGTCATCTAATGAACTCAGAGGAGTCCAGACTGGGGATGTTAACATCAAGTACCTCGGATATGCCGATGATATACTGCTACTATCTAGGTAGCAAGAAGAATTAGGGGAAATGGCTGACATTCTGGAAACAACAGCGAGGAAAATTGGACTTTAAATCAATCGTGACAAGACGGTATACATGGGTCTACACTGTAGACATAATGAAACTCAAGAACCACTTCCACCCTTGCAGACTACCGATGGTTCTTATCGACAAGTCAGTGAGTTCAAATATGTGGGCGCAGTATTCAGAGTTGAACCATCCATTAAAATGGAAATACAGGCAAGATACAAGCAGGTAATAGCTGTTACCATGGCCTTAATGCTCTCCTCAAAATCAGAAGTTTATCTAGACATTTCAAAATAAATATCTACGAAAGGTCCTACAGCCAGTAGTACTATATGGATGTGCCACCTGGTGTACAAGCAGCAAGATCTGAACAGACTGATGATATATGAAGGGAGAGTCCTTCGGAAAATTTTTGTACCAGTTTACGATAATGAGAGTGAAAATGGAGGATTCGTCACAATATTACAAAGAGCCGAACATCGTAGCTATAATGAAGACATGGCAGCTCCAGTGGGCAGGCCATGTTGCTCAACTGCAGGACAACCGATGGCCAAAAACTGTATTCAACACCAAGACAAGCAGCAGAATGCCCGTAGGAAGACCTAGAACTCAATGGAGTTATTGCGGATCTAAAGACCTTCAGAGAGTGGAACTTGTGGAAGGATGGCAGAAAGGAGCAGAAGACAGGCTGAAGTGGAGGTAATCTCTCAAAGCAGCGCATGGTCCTTTGGGCCTGATTGCATAAAGTAAGTATGTAAAGTAAGTAAGTATTGATATCAAAAGTGTTCTTGTATTGAGCGGGAAGTTTCCTGAGGAATGCGGGAGGAGGAGGTGGAGGAGGCGGATGACAAGGGGGCGAGGTGGGAGAACAATAGGTTAAGCATCCGTTAATCAAAAGGAAGGATTATCCCCATGGAGCCACAACCTGTCACTCAAAATGATGGATTATCCCCAGGGAGTCTTAATAGTCTTAGCAGAACAGTAGGTTACGGACCTGTCAATGAAAGGAGATCAACAGGTTCACCCCAGAATATATGCTCGTCCCTGGTATAGGTAACCCACAATGTGAGTCAGAATATACTTCGTTACACTATTACCCATATGTGCTGGTTACCCTTCCCTACACCTCACAGACAAACACTCCAAAGATAACTAATGTATGCAGTCGATACTAGGAAGGACCGTTTTTGGAGTAATGCTGCGATAACTAGTCCGCAAAGTAATGGAAACATAGAGGAATTAAAATTAAGTATTGACAGGGGCGCTTAAGCAGCCACCTTTCAACCCATCAAGTCAGATGGTCAAGTTAAGCAAGCTGTAATTCTTCACGTGCCGCTCCTCTTGTTGGCTCTTCTAACAAAACGTAACCTTTCTTTGCAACAGCCCTTTTTAACCGGTGTAGTTCGTGTTTTCTTTCCTGTATTTGACGTGGAAACTGTCAATACGGTCGAAATTGATTCTCAGTGAACGTTTTGACACAACAGGAAAAAAGAATAGAAATAGCCGAGTACGTGACGTGATAAGCGATTTCGCCAAAACAATACGTCCACACGTTCGACTTAAAACGATTCCTTCTCTTTTCAAACAGAGGCCAGCGTCATGTTTCTCTGACATTTCAGCTGGTTCTCCGCAGCAGTTACCTTTCTCCCGTAGACGGTGGATACTCTCGAGCGAGCCGCACATTTGCGGAGGGGATCAAAGGAGAGCGGCGGCGGCGGCCGCGAGTTGAAACTCAGCCCTCGACGAGCAAATGGCAGGTCGGCGTAAGGGAGGCCGCGTTAGCTGCAGGACGTTAGAAATCGGCAGCAGCAGCAACAACAACGCTAACAGCACGGCAGCGGCAGCAGCACAGTACAAAGGGCCGGCGGCGCGCTGCAGGTATTTCCGGCGAACAAAGCGCGCGCCGTTTCGCCGACTGCGGCCGCCCGCCGTCCGTATCGTCAAAGCGATTCCGGCCGGCAGGTCCGCCGATGGCTTGACGAGAGCTGTGCCGGTCGCCCGCGCTGGCGCGCGCGCGGGCTGCGTGCGAGAGGCGGTGAACGAGAGCGCAAGTGCGCCGGGCAGCTGTCTGTCCGCTCGCCCCGGCGCCGTCAAAGCGCCGAGCAGACCCGCAAACAGCACAGTAGTCGCGGCGAAAGCTGCCTGTCCCTCGGCCTGGCCAGAGAGCGAACCTCGGCGAGGCTCCCGTGCCTGCACTGGGCACCTGTCAATCCCGCCGCATCCCTCTGCCGCGACCGCACAATGGGCTCATTTTAATACGCCGACAGCCGGCAAACACATGCTAATACACCTGCCGGCGCAATCGCCGTTATTTCGGCCGCGGCTGTCTCCCGCCGTCCTTTGACATGTCCGCTTTGTATCTGAGTAGGCCGTCCCTTTGACGTACGGACCACGCGCAGCAGCGTGTGCGCGCTAGTCTGTGTTGGCGGTTGTCCGCGGATGTCAATCTCTCATATCGTTCTCTGACTCTGAGACTCGTCCCGTCACGTACACTTGTGTCGGCCTTCAGGCTGCAGAGCTTCTGCCGTCAGTAGTTCTATCAACATTTTAAGATAGGATTACCTTTTGACAGATGTTAGGTTTTTCTTAGA
Source organism: Schistocerca serialis cubense (assembly GCF_023864345.2). Classification (NCBI taxonomy): domain Eukaryota; kingdom Metazoa; phylum Arthropoda; class Insecta; order Orthoptera; family Acrididae; genus Schistocerca; species Schistocerca serialis. The sequence goes on from NC_064642.1 coordinate 332,984,360, forward strand.
CTAGACTGTCAGTATATAAGTTGCAAAGAAACACTGACGTACACCAAAAGCACATTTAAAGCCAGCAAATTACGGCGATCCTACCAAACTAAACTAACCCGTACAGGCCATGAGGGCACAACGGTACCGACCGGCCGTCGTATAGTCCTCACCCCACAGGCATCATAAGATGCGAATATGGGGGGGGGGGGGGGGGCATGTGGTCAGCACAGGCACTGGATACACCAGTTCTCGTGAGATCACCGCTGTCGGGCGTGATCAGCACTTGGATAAGTGACCATCCGGGTCGCCATGCCCTGTAACCATTTTTCGGGGTGCGCTCAGCCTCGTGATGCCAATTGAGGAGTTAATGGACCGAATAGTAGCGGCTTCGGTCAAGAATACCATATTACGACGCTCTCCCGGCCGTATGTCAGTTTACGAGCCCGAAGCCGCTACTTCGCAATCAAGTAGCTCCTCAGTTCGCCTCACAAGGGGTGAGTGCACACCCCGTTTGCCAACAACAGTCGGCAGACCGGGTGGTTACCCATCCAAGTGCTAGCCCAGCCCGACAGCGCTTAACTTCGTTGATCTGACGGGAACCGTGTTACGACTGCGGCAAGGCCGTTGGCACAATGTACGCTGATGGAAGAAAATACCAACATCAAGAAATAATTAATGCAGAGTAATGAAATTTCGGCAACACCTATGTCTAGGTAACACATTGAAGTGGCTAACGTTGCAAGAGAAATGTAAGCACGAGAAAAGCCATTGCAAATGAGAAGTGCTGGTACATTAACAACTGGCGTTACCTCCAGAATGTTGAAGCAAGCAAGCAAACGTGTATGGATTGTGTTGCACAAGTGCCAGACGTCAGTTTGTGGGAAGGATTTCCATATCTGTTACACTTTGTCGGTCATTACAGAGACGGTTAATGCTGCTTGTCGATAATGCTGGGATTATCGTCCGATGATGTCCCATATGAGCTCGACTAGAGACAGATCCTGTGATTGATCTGACGGAAACTGGTCTTAGCGCTGTGGCGACACCTTTTTTTATATATAAGAAGGTTGGTTCCATTTTGGACTGCAAGACATCATATTATTTCCTACTCTTTTGCCTTCAAAACACCGTTTTTCAACATAATCGCCGTTCAGCGCGACGGCCTTACGTCACCTTACTGTGATGGCATGTATTCCCACATACTACCACTCTACTCGTCGACATTGGAGCCAACGTCTTGCTGCATCAATAACATCCCCAACATCCTTCATTGGGCCAAACAGATGCGAGGTCTGAAGATGCGCTATTTGGGCTGTTCAGTGGATGGGGAAGAATGGTCCAATGACGTTTTATGAGCTGCTCTCAGATTCGCGGTAGTGAACCCCTTCAGAGGCCCTGATCATCGCCGGCCACTGTGGCCGAGCGCTTCTAGGTGCTTCAGTCGGGAACAGCGCTGCTGCTGCGGTCGCAGGTTCGAATCCTGCCTCGGGTATGGATGTGTGTGATGTCCTTAGGTTAGTTAGGTTTAAGTAGTTCTAAGTCTAGGGGACCTCAGATGCTAAGTCCCATAGTGCTCAGAGCCATTTGAAACATTTGAACCAACACAGATCATCGCCACGACGTTACCGGCTGATGGTCCGACGCTGAAGGAGAGTTGGTGCGGCGCCACTCCATAGATTGCCATTTTGTTTCCGATTCGAAATGATGAACCCGTATTTCATCGCCTGTGACAATGTTGGACAAAGTACTGTCGTGTTCAGCCTCGTAACGTGCAATTAGTTCCGCACAGATGGTCCTTCGTTGCTTTTTATGGTTATCTGTTAGACAGCGAGGTACACGTCTTTGAGCACTCCAGTTGGTGTGGACGAATGTGTCAGCACTAACAACGGAGACTTCCAGTTGTGCAGCGAGGTTTTTGATTATGATCCATCGATCGCCTCGAACGAGCGTGTTCGTACGTTCCAAGATTGCAGGAGTCATGGCTGTCTGCAGTCGTCCGGCACATAGGATGTCTGACAGGTTTGCGCTACAGTGTTGCGATCATGAGAGACATTCTAAAATATGTCTGCGATTCTCTGGTTTACCGCTAAAGGAAACTCGACGGCAGCTCTTTGCTTGCAACTTATCTCCATTACAGACGCAATTTTGAAGGGTATGTATAGCGCAGCCACCTACTGGAACTTCACGAAACTATAGGGGCCGTAGCGAAAATATTCCACGGCGTTCCACAAAAAAATTTGCATTTTTTCAACCGAAACTGGTGGAGGAAACAATGGGTTGTATTACTCATTGAACGCCCCTCGTAATTCCCAAGTCAGTTTCGAAACCATGATTTCCGCTTTTGACAGTGAATCGTTGTAACGGTACCTGAACTGTTAAGTTTCGGAAATGTGATCTGCTACAGGCTTTCTTGCAAAACGTCCAACTTATAGAATTTACTATTTTCATTATGTTAATGGGCATCGTGGCAGTGATCAAAGAAAGAAGACTGAAGTCGTATCAATACTTAATGCTTCGAGAAGGCCAGATCATCAGACAGGTTGTGGTGGCAGATATTAGACGCAAAAGGCCACGGGGAAGACCATGACTCCGATGGATTGATCAGGTCAGAGAGGATATGAGTGTGCTGGGACTGTGTGAAGAAGAATACATGGACCGAGGAGGCTGGAGGAGGCTGACTGGTGAGGCCAAAGACCGACTGCGGTTTGTGTGGCCAACGCAGTAAGTAAGTAAGTACTACGATAATTATATTCTCGAGTAATGTCTCGTGTCTGAAATGTTATTTGCGCGAGATGTGAGAAATTAACCAAAGCAGTTATAGGGTGACCCCAAAGTCCGTTGACCTTCCAAAACGGACTAATGTGGGCAGGGATATAAATGTTTACCCACATGCCTCAAATGACATGCAGGCTCTATTGAAATGAAAAACGAGTGCAAAAAATCCGCCAGCAGGTGGTGATGAGAAGTGGCATGAGCCCCCTCTCATATTTCTATCTTACGATTTTCCTCTCTAATTGCATGCAGTGAAAAGTCGCTATTCCTTCACACGCGGACTTCCCACGCAGCGTCTCTCGTCACCCGGGTGGTCCGGTGACAGGCAGGCTCTGCTGATCTGGAAAGGGTTAAGCCGATGGGTGTGAGGAAGTCGAGTGAATGTTTTGCAGACGCCGACACTGTCAAAAGACACGCCCGGAGGGGCCTGAAGTAGCGGCTGGGCTAGAGGTTCCGTTACTTCGCAGAAACTTAGCGAAAACACTTTCTGGCGGGCTACCAGCGAGGCGTGGGAATGACTTGTGTACCCAGGCAGTTGTGGCGGGAAAATTCCCGCGCTTTCTGCAAAATAGTAACTGTGATTGGCTTGCTCAGGGCATAGCTCCATGACGTAGCAAAATCAGCGCAGAAATTGGCGCCAAGAATCTCCATTGGTGGAATGGTAGTGCTCCGGCAATGGAGTGAAATTTTCCACCGGTTTTCGAGTTGCTGATTGGAACGTTTTAACCACGGCCACTGTCGTGGGGGCGGGAATGTTGTGTGTTCGGCCTGTACGGTTGCTCTAGGTAGTCGGCTCTTGCCTTTCGGTCGAGGACGTCGAAGCAACCAGCCATCGCCTCCGGTACGCCAGATCGTGTTCTGGCAGTTAAGAAGACAGTTTGGAAATATATCTCCGCAGCACCGGCAGATAGGGATTTTCCTAGGTGATAATCAGAGCTCAGCAGAGCGCGCCTGTTCGTCTTTTTCTAAATTTGTTCTGTCTTGAGTAGCAGCAATTAATGTTGGGTTAGCTGTGTGTCCCTCTTAAGATTTGAGTGGCAAGGAATTGGCTCCACATACCACTTCGTCATAAACCTCACATTCTAGTTTAGGGACAACTTCACCTTCATAGCGTTTGTTTGAGTATCCAGTTTGAGCCAATTTGATGAATTATAAATGTTTCATGTGTTTTTGTTTATTATTTTGTGTTTAGTCTTAATAAATCATATTGTTATTTTGGACAGAACTTTCATTCTGTTAATCGGTAGAGCAACCCATCATTTCTCACTACGTTAATGAAACCTTTCTTTATTTAACTTATTTATCAAATGAAATTATTGCAGGTGCCAAACTCTTTTCTACTCCACTTGCAGGGTTGATTACAGTCAGTTCACGTATATTTTTTAATCCATGTGCAACAGCAAAAGTCGGAGTTAGAATAGGGGGGGCTTAGAGCATCATTTACATATGTAGATTCTAGAATTTAGTGTTAAATACACTGCTAGCCCCGGCACCTCGCAGTGATAGATAGCAAATCGCCAGTGACGCCAAATGAGAACATCCACAACTGCAGCATTCGGGCTAACGAAAATCCTAGAACTGTCTAAGAAACACCTTTACATGACGAGAGAGCCGCATTGTGATGTGATCGGGCCCTTTTCCTTCGAGGAAATGTGGGGTGCTGCTTTTCAGACCGTCAGCGTGACGGGTGCGAGGTACGCTGATATATTTTTGAATCGCATCATCCCTAGTCTGAGTGGCCGGCCGCGGTGGCCCAGCGGTTCTAGGTGCTACAGTCTGGAACCGCGCGACCGCAGGGTGTGCGTGATGTCCTTAGGTTAGTTAGGTTTATGTAGTTCTAAGTTCTAGGGGACTGATGACCTCAGAAGCTAAGTCCCATAGTGCTCAGAGACATTTTGAACCTAGTCTGGCTGATAAACACCTGTTGGAAGGTGGTAGTTTTATGTAGGATGGTACTCCAACCTATACTACTACATGATATGTATTCGCAGTTGCGAATGTGGACAACTATCAGTTGTATAATGGAATGACGATGATGAAAATTCATGCCTCACCAACACTCGAACCCGGATTTTCCGCGTATCGCGTGCGGTCGCCTTACGATTTGGTTGTCCGAGCGAGACCCACTGCCAGATCCAAACTTCCATATGTCGACAACGATGTATCCACAACCTGTACTCGTTCAAAATGGTTCAAATGGCTCTGAGCACTATGGAACTTAACATCTTAGGTCATCAGTCCCCTAGAACTTAGAACTACTTAAACCTAACTAACCTGAGGACATCACACACATCCATGCCCGAGGCAGGATTCGAACCTGCGACCGTAGCAGTCCCGCGGTTCCGGACTGCAGCGCTAAAACCGCACGACCACCGCGGCCGGCCCTGTACACGAACATCCATTGTGTGTATACCTGTACAGGGGAGACATTTTACTTGAAAGTCGCTTGCCCGGTGTCGGCGGATAAATACGATATTGCAGTGCGTTTGCTATTCCGAATTCGATGCAAATTTCCTTTGGATTTGCATTTTTTTTGGTACCATGACATCTACTTATAGTATATATATCAGTAGCATTTTACAGCAAACTGGCTTCTTTATTTTTACACCCGCCCGGGATTCGAACCCGGGCCCAGTGCATGGGAGGCAAGCACGTTACCATTCAGCTAAGCAGGAGAGCATTTTAAGTGTAATCTATAATCATTCATTGTGAAGGGCACGTAATGAAACGTTTATACATTTTAAAGTTTATGCTGTTACATCAGTGCAAATATCGTAGAAAAGATCTTTGGCATTGTTCTATCCATGATATCGCCATCTTTGTGCACAGTCTTGTGTGTGGAATTCGGTGTGAGTGTCGTGCTATACAATGCGTGCGTATTTCTATATCAAAAAAGTGCTTTGCGTTCTTTATACTATTTCGTGAAAAAAAGTCAACACTGCATCATAATGATGCAGGCATTTCGAGACACCTTAGCTACAAGGAGTAAAACAGCCGATAACTAGTGCAGACAACGTTAAATGTAATATAAAGGTGAACAGTCTTCTGAAGATGAACCTATCGGTTTGAAACCGGTGACGGCTCTGTTTGGGTAAGTATATAGCGTTTTTACTAGTTGCTGGTTGCCCGTTTCTTGTTTGTGAGAATCAACTTGTATTTACACAACCACGGTCTCAAAAGATCATATCTAAATTGAAGGGGGAGAGGGGAAGAAAGGGAAAAAGGGGGGGGGGGGGGAGGAGCACTGCTGTCAGCTGCATCGTGATGTTACGCGGGAGCAGTAGCGGCGAGTGAAAATGTGTACCGGACCAGGATTCGAAACCAGGATCTCCTGCTGCGTTAATCACTCTGCCATCCGGGACACAGCGTTATAACAACGTTATGGACTACCTTGACACACCTCACGACCGAGGGCCTCCTATCCGCAGCATGCTCTCCATTTCCTCCACGTTCGCTCCCAGAGATTCCCTCCGGAGGTCGAACGTATTTGTGCATCCGCACTGAACAAGGTGGATCCATTGCCCAGCTAGGCCTATCAACTTATATGGAGTGTGGTGTGTCCGAAAGAACGAACGCCACGCTTTCATATAACTCAAAATGTCAGTTTGGAATAAACAGCATTGAACTGTCAGTTCTGAACACAGGAATGAACATATTGCTGCAAAACTTCCATATATCGATCATGTACTCAACAAGAACGTCACAATCGAGAATAGGTGGGATCGGATTACCGAAAATCCGGATTTTGTGGAATTCAGAAAAGAATTGGAGTAACATTGGTTAAATGTCGTGACCAGATATTAAAAGAAGATTATTGCAGTGAGTTTTACGCACTGAAATACATATCTTTGGAGATAGATCCGTATTTCGTTTATGTGTAGCACATCTACGCAAGCGTTTCAACAATATTAGTTCAACCGAACTGGTTTCCGCCTGACGTTCCGAATAATCCGTTACTTTGTCCAGCTCAGCTGTTCCCAAATTCGTTAGTTAATCCAACAGCAATATCGCCATTATCGACAGACGAACAAACGGCGATAACTCCGTCGTCGGTAATCGTACCATTGTTTACGTATTTCCTCAGAACATACGGATGTTAATTTGATATCTTTCACTTATCTCTGACAACTAATATAAACACGTATAATTTTGCTTTATAGCTTCTTTGTAAGCTACAGGACATATGGATCAATAAATTTTATGTGAAATTCGACCGTTCGTTGAGAAAGTGGTAATGGTGATCCAGGTTTTACTCTGTGTTTTCTTGGTTGCACCCATAACTCTGGGACACGTTTACCTTGGGACTGCTACACGGAAGATAATGGAAACGCAAGGCTTCGGAGTTTATGAGATGCATTCACTAAGTACTGAGGCTGAACAGCCATTATGAGTTTTTCGAATATCATGTATCTCCAGTTCCTTTATCTATATTTAAAAGTTAATATATTTTCGCGATACGGCACCATGGTAAGCAAAGAGACCCTCCGAGTAGCTGTTCCACCAGCAATGCAGCCATCTGATTATGAACAAAAGTGCGAAATCGGTAATGGCATACAATGTGTCAAACAAAAACGTTTTCAAATTTGTGGGTGGTAGCTGTTTTTATAATACGTCTTACAATACAACCATTCAACCCTCACGCCAACTGCTGACAGATCGACATTGACACCAGTTTCTTTATGCAGTGTCCAAACTACGTCAGTTGACTCATAAATGGCTAGCCGTAGCACATTTAATTCTTTCTCTGTGATATCATTCCACGTTCGCAATAAACGGAGACAGTATAAATATACTGTCCCGTCAAATTTTAGCTCACAGACTGATACATAAGTAGGATCTGTGTGTGGCAGAATTAAAATTTAATTGTTTTCGCTATTAATTGTTCCCATTATTACTTCCACAGTATTATAAAATGAACAATTACTGTAGGAAAAGGGGACAGTCTCGATAAACCAGAGATCATATAGGTTACGATCATTGGCTTGTCAGTCTTCACGTGGATTATTAATACAGATGATTTCTGGTTCAACTACAGTTCACCTGGACTGGCTCTTTCTTCGCTTTTTACAGTAACTGTACAATATCTGATACTCTGGAAGTAATGGTGACTACAACTGACTGTAATCATCATTAACTGTCGAAAATATAGTTAGTCTTCATAAACATTCGTATAACAGTAATAATGAACGGTATCTGCTCTTCGTAACTTAAGGTTACCTTGATCCGGTAAACTATAAATTCTACAACCAGAAAGATACCCAGCCATCTTCCTAGTGAATTAAAACTTGCCACGAATAATACAAATAAATCTAACAATAAGAGGGGCGTCCAATAAGTAAGCCAACACTTTTATTTTCTCGGCCGATTTCGGCTGAAAAAAATGCTGAATTTGTTGTGGGACATCGTGGGATATTCCTGCTTCTGCCCCAATTAAAAAATGGTTCAAACGGTTCTGAGCACTATGGGACTTAACTGCTGTGGCCATCAGTCCCCTAGAACTTAGAACTACTTAAACCTAACTAACCTAAGGACATCACACACACCCATGCCCGAGGCAGGATTCGAACCTGAGACCGTAGCGGTCGCGCGGTTACAGACTGTAGCGCCTAGAACCGCTCGGCCACCCCGGCCGGCTCTGCCCCAATAGTTTGGTAAAGTTCCGATAGGTGGTGGCACTATACGTAGTCTACGAAATGGCGTCTGTAACGTACGTGTGTTCCAAGTCGAGTTGAACTGATCGTGATGAAAATAATTAATTATTTGTCAATGTACGCAGTAAGGACAGAGAACCTGAAAGAGTTCTGCTTATGTGTAGCTGTCAATCATCAGACTCTACTATCTCACTCAAAAACACTATGACTGTCGTTACTACCCGTAGCTGAGAGAATAATCAAGCTTTGGATTCCATTAAAACAATTTTTTTGGTGTCGAAGACAGGCGACCTAAAATAATTTCAGATTTTTTCAGTAGTCCGATCACTGAAATCTACTTCACGTTCCTGCAATCAACCTTGGCTCTGTTTGAAATATATATACAGAGTAGAGAAGAATAAAATCTCGATAACTGAGATAATAAATATATTAATCGACAATCAGATATGTCTGTATGAAAGGAAGACTGCCAATTTTATTGGCAAGCAAACCAAGATAAACTTTAACAAATAATTTAATTAATAAAGAATGAGAACGTAACTACGACAAAATTAGTTTGATTTCGAAATTTAAGGAAGAGACAATGGCTTTCTATACCATAGCGTTTGATCAGAGAAATAATAAATATCAAGTATTTAACTGAATGACGCTATCTGAAACACAGATTGGGTGATGATTGAAGACACTACCATATACCCGACTAAAAATGGTGTGTAGATTTCAGGCGACAATTGGTTTCAGGATTATATGTACCTAAATAGCTTTATAGAAATTAAGCGTGACTCGGAGGAATGGAAATTTAAACACTCCGTGAAAGAAAGATTGATTTACTATCTTAAGTAAACCGAAAATCTTGAACGCAAATGGCGATCGCTAAAATCACGCGAGTATTTGTTTTCTATTTCCGCACACAATGTCACTGTGGATGGCAGTCCAGTGGATTGATGAAAGACATCGACTGCTGCCAGGGACTGAAGTGTCACTTTAACTACAAGCTGACTTAGATGGAAGTGTATCAGTACGTAAAAGAGAAAAAAAGACTTGCTAAAAATGGTGAAATCTTCCAAAAAATCTGATGGACGAACTGCTTCTGCCACAACCTGTAACGCGGATCTCGCACCTTCCGATTTCCGCCTGTTTGGCCCCATGAAGAATGCACTCCACTGGCAGTACGTCGATGATAGGGAGGTTACTGGTGCAACAAGACTTTGGCTCCGACGTCCACCAGTAGTGTGTCACCATGCGGGCGTCAGGTCCTACCAGTAAGATGCCGAAAGGCCGTCGCATTAAGCGGGGACTATATTGAAAAATAGTGTTTTGTAACGAAAAGAACGGGGAACAATATTGTTTATTGGAATTCTGAGTAAAACCAACCTGCTTTCAGAAAAAAAAGTGCTTCATAACTTACTGAACGCCTCTCGTAAATCAAAATGTCTTACTTGATAACTGCAGCCACAATGTGCATTTATTTTAGGATATACAGTATTTCTGTGTGCGTACTCCGTGCTTTTATATACAATAATTAAATATAAATACAAAACAGTTATGAAAACTGTTGACATTATGAGCTTACAATTTCTCTGAATTAGTGCTGTTTCTGTATGTCAGATGGAGAAATTTCGAAAGCAAATTAAAGTTAAAGGAGAAGAAATGTAAACTAAGTTTTGTCGAGTGTAACTTTATCAGAGATGGCAACAGATTAGGGACGTCAGTTGAACGGAATTTATAGTGCCTTGAAATGAGGATATAAGGTCACAATTAGAAATATTAAAACGAGGTTGATGGATTGCATTTGAATCGATCAGTTGGTGCCAATGGAATTGAATTACAAAATGAGATATTAAAAGTAGTAAATGGGTTTTGCTATTTGGGGAGCAAAATAAGTGACGATGACCAAAGTAGAGGTAACGCAACATCCAACAGTTAGAAATGTGTATGTGGAAAAGAAAAATTTGTCAACATCAAATATAAACGTAAATATTCGGAAGTGTTTCCTGAAGGTATTTGTCTGGTGTGAAACGTCGACGGTAAACATTTCAGACAAGAAAGAACAGAAACTTTTGAAATGTGGAGCGACAGTAGATTGCTAGTGAATAGATTACAATCACCCCTTTCCCTGCAGGAGTAGGAGTCCTTCAGCTACCATAATAAATACTAAAGTATACAGTGTGTCCATGCAACTATTTTTGCTTGGACTGTGAGTGATAAGACAAATGCATTGCTTACTTCGACTCTCTTCTTTTGTATAATATATATATCGTTGAAAGAAACAAAGAAATAAAAAGGAATCAATTTAGAATTAAGCGTCTGACTAGGAATATCACAGAAAGCAGAAGTAAAATCTTGCTTGAAATTTCATTAAAAGCAGGTGCGTTTCCAGAAGAATCGACAATTCATGTAATGTTGTATGATCAACACAGAATTTATACAAAACAGAAATAAATGGGGAGCTGTAAATTAACGTACTGACAACGTTGTTGAAGTCTGAGCTTCATCTTATCAGATACACACGTTTAGCTGCGACGGATAATGGAAAGGGTAAATCGGATAACCAATGACAAAGTTATAATGTTACTTTAAATCCGTCTTGATTGCAAACTTTTTTATTATTCATATGACCGGTTTCGGTTGTGTGACGTAGCATGTGAAAGTTGCTGAATTGGACGGGTTACTCCTGTAACTTAAATATCAGATCTGAAGATGGTTCTGAATGAACCGAAACCGGTCATATGAATAATAAAAAAGTTTGCAATCAAGACGGATTTAAAGTAACATTATAAAATCACTGATTTTTTTGCAACGAAGAGTGTTTGTGCGGGGCAAGGAACTGTTGAGGGAGACCAAAGTCAGAGTACAGAGCAGCAAAATGTAAATGATTTAAGTTTGGCAATACTGTCCAAAACCTCCTACGTACTTTCCAAAACCTGATGCAGCAAGAAGTAAATGTTGTGAGTTTGAAATGACAGATTTTAGGTTCGTAAATACCAACTGCGTGTTTATGGCCTCTGATGAGGTCTCCAGCGAGAAACTGTATTCTATGATCAGACGCGGTTGTATGGAGAATGTATCGTGAAAAGTTTAACTTTTAGAAGAAACAAAGGAGACGAGATATCGTTTACTTAGTTCTCTTAGCTTTCAGCTACGATGAAGACACACCTCGAGTACATGAAATGTAACATTGTTTATAATTTCACATTGTCTACCAGTTCAGCACACTGAGTCAAAATGTCCTCTAGCTGTAGCAAATTCTTTGGTTATAGCGTACCACATGTTTTCTCACTTCATAATTTTTGTGAAAAGTTACATGTTTCAAAGACTTTTTTGTCTTAAAAAGTAAATAACATCGACAGAAAAAAAATCAAACACTGGAGGGATATCTAAGCAGGTTGGTATGTCTTCAGAGATAAAAACTCAGTGCATAGACAAATGATGTCCTAGTGTAAGAATTTTCGCTGGTTTGCGTGCCATTTTCAGAATTGTTAGCTGCTTATTAATACGAACATTACTAACAACGGAAGAAAATTGATTTTCGAAACAAATGTCGCAAAAAATAAATAATTTACGCTTTTAAACTGTTAATCGATTGGGTCTTGGATTTTCCGTTCATTGGTAGCCCTAGCAGAGTCTCAGTCCAGACATGTCTCTATAATTCGGATTTCACAGTGAAACGTCCCCTTAGTACGATTATACAGGACTGTGCTTAACCTGACACACAATATTTTTAGCGCAACGCAATCTGACTTTCAAAACTCCCTACTAAAGAATGGCCCTGACAAACATTAAACTATACCTTTCACAAATCACTTACCTCACAAAAATCTTCGCTGCTCAAGCTACTGCAATACAGCGAGCGCCACTACTGCCAGCTAAATAAAAGATTCAAACTACTGAAGGCACTAACTACTGATAGGGATAGTTAGCAAATGAAAGATATTAATAGAGAACAAACAATGTATTTACCTTGATATCATCATATATAAATATAGCAGTTCATGACAAATTACAAATCTCCGCCATCTCTCTCCCCACATCCACCACTGCTGGCGGCTCACCTCCAACTGCTCAACGCTACGCGCTGTTCACAGCCAGCTGCCGCTGCCCACTACAATGGCAGACAACAATGCAAACTAGCCGCAGACTGCACACAGCACAGCCAGTGATTTTCATATTGAGCGCTACGTAACGTTGCCAATAAGAAAACATAAACAGCCTACTTACATAGCCCCCATGCTCCTCACAAAAAATTTTACAAAATTTTTTTTGGGCAGTGGCCAATAATGATTTGATAAAATTTTTCATAATTACAATAACAAAGAAATCCAATGCACACACTTATTGATACAATGTTGGTCAAAAGCTAAAATTTTCTCACAGTTTATAAAGACAGTCCTGATCATTCATTACGGTAATCACAGGTTTTTTTTTCACAAAGTCTCATTAGTAAAAGAAATTGCACACAAAAGTAGTGGATTTCCATGCAGTGTTGAAGAAGTAGTGTTGTCCTTCCAACGGAAAGACAGTGCTGGCTCTTGACATGCTGACAGGTAATGGGCCACAATGGAGCAAACCCACAGCAGAGTCATTCGAAGTTTTGAAGAGTATTGGTAGGTAAGTCATCACAGAGCGGACCCACTGTAGTCCTGGTAGAGAGTATGGTATTGGTGGGCCACCAGAGGTGCAGACCCACTGTAGTCCTTGTAGAAATAATGGTATTGATGGATCATCAAAGATGTAGACCCACTGTAGTCCTTGAAGAGATGGCCAGCAGCCATCTGTTGTGACTGTGCAGGTGCACAATCACCATTGAAGAGTCTTGCGGATAATATAGCAAGTCCATAAACCACCACTTGTGCACTCACAAAGTTTTTGAAATTGTCCTTAGAACCAGCAATGCTGTTATCCAGTCCCTTGCTGAGTTATTAACACACGTGCAAACACTAACAGTCCCTACTTCTCACATATTGTCCACATACTATGACCAACAGAAACGTGTGCAGTGAAATGTAACTAACAAGTTAATAATGTCATGAACTGGTGACAATTACAATTTTATAACATAAGAATACAATTACAAAGGTACAAAATACATCATTAAAAACATAACAATACAGATAACATTTGTAGTAAAACAGGCGTTACAAAAGAATAGAAATAAACATATACATCAGTGTTACAAAAATCGTGACATAAGTACATACATAAAATAATGAGAATAGTTTTCGAAACATTAATTTCACACATGAACATTGAAACTGAACAGAATTATAAACAACTTTACAAAGAAAATAACATATTATTAATGCAACTTATATTTGAGGATAACAGTATTCCTCCTCATAGTGAATATAGCTTAGTATTAGAAGAGAAAAAAAATTCTGTGAAACAGTACACAGAGACAGGAAGAAAACAAATACTCAAGGGTACACAAACACATAGTGGGATAACACCAATAGGAAAGGACAGGGTTCGTTTTCAGTGTAACATTTGGTACTGCAGTCCAACCCAAAACTTCATATATCTTTTCTCTTATTTCATCCTCTGTTTCCACCAAAAAAAATTCTATCTAAGCATGCTTTCTGTATTTATATGTTCACACATTTCTTACCTCAACATTTATTTCCAAGAAAATCCTACCTAAACCTGTTTTATGTACTTTTTTCGTATTAATTGTCAATGCATTTCTTCCAATTCATCGCAACTCATTCTCTTATATAGTCTACCCCCTCTTAAGCTAACTTAAATCTACTGAGCTCAGATGCTAAACTAAGGGACGAGGCAATGCAGCATCACATAACAAATCAACACAAACAGCAATGCAAAAAAATGCAAATTGGCAAAGCTAGCAGCATAAATGAGCAAAAGTCAAATTCAATAACACTATGCCTGGCAAACAGCAGCAACTTATACCTAAACATGACATAGCGCAAGCAGAAAAAATATTACACTAAACAACAATGCAGATAAGGGAAATGTATATTCACATCTTAATGTCTATGTAATTAAAGTGGTGCACCACAAGAAGTTATTCTACCAAAAAGTTACCAATTACTTGAAAAGAAAATTATGAATGCAGTTGCTAGTTCCTTCTTATTGTTCTTTCCTGTCCAAGTGCTCCTTTTTTAAAGAATGTGGATCATAAAATAATTATTTAATAGATCTGTTGACAGAAAGTGTTCACATTAGCAAATGCATTTCATTTTATAAAAGCAATGCTGCAACACAGCTGGAAACCAGATATCAAATGAAATAAGCAATTACGCAAATCAAAGCATAAAAACATCATTCAATAGCTATGTGGCATTTCGTAAGTCAGTAGCTCTCAATTCTCGTAGAAAGACACTTGTCATTATCAGGTTTGCAGATGTAAGAATATTTCCAAGGATAATGGCCTCCCCTTTTTTTTTGTGCTACCTGTGCCGCTGAAAAGGGCTCGCAATAATGGCTTTTTCTCCAGGCGTCTGACACACCTGGGTGCCCGCGACGCATTACGTGCAGGTGGTCACTTAACTTTCGTACGGAAATATTTACGACAGGAGATTCTGCTACCGTGGTAGTCTCATATAAAAATATTTCACAGGTCAAGAATTAGCGTTGCAAATCTGTAGAAACAAAACCCTATAAATATAACAGTGTCCAAAAAAAATTTCAGTGGCATTGTGATACATTCATGCATATACACACACATTTCATAACTCTTAAAGTACGATTCTTGGTTTCCAACAACCTTTTCATAAATCAGAGTCCCTAACCCCTACTCCTTATTCCTTACCTTATTACACATATACATATTCATATGCATCAACACGTCTTCAATATTTCATCATAATAGCTACATAGCATAATCAGATTCCTCATATAGCATCAGCTTATTTATCATAAACATACCTCAACAGCATAGTACACATTGTCGTCGTAATAATAACATCATAACACTTCAGTCAAATCTTAAAATCGTCGTAACTTCCTCCAATAATTTCAAAACGTAAAAAAAATTCTCTGCTCATTTCAATAGTGTCATCTACCTCAAACGTACTTTAAAATCATGATCCCATACCAAATATCTCAAAGCTCTCATAGTATCACAATGAATCCGAAAAAATATGAACATTTCACAAAGTACAGACAAAATACAGTTTCATAAGTGTGAAGTTATCCAACTGTAATTGCGTAAACATCTGTCACTGACGTAGTAAAAAGAATGTTTGTTTCTCTGTCAAATAATCAGATAGCTGTGTAATTCTGTGTTAGAGAAATATGGTACTGACGTGTAAAGTTGTATAAGCAAATACCATATTAGCTAGGGTTCCTTGTGGTTGCCACACACATGGTACACGAAGTAAGCGTGTACCCCCCTGAGGATTAATGTAATTATACCCTCAGGTGTTACAGATTACACCAATGGAATGAAATATATCACGGAAAACTTTCTTTGTAATTCAAAAATCTTTAAAAATAAATGTTTTAAGTACAAAATTAATCACTGAAATGCGTGTCCTGTAGCGCTAAATGTGCGTCTTGTTGCAACATAATCTGTGTGGAAGTGTCGTAGTTATCGTCCTCCGAAAGCTAAGTTCTGCAGAAGCCAATGTACTTACCTCATGATAAACAAAAGTGAAATGCTTTGCGTATAGATATCATAGTTATAATGCTTATTGGCGTGATGAAGAAAGTACTGTACAGTAACGTAATGTCGTGCCACGAAAAAGGCTGTCTCATTGTTGCTATACCACAAAAGTTACTACTAAAACATGTTTTTCTTTCCAGAAGAATTTAGAAAACTGTGCAGATATAAAACAGATACACCGCAAAAGCAACATTGTAAATTGTCACTCATTAGTAGCGTCGTGATAAAATCGTGTAGCTGTCACATAAACTAACTATTGTCTCATCTGGTATCTCACAGAAAGTACTTTAAATCCGGAATGTATTTTCAAGTAAACCAAAATGTTGCATTAAAATCTCATTAGCAGTACTGGTAAATGTTCTAATCGTGCAACTAACAAGCAAGAATGTACACACACAATTACACTGTGTCGTCTGTTCGCAATAACAATGCATTCGTAATTTCTGTTTAAATGATTTCTCTTGGTTCTTGGCTGGATATTTAACTTCAAACATTGTTGCATGGTAACAGTTTCTAAAGCATACTAGTAACGTGAAGTGAAACGTTTTATGGCAAAGACAAAGTTAAAAGGCAGATTATCTGTCAATAAATGGTTTTACATGAGAAATGTGGTGTAAACCTTTACTCTTCCTAGTACGCAGAGTTTCAACTTCAACGCAATTATCATGTGGTATACGTCGGATTCTGTAAGGTCCATTGTAAACTAGAAAGAATTTGTGACTCAAGTGTTTCTTCTTATGTGACAATGAATGAGCTTTAATGAGAACTTTCTGACCAATAAATAATTTCTTTGCATTTGCTTTACCGTTTAGTTTTCTCCGTTTGTCTGCTGCAGATTTTATATTTTTAAGAGCCAAATCAATTATGTCTTTGTGTCGAAGTTTACGTGTATTCGGGAAAGGTACAAGCTCTCTGATTCTGTTCGGAGGTTCTACATTCTTCAGTACAAGAGTAGGTGGTAAAGCAGTGGAATCATGAGGCATTTCATTCAGCACATTTTGAAATAAGTGTAAATATCTGTCCCAATGCTGATGCTTTCTGTGACAATAAAGTCTGCAAAGCTTATTGATTTCTTTCATAATCCGTTCAGACGGGTTACAATGTGGTGAGTACAATGAAATAAAAACAGGTTTGATTTTATGGTTGCGAAGCATGCGTGACCAAACAGCAGATCTAAATTGCGGTCCGTTATCTGAAATGACTTTAGCAACGTGGCCAACTTCACGTAAGAAATTTTTAACAAAGGCGTTGGATACAGACCGTCCAGTGGCTTTACGTAACGGAGTGAAAGAAACAAATTTTGAAGTAAGTTCAACAGCGACTAGAACGTACGAAAATCCATTGGATGTTCTGACAAGTGGTCCCAAGAGATCAACAGCCGCAAATTCTTTTAATTTAGAAGGAATAATAGGAAACAACGGAGCACGATGTGAGACAGTAGATGGTTTCGCCTTTTGACAAAGTTTACAAATAGATAAGACTCTTCGAATTCTTTTTTCCATATTGTTAAAATAACAAGTCGTTCGAAGAATATGATAACATTTTCGTGGACCAAAATGTGCGTAGCTGAAATGAATGTACCAAATGAGCTTATTAACAAAATCGTCTGGAATGCAAAGTACCCATAGCTTGTCATCAACAGTGCAGCGTTTGAAGAGTATGTTGTTTCTAACCAGGTAATAATGCCGAATCTGTGTGTGTGTCTTTTCATGCCATTTGCTCTTGATGTCCTTCCAAATCGGATCTTTATCTTGTTCATGAGCAACGTCCTTTAAAGATGTGGTGATGAAGTTTTCAAAGGCGACTTTCTGAATGTAAAGAATACTGAAATTTTTCTGGAGGTTGCCTTCTGTGGTACTTTTCTCAAGCCCAGCCGGTGCGCGTGACAGTGCGTCCGCAACAATGTTCTCCTTGCCGGGAATGTAGACTATTGTGAAGCGGAATTCTTGCAGAAACAATGCCCAACGTTTTAACCTGTCATGATTTAATTTTGAAGACATAAGAAATTGTAATGCACGATGATCACTGTATACTTTTACGTGCTTACCAGAAAGAAAGAAACGGAATTTGTTAAATGCCCAAACGATAGCTAAAGCTTCTAATTCAGTAACGGAATAATTTTTTTCAGATTTGGTTAGCACTCGGCTAGCAAAAGCAATGGTTTTCTGAACAGTAGTGTCATTTTCTGTGGCTTCTTGAAATAAATGGGCACCAAGACCGACTTTAGAAGAATCCGTGCTAAGGCAGAAATCTTGTGACAGATCTGGATGAGCTAAGATTGGCGCGTGAAGTAACGCTTCTTTCAAAGAATTGAATTCCAACTGTGCTTGTTCGTCCCAGTTCCAAATAGTATTTTTTCCAGTGAGAGAACAAAGTTTTGGTGTAACAAGAATTTGCATATTCAGAAAACGACGGTAAAAATTTACGAGACCTAGAAAACTGCGGACTTGTCTTTTTGTGGATGGCACTGGAATGGCTCTGATTGCTTCTAACTTTTCAGGATCCGGCTGAATGCCTTCAGAAGAAATAATATGTCCCAAAAACCTCACCTTTGACCTACCGAATTCAGACTTTTCCAAGTTAACTGTAATTCCAGATTCTGCAAAAATATGTAACACGCTGTTGAGGATGCGATTGTGTTGTTCCCATGAGGCTTCTGCTATCAGAATATCGTCTACATATAAGGTGATGTGACGTTTTAAGAACTCAGGTAATATGGAATTTAGCCCGCGAATGAATGCTGCTGAAGAAATGTTCAAACCAAAGGGAAGTTTCCGAAACTGATAACAAACGCCGAAACAAAGGAAAGCTGTGTATTTTCTACATTCTGGATGAAGTTCGATCTGATAAAAGCTGGATCTGAGATCAATGGAAGACAACACTTTTACACCATTAAAATTTTGAAGAAGTTCTTCCATCGTCTGCGGCCTGTCTGTTTCAGGAATAATGATAGTATTGATTTGTCTCGAATCTAAGACAAGCCTGATCGATCCATTTTTCTTCTCAACAACATGTAACGGATTGTTGTATGAGCTTACTGCAGGCTCAATAATGCCCTCGTCAAGCATAGATTGTATTTCTGTTCTAACACGGTCCCTATAATGCGCCGGAATTACGTATGGTCTAACACAAAATTTAGTATGCTCACGAGCACGAAATTGGTATTGAAATCCCTTGATTGTTCCTGTTTTATGAGTAAAAACTGTGGGATGTTCTTGTAAAATCTCAAAAAGGTCCTGCCTATTAGTGTCATTACAATTCTCAATTGCTTGAATTTTATTCCGAATTAACTCATTAATTTCAAATATGCCGTCGATGTCATCCCTGTCAGTACTTGCAGAGTGATTGTTAGTGTCAAGTTCCGTCGAAAATTCCAAACTGTTGTCTAACAGAAGGTAAAGCCGATTAATTTCCTCGTCATGGTTTGAGAACCAATCTTCAAATTTCAAAGCTACTGACTTACCTTCTTTCTCTAAACTTATTTCAGCATCGTGAAAGTTTAAGATTGCTTTGTATTCATTCAAAAAGTCTACTCCCAATATAATTTCCGTCGACAATAATGGAACAATGAGAAAGTTCATAGAGAAGCTGTGGCTTTGACAAAAGAATTCTAAATTGGTTTGTTGGCGTACATCTACACTTTTTCCAAAGATTGCACCTTGTAATTTAATCTTACGTAACGGAAGTGTGGGGCAATCGTTCGATTTGTTGCATTTGCTAAAGGCTGTTTCACTGATTACTGAAATGGGACTGCCAGAGTCAAGTACTGCCGTAAATTTTATGTCATTTACTGTAATGTGAATCACAGGATATGCAATGTTGTTATGTTTTATGTCGTGTTCCTGGAGTAAGATGTCCCTAATGTCTTCCATTTTTACGTAATTACTAGCTACGGCAGCTGCGTCGTCAGTTTCATAAGTATGTTTTGTGGCTGCCAGCGGTGTGAGTCATTGCCTATTGTCTCTTTGTTGGCGCGCGTCGTTATTGGGATTTGGAGACCTAACTTCTACAAATTCACCTCCTCGAGAGGGCCCTGCCCTGTTTAAATCCCGCCAGTTCTGATGCAATTCAGGTCTGTCGTTACGATCACATCGTCTGTCGTCATGTCGATAGCTCCTGTAGTTTCTTTCTTGTCGGTTAAGTGGTGGAGAATTTCTCCCTGAATCGTAACTGCGCGCTGGACCGTTGCGTCTAAAGTTATTCTGTCTCCCTTGATAATAATTGTTTTGGTTCCCATATTGTCTGTTTCTCTGATTGTCTCTCTGATAGTCATTACCACGGAGAGGTGATCTTTCCCTGTAATTATTACTACTCTGCCAACGGTTGTCATACGGGTGGTGTCTGTTTTGGTCACGATATGTGTTGTGAGAATAGCCTTGTCGTGTCCAGTTATTATTTCTTTCATCGTGGAATTGTGACAGATGTGACCTGTAATTGTTGTGCTCCTGTTTCCGCGTTCCCCGATTGTCAGTGTCAATTTCCAATTCTTGTAACAGACCCTGAAATGCTTCAATGTCATCTTTGCAACGTCCTGCTAAAATAATATGTCGTAAATGTTCAGGCAATTTGAGTAAGCAAATGCGGATGAGTTCTGAGGGGCTGTATGGGTTTGAAAGATATTGATTCTTATGCAACATGTCTTCAAAATATTTCACAAGACTGGAGAATTCAGATTGTTCGAAATGTTTCATCATTATGATACCATGTTTTACTCGATCTTGTGTAGCTTGAGACCAATATGCTGAGAGGAAGGCATGGTAAAACTCTCCTTCACTGTGGCAATCGTGAATTACCGATCGCATTCTTACAGCTGGTTCATTCTCTAAGTAGCCACTCATAAATTCTAATCTGTGTTCCAACGACCAGTTGGGAGGAAAACAATGAGAGAATTGATGGAGCCATGCTTGTGGATGAATGTCGTTGCCAGAATTCTTAAATGTTTTGAATTTACGTGTAGTAATGAACAGCTTATAGTCAAAATCATCATGTCGGCGAGTCGCATATCGGTCATTGTTAGGTCGTGTCGGCCGTTCCATCTCAAAATTCGGTGCACATTCCCAATTTCTTTCATTACTTCCGAAATGCCCTGTGTTATTATTTTGCAGCTTTTCCGTGTTTCTAAGTCCCTCTTCCCGTGTTGGAGCGCGAGTGTTCTCTGAAATACGTAATTCTTGTATTACCTGTGTCAGCTGATCTTGTACTTCCCGGATTTCTCTTTGGTGTTGTGTATTAATTCGATTCTGATTTTGTTTAAATTTCCTAATTTGTTCATACTCTTCTGTGTCAGTGAAGGCTACAGGTGTTGTGTCATTCAGATCATCATCTACCTTTGTAGATAAGTTAGTGAACTGATCTGAAAGTTCGGCTACTTTATCCGATAGTGTACTTATTTCCTCAGTGTGTTTTTCTGAACCAAGTTTCAGAGTGTCGATTTGTGTTGAAATCGTATGTACTGTGTCTTTTAAGTTTTCTTGACTTTTTGCAAGTTGCGTAACCGAATCGGTAGATGCAACTGCGTCAATTTTAGCTTGCAAGGTGTTGTGATTTTCATGAACAATAGTTTGCAGTTCTTTTATGGCTGCTTCGTGATTCTGTAATGCATTTTCATGACGCGAAAAAATAGGTTGAAAATGCTCACAAATTTGAGTTTTTACGTCATTACAGACTTTTTGACATTTCGATCCAATGTTATGTAACTCAGCAGTTAAATCCTCACGTGTTTGTTCGAGAGTTTGTTCCAATGAGTCTAACTTTTTGAGATTTTGTTCCACTGTGTCTAACTGTTGCTGTGTTTGTCTCTGGTGTTGTTCCATTGTGTCTAACTTTTTAAGATTTTGTTCCACTGTCTCTAACTTTTGAAGCTTTTGCTGTGTCTGTCCCATTTGTTGTATTAATTGTAATAACAATGCATTGGTGTCTGAAACATGTTCGTCAGTGCTTTTCGGCAGTGAATTTACACCGGAAACATTCACATTTTGACAAGCAGAAAATGTGTCTTGACTTATTCGAGAAAACGGTGAGGATCCAAAACCTGAATCTACAGTATTTGCGAGATCGTGTCGTGTCATTTCGGCTTCCTGAGGCGAGCTATTGCCGACCGGTCGATCGATAATGCTTCCCTCTTCACTAATTGTTTCACTGTCCACGCCATTGTTTGACGCCCGCTCCATTTCCCTGTGCACAGTTACCAAATTACTACTTTGAACATTAGTAAATTCATTACTCGGCGGCGCTGATAAGCTACGCTCGTCATCACTATTATTTCTCAGTTTAGTTTGGAGCCTAGTGTTACGTTTTTCACACGCCATTATTGTCACAGTATTTCACACGACAACACAGAAAAACACAATTTGAAGATCAAAAATAAGAGAACACATTAACATAACACTGAAAAAATATCTAGTTAATTGCACGCGCTGCTGAGAAATACTTGGTGTAAAACTGCATGCATGCTACACTGTTTTACTGTACCACAATGAAAGACTGCAACTACAAAAGAGATTCTCTCTACAATTACGCGCTAGCAATAAACAAAGGCTACACTAATTACACAAACTACAAGGAAAAAATCAGAAGACTCCAGTGAGGTATCCTAGGCCAAGGGTCGACATATGAAACGTCCCCTTAGTACGATTATACAGGACTGTGCTTAACCTGACACACAATATTTTTAGCGCAACGCAATCTGACTTTCAAAACTCCCTACTAAAGAATGGCCCTGACAAACATTAAACTATACCTTTCACAAATCACTTACCTCACAAAAATCTTCGCTGCTCAAGCTACTGCAATACAGCGAGCGCCACTACTGCCAGCTAAATAAAAGATTCAAACTACTGAAGGCACTAACTACTGATAGGGATAGTTAGCAAATGAAAGATATTAATAGAGAACAAACAATGTATTTACCTTGATATCATCATATATAAATATAGCAGTTCATGACAAATTACAAATCTCCGCCATCTCTCTCCCCACATCCACCACTGCTGGCGGCTCACCTCCAACTGCTCAACGCTACGCGCTGTTCACAGCCAGCTGCCGCTGCCCACTACAATGGCAGACAACAATGCAAACTAGCCGCAGACTGCACACAGCACAGCCAGTGATTTTCATATTGAGCGCTACGTAACGTTGCCAATAAGAAAACATAAACAGCCTACTTACAACAGTAATTAGTTTAAGTCTTGGCATTTTGCCAAAAATCTAAGTCATTTCTAATCTGAGTGCTTTCTTCAGACTAGGCTGCTCGTACAATGCATAAACCTAAATTTGCTGTCTTTGTGTCTTTTCGTTATCTGTAATGGGCTGAAAATTGGAGTTCCTTATTGCAGTTCAGACTTCAATGAAAAATTTAACTTAGTCTTCAGATCTGCATAATTTAACAAATGGGTGACTAAAATACTTTCCATTTATGAGTTACAGAACAATTATCACTAAAGAGTACAGCTTTTACCATTAAGCAAAGCGTACTCAAGGAGTAATACTTCAATCATGAGGGATATCCTACTTTTAACGTATTGTTACTACTAAGAAAACATTTTTCAAATGCTTTTCTTCTTCTCTTCATGTGATTATTTATATTTGCGCTTCATTGAGAAAGAAGGAGTTAAATACCTAGTGGTAACTTGCTAAATCTGAAAGACATCAACGATTGTCAACATGTTAGTTGCAAGATAATATGAGACTTCTCTATCACTCTGTAAGGCCTTACATAAATTTACAGGGTATTAACCTAAAAGCATGGTATATTAAACTAAACGGCGTGACAAACACTGTACAGTGAGTTTTGTAGTGTAAGTGAAGCTGTAGTTTCTAAATAATTTGAAGTAAAGCACATTCCTTCAAAAAATAATGAAGTATAATAGGCTTGACAATTCAGTTCAACTACATTTCAGTGCTGCACTCCTCTGTCATCTCAGGAAATAAAAATGACTTTATCCACCATGAAATGGATGTTAATAAATTCACAGCTATACTGATTACAGGTATATTTTCCGTGTAATGTTGGATGATAATAATAGCAAAACGTGGATGACATCTGCAACTATATTTGCTGTACATACCCTACACCTACATCTCCAGAGCCCGCAAACCAACGTAAAATATTAATACGTAAATATATAAGATGTCAATACGTAAACATTAGTATTAGTGATTTTATGTGCTATCACACTCGCGTACTGTGCGAGGGAAAAATTACTACGTAAAAGCTGTTGTACGCCCCCTTATCGCTCTTGCCCTATTCTCACTAGCCACACGAGCGAGATGTAGTTGTGATAGCAGAAGTGCCTCACAATCGTCCCTGAATATTAGTTCTCTACATTCGACAAAGAGGGTTTCGCACGAGAAACATGGCCTGTTACATATTCGTAAGCGCCATATTGACCTGTTACTTTTTTATCAGTGCGTCTCTGATTTCCTTTCATGGCTGCTTTCCTTTGTACTTGATGAGGGTATTAACGATAATCCCAATTTTTTTCAACAAATAAAAGCTAGTCACTATGCAGGACTAAAACTTTGAATGATAACTTAAAATACACTATTTAATTAAAGAAAAGAGAACACTGAACATTAAGCTGGACATTTACAAGGTACATCAGTTCACATGGATGCTTAAAAGTAGCCCAGTATGTTAAACTGGCAAAACCTGAGAATTTTCAATATTTAATGTCTAGTTTACACACACACACACACACACACACACACACACACACACACACACGCACATAAGAAATCTTTAGTCTGGGTTTTAGTGTGCGTAATTAGGAACAGCAAATATACGATTAAAAATGCCACACTTTTACATTTGTCTACATTATTACTTACCTACAGTTCGTTGTGCTATCAACCTTACCACCCATAAAGTCGTCGTCACATACTGTCGCTTCGAACTTTTCCTTTCTAGACCCTCGCTAAAGCGAAAGTAAAGAACACAAGCAAAATTGCAGCGAAGTGGTCCGCGAATAAAACATTTTCTTCCTATCGTTGCCTAGAGGATGTAGCAAAAGAAGATGTACAAATTTTAATATAATACCAATATACTAAAGAGCATTTATTCGTACTTTTTGCATTTTATATCGCCCGTTATCTTGTGATTTTAATGCAGGTGGCACGTACCACAAACTTCCATCTGATACAACTGTATGCAACTAGACATGATTCTGGCAGCATAAAAATTTCTACTGTAGAGAAAACTAACATTTAAATTCAAATAATGGACAGAATTTACTTCTGCCACTAAAAACAGATTCCACTGTATACATATCTACAAATGATCAAAAGCAAATGAGAAAGTAACTAGAGGAGACACCATCATTGCTGTGGGAGGTTGTTGTTTTTTCATACAAACCCGAGTCTTTCACCTACGGAAGCTTTATAAAGACTATACTCTCCACTTAGCACTGTATTGTGCGTTTCTGAAAACTAGGATCCTGACTACAACGCGGTTTTTTTACTATGTTATGTACCATTGCGACTGTTAAATCACCAGCATGAATAGGAAGGAATTCTTAGCCATATTCTGTTATGCAGAGATACACGAATCATATTCCAAGAATTTAGTACGTGGTTTACAATATTACATTTTGGTGTAACACTTGCTACAAACTGTGTTCAGTTGAAATAAAAAACTCCTAACACGATAATGTGACCAAAGTAGTTCATCCTACGTAGTAAAGTTATTTAATTTTCAACGGCGCACTGCATTTGTGTTTCTCTATGCACTCCGTTACTTGCTCCACTATCGTCGGAACTGCTGCTCTGATACTCCATATTTTGCACACTGTCTGTCGTTTCTCTTAAGACTAGTATTATTAGTATTACTATTAGTGATTTTCTGTGCTATCACACTCGCGTACTGTACGAGGGAAAAATTACTGCGTGAAATCTGTTGTACGCATTTGCATCAACTGTAGTAGTGACACATACCAAATAGAGTTTCCGGCGCTATTCAGATCCCCTGACTGTAGTTGGGTAGACATGTCGTCGCAAATCTACTATATATGTTACACCTGGCTACCTAAATTGAAGCCAAGACTACTTCCTTAAACGTCCATCTCACTCTTTGACTCAGAGTGAAGCGGGTTAAGGATCATGACCAGTTATGAAATGAATCACGTCAAAATAAGGGGTGTTTGTTTCGTGCTCAAACGCCTCGCAAACTCTACAAGAAACGAATATAGGCGACTTTTACACGAACTATTACGCGAACCAGTTCATTAACGTGTAATCATCTAAGTAGCGGAGTAATTATTGGAAGTCGAGATCACAAATATTTTCGTTCCGTACCCCATTTTCGCTGTTTCACGAATGTTTCGATCACATCCACTAACACTTGTCGAACAGAAGGTGTATACAGAATGTTTCCAAGCATAGGCAAAAACCACTGTCAATGACTGCTAGGACCAAAACAAGTAGGGAGAAAATTGCAACACCGAAAAATAATTGCTGTAGAGTAACGAAATTTCGGGAATACATTTCGCTATGTAACATATTTATGTGACTAACACTGCAAAATTACAGTTTAATGTAAGCACGAGATAAGGCAATGCAAATGTGAAATATTAGCACGTTAACAACTGGTGTAACCGCCATAATGTTGCCTGCAAGCTTGGAAAAGTTGAAAGTCGCGTGCTGTTTCCTGTTGTCTCGTGTTTTCTACTGAAAATCTCGTGCTTGTACTCTTGTTAACTTTACTATTACAGAGATCGCCTAAACTTTATTTTCTTTTAATTGGTCCTGTGCGCAACAAATAACTTACTTGTTCTTTCTGCTGCCACTGCTTGATCTGCTGCATTCCGTTATTTAACAAAAACATATAAAAAACCTATTATTCATGCTGAGTGCAATGCATGTTCTGTATGGTGGCTCCTGCTGTTGCTGCGGCTGCTGCTGCTTACTACAACTACATACAATTCAAGAGAAAGGGTTTGGTCAAATCTAAACTCAATAAATGACAACCCAAACAAAAAAACTACATTCTGCAAGCGATTCTTTCTCATTCAATTAACAAAACGCTAGAAGCTCTTTGAACAATATCTTCGTTTGTAAATCTGCCTCCACGGCATTAAAGCAATATTACAAATTAATCAAACTCTTGAGACAGACTGAAATATTTCTCAATTGAATACATAGTGAAACAATTCCAAGACAATTACAAAAGAAATCAATGACAAAAATCAATACTTAATCTATTTGCCTAACAATGGTTTCCCTTAAGAATCCAACTCCTGTCATTATCAAAATTACCGTCTGCTGCTACGCACATACACAAACCCTTTTCTTTAAATTAATAAGCGCGCTGCAAATTGTAAAAAAAAAAAAAAAAATCAACTAAATACCAAATCCTGTGTCGCTGCTGGCGGACACGGCAGTACGGCAGCTCGGTGACGACCCCTCGCCCAACACACGTGCGCACCACAGCAGGCGGGCTCCTACATTGGCTTCAAAGCTGCCACTAGTTAATCCGTGCGCTGCGAAGCGCGACAACAATATCTTAGATTCCAGAACTTGTTTACACGCACTGCAGCCAACCTTTAAATCATAATAGAGTATTGCCAACTCTCATAACCCCCAACCTCATATTTGAAAATTTTGCGGGGTAATTCTTGCCTAACATATTGGCAAGGAACAAACAGTAAAATTTTTTACAAAACGACGAAAAAATTAGCCAAAGAGAAAAATGTTAAAATTTATATCCAATGACTAAAAGTATTTCTTGCTTAGCATCTAAGTAAAATTTTTTTTACAAAACGACGAAAATTTTCTTGCATGGTATACAGGCAAGTGATAAATGTTAAAATTTTATACAAAATGGCATAAATTTTGCTTGAAGAAGAAAACATAGCTCCTGTTACAAAAATAATATGAAAATGTTGCTAGCCTAGTATGTATTAATAAGAAAACATCAAAGGAAGTATAACAAGTTTCTTACATAAGTAGATAAAAAAGATCGTATAAGTTTTAACAGATGTGTAACAATAACTACTTAAGCATTGAATAGTACTCATAAGCTAACATAACCTAATAACCAATAAAAAATAATATTTTATTTTCTGCATTTGAGCACTTACGTTTCCACGACATTAATCAGTAGTGGTCTGACTACATGATACTCTATGTTTTTATGCTCGCAGTTCCCTCTGGACAAAAGAAACCAGGTCTACATGTTTTAAGTGCAGCAGACTCAGGGACTTCGTATCCACCGACAACCACACTAATATTGCAACATCAGTTAATTTACACTGTAAGTAGACTCAGGGCTTTTGTATCCACTGACAACCACACCTGTTTTCCGTCATCAGTTAATTTAAGGTGTAGGCAGACTCAGGGACTTCATACCCACTGACAACAACACCTGAAGTCAAATTTTCGTCTAGTGAGACAGTTTGGCAACGTAGGCAGACTCAGGGACCTTGCGTCCACTGACAACCTTACGTAACGTCCATTCTCCCAGGATAACACAGTTTGACAGTGTTGGCAGACTCAGGGACCTCGTGTCCACTGACAACCACACGTCACTGCGTTATTGCATAAGTACCTCCTCAAACGTATGTAGTACAAGTCTCGGTCGAGTATTTCTGTATACTGGAAACGTCATATTTTATAGAAAATAGATTCTCCCTTTAAAATACGATATCTCTAGCCTAATTACAGAAATTAAGCAAGGAATAATATTATATCGTATAAACAGGCATGTGAACTCTGAGCTCATTTAAATGTTTTCTTTAACTCTATTGCCACAGCAATTACAGATTAGTGGCATATATCTCAAGTCATGAATAATGTGAGGCTCACCATATGGTGGCAAAGTCAATTTTCTTTAAATTTCTCGCCACAGTAATCAGAGATTTGTGGCATATATTTTTCAATTCAGTCATAATATGAGGCTCACCACACGGTGGCAAGTTAATTTTCTTACGATTGGTTTGGCCAATAACAGTGGCAAAGTTTTGATTGTGACCACGAATCATTACAATTGTGGCATCACACAAAAAAATATCATTTTAATTTCAAGGCATAAATAATGTGCCATCGAACTCTCATTACCTACTATTTTTACATTACTAGTGATGATGAAAAAGAATGTTACAATATTTGTTACAATAATTGTTATATACATTTTGGTTATAAAACATTTAAATAATCCTGCAAATAGAAAAGGAATTCCATAGTGATGCTATTATATATAATAAAAG
The DNA here is from genome assembly GCF_023864345.2 of Schistocerca serialis cubense. Classification (NCBI taxonomy): domain Eukaryota; kingdom Metazoa; phylum Arthropoda; class Insecta; order Orthoptera; family Acrididae; genus Schistocerca; species Schistocerca serialis. The sequence goes on from NC_064642.1 coordinate 333,013,588, forward strand.
TTACAGAATCATTTAGAAAAAGTCTAGCCAATGGCTTGCCAAATCAATTCATGAATATGTACAAAATTTAGTGAATAATTACGTGACCTTGCGTCAGAATTTTTACAGTCTAATTACTAAGTTATACCAAATTTATAATTATCAATCTGTAATGACTCATTATTTCTGATGTCAAGCGTCAATGTCTGTGGTATAGCGTCTCAATCGTTTTTATATGGAGTCCTCATTGTCTCTGTTTGGAGGCCTCCCTAGTCTTTGTATGAATCTGCGTGGCCATAACTTGGATGGTCACAAAGAACAAAAAAAAGAAACAACCTACAAGGTACATAACAAAAAAAATAGATTATTTACAAAATAGAACACACAAAACCCCTCCATCTGTCCAGTAGAAACTGAAAGAAATAGTTTATTCATCAAGGTGACAAGAAAGAAATTTATGACACGACAAGAGAAAAATCACCACCTTCCAATTAACCTCGTGCTGGAATCGGCACTGCATCACTAAATGACAATCATGAAATAGAAAAACACAAGATAAATATTAAATTGACTTATTTTACACTCCTATTTACACATTCACATAATATGGAAGATACTCTCGCCTCTTCGCGTAAGAGTAATTTCACTCTGGAAAGAGAAAAGAATTTTTTTTTTTTTTTCCACGGCTGACTGTTTCTGTAGAGAGGATATAAAATGTAGACTGGCAATGGCAAGGAAAGCGTTTCTGAAGAAGAGAAATTTGTTTACGTCGAGTATTGATTTAAGTGTCAGGAAGTCGTTTCTGAAAGTATTTGTATGGAGTGTAGCCATGTATGAAAGTGAAATATGGGTGATAAATAGTTTGGACAAGAAGAGAAAAGAAGCTTTAGAAAAGTGGTGCTACAGAAGAATGCTGAAGCTTAGATGGGTAGATCACATAACTAATGAGGAGGTATTGAATTGAATTGGGGAGAAGAAAAATTTGTGGCACAACTTGACTAGAAGAAGGGATCGGTTGGTAGGATATGTTCTGAGGCATAAAGGGATCACAAATTTAGCACTGGAGGGCAGTGTGGAGGGTAAAAATCGTAGAGGGAGACCAAGAGATGAATACACTAAGCAGATTCAGAAGGATGTAGGTTGCAGTGAGTACTGGGAGATGAAGAAGTTTGCACAGGATAGAGTAGCATGGAGAGCTGCATCAACCAGTCTCAGGACTAAAGACCACAACAACGACAACGACTGTTTCTGGAACGTCTTTCTTCTCGCCACCTTTAACGGTAAGCGTGCTACGCTCCGATCTGAAAATATCGTATACTACACAAAATTACGTCACGTTAAGTGCTTTCGTTTGTGCAATGGAGAAATCTTCTGTTGCGATCATGTTTCCTGTAAGAAATGCAATAAAGTCAACCTTAACAACAATAAGAAGAGAAACAACACTATCATTCTTACCATTCCACAATTTCACAGAGCAAAATAAAGAAATATTCTTAGCACTCATTCATCACATAATTCAACACTTTGCTGTGTATTTGTATCAGAACCCCTTTCTTGACTCATAGCCATGTCTTAACTTTACTGTGACTTTTAAGTAAGTGTGTACTCTACCTTAACATTACTGTGACTCAAATTTTACGCAAATGTGTATAAGCTATAGCTTCCTTCATAGAATACCGTTGTGGGTTTCTTCGTTTGGAAGTTATCATTCTTACCTTCCCTTGTTCTATAAATGTCTGCAAAGTGCTTCCTCATTGTGTCACACTATTCATGAGTGGTCCATAAATCCTAATACGCCTTACCTGGCAAACTAATAAACACGAAAAATCCAAATAAATCATCACTCTTCAAACTACCTCATAAATCAGAACAAGTGTCAGTTCGAAGGTTTCCTAATTATACTATTGCCCATCAAATATACCTTCTCAGTTCAGAGCCATTTATTCACTACATTTTACCTGAAGAAAATTTCAACAGTTTCTGTTATTTCATGTTTTTCTCCCTAAAAAACGTACATAGTCATTTCTTCCTTCAAATAAGTCAGGAAATTTCATTGTTTCAGTGAACAGTCGCAAGATGTCAACAGCTTGTATAATCCTCTCGTCAGAAATATCTCTTTGCAAAGTTCTCATTCTCTCAAACAATACAAATCATTCATAATCATTCATTCTTGGTCTTTCATACAGGATAGATTGATAGTAAAAGATTAACAGATAAACAGGTTAGTCAAAGATTATGATACAGTACTGAAAATTAAAATCGGAGGAATATACTGTAATGGCTGGGGCACCTATGATCGCCAAACATATATTTACTAAAGATCAGTAAACCCCCTAGGGCCTTATTCCTTGAAAATTTTAATGTGTGATAAGTGATGAAGACCTCGCGATTTATGTGTTCGTATTGTCTCAAGTTCCACAGCGTTTGTGTGTACAATGCGTCGCATACGGAAGGGTCCTTCATACACCAAGAAAAACTTCCTACTCAAATATTTTCCCTTATGAGATAGTCGATGTGATCCAAGCAATACTTTGTGACCTACCTGTAAATTCTTTACGTTGACTCGTGGATTATGCAGCTTCTTTTTTCTGTCTGCAGCTTTCTTGATGTTTTGTAATGCTATACTTACCACTTCATGATGTTTTTGCAATAGTTCATCTAGAGTCTGTTGTCTATCGGTTTCATGTTGGATTACTGTGTTAATTTGTCTGGAATCAAGAACCAGTCTAATGGAATTATCCCTTTTCTTAACCACGTGTAATGGGCTGTTACATGAACTAACAACAGTTTCGATGATTCCCTACTCTAACACGGATTGTATTTCCTGTTTGACGTTGTCTCTGTATGTCAATGGGATGATGTATCGTGGTGTAAAAAATTTATTATGTTCCTAGACCTTGAATTCATAAAGAAAGTTACGTATTGCTCCTGTCGTGAGAGAAATGACTTCACAACTTGTTTGTAATATTTCAAACAACTCATCAGTGCCTGCATTAGGATCTACTTCGTCTCGGTAAACTTCCCTTTTAATTAATTGTTCTGTATTAATGGGTTCCTCTGATTCACAATAAAACGTTATCTGAGCAACTATTAGACAAATTCAGTGATTGTTGTGCCTCAATCGGAAAGAGATAACGCAGATAATTTACTTCCTCATCCTCCTTTGTTAGCCATCCTTGAAATTTAAGCGTGACTAGCATTTGATTTACCCGTAACATGACTTCAGCATTACAAAAGTTTAACATTGCTTTATATTCACGTAGGAATTCCACACCCAAAATTATATTTGTTGATAAAAGAGAGACTACTAAGAAATTTGCAGAAAATTCGTGTCCTTGACACCTGATAACTAAATAAGTCTGGCTGTGCACGTCTACACTCTTTCCTTGAATGACTCCCTTTAACTTGGTCTTTAATAATGGCAAGGTTGGACAAACAGATGCCTGTTCACACTTCTTAAACAATGTCTCGCTAATTACATTCACAGGGCTGCCGGAATCAAGTACAGCTGAAAGTAGAATATTTCCTACCGAGATTTTTATAATTGGATTATTATACATAATTTCGCTGTTGTCATTTTGTTGTAATAATGTGTCCTCCAGTCCAACAAAGTTAACATAATTTGTGTGTCGGCTTTCCGCCGCTACAAACGGTTCGTTTGTAGTCCTTGTTGCTAGTAATTGTTGTGCCAGCTCGTGTTGCCGCGAATTATTGCTTGGGTTGGGTGGTCTGATTTATACATTGTTGTCACGCTCTAAATTGATATTTCTGTGATCCTGCCAATTTTGATTTGTCCCCTCATCATAACTGTTTTGGTTGTCATAATCGTTATGACCATAATTATCACATGGGCTCGATGCCCTGTATTCTGCATGAGCACAGCGTTCCGAATTGTAATTTGCGTGTCCGCCCCAATTTCGGTTGTCTGTACTGCGACCATCCCTTCTAAAATAATTTTTGTTTCCATAACGCCTTGGCTCTCGCCATCCGCGATCCCTATTACTGTATTGAGAGTTCCTATGATCATAAAAATCATTTCTCTGGCGTCTATGATCTGTATTATACAGTTGATGCCGCATATCGCGCCTATCTTCTTCCGCCCTGTACGCGTGAGGTTCGTCCGAGTTCCACACGCGTTTACGGTCACGCCGCGGATTATTATTTTCCCAATACTGATTACTATTATCTCTTTGTGTGTTTTCATAGTTGTCAAATTCTAATTCTTGCAAAAGAGCTTGGAATGACTCCAAGTCATCTTTGCACCTATCTGCCAAAATTATGCGGCGTAATCTGATCGGCAGTTTTGTCAAACAGATAGTAATTAATTCCGACTGACTGTACGGATTCGTTAAATATCTGTTCATGCGCATCATGTTTTCAAAATATTGCACTGGAGTTGAAAATTTCGACTGCTCATAATTTTGCATCATAATGATGTAATGTTTTACACGATCTTGTGTAGTCTCTGACCAGTAATCAGATAAGAATGCGTGATAAAAATCACCATATGTGTGACAGTCACGTACTATTGAGCGCATTCTTGTTGCCGGCTCTCCTTCAAGATAAATGCAAATGAATTCCAGTTTTTGGCCAATTGGCCATCTTGGTGGTAAAGAATAGTCAGATTGTAGTAACCAGTCTCGAGGGTGGATTTCGTGACTAGCATTCCGAAAAATTTTAAATTTCCTAAATGTGAGAAAATGTTTATAGTCAAACTCGTCATTTTTCTTAGCGGATGAGTTTTCTTTTACAGCATGACTCACGTTTCCTTCATTACGTCCCGCAAAAGTGTCATATTCACGAGAAAAGTGGTCGGCATTTCCATAATTAACGCGCTCATTGTCGTTACCAATGTGGTAATTACCGGATCTACCAGTGTCATTGCTGCGATCGATCTTTTCTTCGATGCTGGCAAGCTGTTCCTGTATATTTTTCACGTCACGTTTGTTTTGCTGATTAATTGTCATCTGCCCTTGTTTAAAACGTTGCAGAGACTGATATTCTTCGGTATCCGCGATCGGTACCGGCTGAGTGTCATCTGACGTCGTATCTAACCCGCTACTCAGTTCCGTCACTTTCATGGATAATTCATCTACCTGTTTAGCTACTGTCGTTAATTGAGTTTCTATCTTTGAAACTTCATTTTTGGTCTGTAATTGCAATGACTAAACATATTTCGCTAATTCCTCTACTTGCTGTTCTTGTTGTCACGTCTGTCGTTTCACTTCAACAATATCAACATTTTGTACGTGATCAAGTCGGGATACAAGATTATTAATATCTGATTTGAATTCTTTACGTAGCTGACTTTTCAACTGACTGGTCATTTCTTCAAATTTACTATTTAAATTGTCATTCACCTCACCCCGAAACAATGTGAGATTCTCGTTAATTTCGTTCTGAAGCGATTTGAAATACTTTGCATTATTGTTGTTAAATTCAGTGAGTTTACTCTCCTGTCTGTCATTAAATTCAGTGAGTTTACTCACCTGGCTGTCACTAAATTCTGTGAGTTTACTCTCCTGTCTGTCATTAAATTCAGTGAGTTTACTCTCCTGACTTTTATTAGAGTCAGTGAGTTTACTCTCCTGTCTGTCATTAAATTCAGTGAGTTTACTCAGTAATAATTGTAAAACATCATTACTGGGGGCAGGGAGTACAACGTTACTCTCCTCTGTTAAAGCAGAAGCAGTACCTGCATTTCCACTAACCGAAGGAAGAGCAAAACTACTCCGCTCTATCGGGGTGGCAACCAGACCTGAATTTCCACCGAAAGTGGGGAAAACGAAATTACTCTGCACTTTTGGGGCGGAAGCAACGCTGTAATTTCTCATAATGACTTCGGTTTGCGTCACTGTATTGTCATGTCCTAAGTTGCGTGTAGCACACAGTTGTTCATCACGCACTGTTGGCAAATGAACGCCTGCATTCCGATTCTCCACAGTATTGTTCGAAAATTCCCGGATCTCAGTATTCTCAAAAGAATTTTCTACTCACTGTTCCGAATTTTCGGAAACTGCGTTTGAAACCGCTCCTACATTCATGTTCGCAACCGTATCTACGTTCGCGTTTGCAGTAGCATCTGCATCATTTTCCATTTTCTTTTGTGCTCGTGTCCTCATTGTCGCAATACGAATGAAAACATGTCACTAAAATACACCGCTATCATAAAAATTCCACTGTTCAATTAACTATTACACAATGCACCAAGGAACACAAAGACGAAACTGCTGAAATAAAATTTTGTGTTAATGCAAAGCAGTGCGCAAGCGATCAAAATGCTGTGCCTACACTAATGATTACTGTTGCGTAAGCTTGCAGTTGGCAGTAGAAATATGAAGCGTATCTAACTACGACTCATCCAAAAAAAAAAAAAAAAAAAAAAAAAAAAGTATCCTGGCAGGCATGTCGACAGGTGAAAGTGGCGTTCTCTTTCTTCTTATCTCATGTTTTCTACTGAAAATCTCGTGCTTGTACTCTTGTTAACTTTTCTATTACAGAGATCGCCTAAACTTTTTTTTTTAATTGGTCCTGTGCGCAACAAATAACTTACTTGTTCTTTCTCCTGCCACTGTTTGATCTGTTACATTCCGTTATTTAACAACAACATAACAAAAACCTATTATTCATGCTGAGTGCAATGCATGTTCTGTTGCTGCGGCTGCTGCTGCTTACTACAACTACATATAACTCAAGAGAAAGGGTTTGGTCAAATCTAAACTCGATAAATGATAAGCCAAACAAGTATTTATAGTCTGAAAGCAATTCTTTCTCATTCAATTAACAAAACGCTAGAAGCTCTTTGAACAATCGCTTCGTATGTAAATCTGCCTCCAGTGGCATTAAAGCAATATTACAAATTAATCAAACTCTTGAAACAGACTGAAATACTTCTCAGTTAAATGCATAGTGAAACAATTCCCTGACAATTACAAAAGAAATCAATGACAAAAATCAATACTTAATCTATTTGCCTAACAATGGTTTCCCTTAAGAATCCAACTCCTGTCATTATCAAAATTACCGTCTGCTGCTACGCACATACACAAACCCTTTTCTTTAAATTAATAAGCGCGCTGCAAATTGCAAAAAAAATCAACTAAATACCAAATTCTGTGTCGCTGCTGGCGGACGCGGCAGTACGGCATCTCGGTGACGACCCCTCGCCCAACACACGTGCGCACCACAGCAGGCGGGCTCCTACACTGGCTTCAAAACTGCCACTAGTTAATCCGTGCGCTGCGAAGCGCGGCAACAATATCTTAGATTCCAGAGCTTGTGTATGCGCACTGTAGCTCACCTTTAAATCCTAAGGGAGTATTGCCAACTCTCAATGCGCATACATTGTGTTGTACAAGAGCCGGATGTCAGTTTGTGGGATGGGGTTCCATGCCTGTAAAGCTTGGTTAGTCAATACAGGTACATTTAATGCTGTTTGTAGATGACGCTGCAGCTGTCGTCCGATGATGTCGCATATGGTGATCGAGAAGGCCAAGGCAACATGTCAACAGCCTGTAGAGCATGTTGGTTTACAGTGGCGGTATTTGGGCCAGCGCTATCCGTTTGGAATGGATCCGATGGAATGCCGTTCATGAATGGCAGCACAACAGATCGAATCACCCAAATGTACAAATCTGCAGTATGGGTGCGTGGGATAACCACGAGAGTGCTCGTACTGTCATAAGAAATGGCACCTCAGACTATTGCTCTAGGTGTACGTCTACTGTGTCTAACACGCAGGCAGGCTGGTTGCAGCCATTCAGCTGGCCTGCTTCTAACCAACACACGGCCTTCACTGGCATCCAGACAGATCCTGGTTTCATCAGATAACACAACAAACCTCCACGCTGCTCTCCAACGAGCTCTCGCTTAACACCATTGAAGTCGCAAATGGCAGAGGTTTGGGGTTAGTAGAATGCTCGCTACAGAGCATCTGGTTCGCAGCTGTCCTTGAAGTAACCGATCTGTAACCGTTCATTGTGTCATTGTGGTGCCAACTACTGCTCAAATCGCTGCTGCAGATTCAGTACGATGCTCCAGTGCCATACGCCGAACGCAGGGGTCTTCTTCTCTCTCGGTAGTGCCACGTGGCCGTGCAGAACCCGGTTTCTTACAACCGTACATTCTCATGAACAACACTGCTAGCAGTAATCTACAATGGCTACATTCCTGGCAAAGTGTTTCTGCAGTATGGAACATCCAGCTTCTCGTAACTGTGTTACGTGACCTCGTTCGAACTCAGTGGGATGTTATGAAACGTCCCCTTAGAAAAATTTATGAATTACTGAGCTGATAAACCTCTTACATTATTCGATTTTCAAACAGCTGAGCAGAACTGAGCGTACTCAAGACATTTCGCTCTTTACCTATTCTGATCAACACTAAACTGACACACAACATTTTTAGCGCAACGCAATCTGACTTTCAATAATCCCTACAAAAGAATGGCCCTGACTGACAATAACCTATAACTTTCATGAATCACTTACCTCACAAAAATCTTCGTTACTCGAACTACTGCAATACAGCGAGGGCCACTACTGCCAGCTAAATAAAAGATTCAAACTACTGAAGGCATTAACTACTGTTCGGCATACTAAGGAAGTGAAAGATTTTGATAGAAAACAAACAATGCATTTAACTTAATAGTGTTCAAAAGTCATTATATATATATATATATATATATATATATATATATATATATATATATATATATCAGTTTATGACATCCAGTATTACAAATTTACTCTTCCTGGCGGACACACGTCCAGATCGTCCGCTCTTAAAATTCTGCCATCTCTCCTCCCACATCCACCACTGCTGGCGACACCTCCAATTGCGCAACGCTACGCGCTGTTAACAGCCAACTGCCCAACCCTACATTAGCAAATTGCAACAATGCAAACCAGCCACAGACTGCACACAGCACAGTCAGTGATTTTCATATACAGCGCTACGTGGCGTCACCAACATAAAAACCTAAACAGCCTACTTACAGTTATAATGGTTTCTTTGTCACCTTAAAGGCATTCCTGACTAACATCAACTAAACACGTCGAATCTCAAAGGCGACTAACTCTAACCACGGTTACAGCATGTATTTATGGCAAACCTGATCTGCATCCTCACTGTGGCAACTGGCGCAAAATATCAATAGACACCATCTTTCAGATTTAAAAACACGCCTGCCAACTTGGTGTTGACATTTTTTCCACGACAGTATTTTCCACAATTATAGAAGCACGCACAAAGCGTATTGTAATACGAAATACAACTTTCTCTTTATGTAACACACGTATGAAAACTGTGGTCACTGAGTGCCGTTCAGTTTGGATACACGACATTATCTTGATAACACCTTCCAGCATCGAGGTGACTTGAATTTTCTACCTTGCCTTCTGAAATGGGCCCACTGGAATTTATGTAATGTGTTCTTCTAGAAATAACTATATGAACGACTTTAAACAGTTCACTCTTTTCGGCTGTGTAGCCCTGGTACCATCGAACTGTTTCGTCGATGAACGCTGAGATTTAACAACCCCAGCATTTCCACTTACAGGGGATACGCTGAGCATCTCATGTAACCTGTACTCAGAATTCTGTAAACGATTTATCCTTCCATGTAACACAACATCAGTTTTGTGCGAATCATGTTTTGTTTGTCACAAGTAGCAGATATTCCTCCACTAATGTAGTGGTTCTTGGAAGTCACCTCACAAGTATAGGTCAGCAGTCTGACAGCGGTGCCGCTTTTACAATAGGAGTATATCGGATTTCAACCCTAATAAGTGGCAGCAACCTCAGTGTGCCTTATAATGTCAGCTTGGTTAAAACGGCAGTTCCATAGATAAATAATGGCTACAACCAACTTTCCGCAGAAACGTACAAAGAGCGGTAAAGACTGAAAATAGTATGCGCATCATTCAATTGATCTGAGATACTATCTGCACCGCCTTTGAACACAGCGCCATAGCTTGACAGTGACGGCCTAACCTGGACACACACCTTGTAGATGATCCATCAATGTCCAGCAAGTTCGTACAGGACGTTCGTCACCGTCAATCGCAGTCCGCTTCTGCAACCGGTTCCAGAGGTTGCGGACTTGCGCCTGACTCGGGGCCGCACTATTAAACGCTCATTTAATCCCTTTGTGAGTTGCCGCCCGACGCAGCTTTTTCTGTGCTTTGCTGAGAAGCTTGACGCAGACAAGCCGCGCAGCTTACCCACAGTAGTGAGTACAAAGCGGTGCACGTGATGTGTGAGACCTTGAGCTGCAAAACGCTACACGTGGCTAGAATCGCATACTTTGTACCGCATGCAACCTGGTGCAGGCCTTACTTATGGATCTACCTACGCTCATAGAAGTTTGGCGCTGCTTTAGATGTAGATCTCCACAGGGCCTAAAGTGCCGAAAGACGACGTGGCATGGACTCGACTAATGTAGTGCTGGAGGGATATGACACCATGAATCCTGCAGCGGTGTCCATAAATTCGTGAGAGTACGGCGGGGGGGAGAAGGAGTGGAGACCTCTTCTGAAAGCACGTTGCAGGGAATCCCAGATATGCTCAATAATGTTCACGTTTGGGGAGTCTCGTGGCCAGCGGAAGTGTTTAAACTCAGAAGAGTGTTCCTGAATCCTCTCTGTAGCGATTCCGGACGTGTGGGGTGCCCCATTCTCATTCTGGAATTTTCCAAGTTCATCGGAATGCACAATGGATATGAATGGACGCAAGTGATCAGACAGGGTAACTACGTACCTGTCACATGTTAGGGTCGTATCTAGACGTATCAGGGTCCCACATCCGTCGAACTGCACACGACACACTCCATTACAGAGCCTTCACCAGCTTGAACAGTGCCCTGCTGACATGCAGGGTCCATGGATTCATGAGGTTGTCTCCATAGCCGTACACTCCATCCGCTCGATACAATTTGAAACGAGACCCTTCCGACCAGGCAACATGTTTCCAGACATGAACAGTGCAATATCAGCCCAGGTGAGGCGTAAAGCTTTGTGTCGTGGAGTTGTCAAGGGTAAACGAGTGGGTCTTCGGCTCCGAAAGCCCATATCGATGATGTTTCGTTGAATGGTTCGCACGCTGTCGCTTGTTGATGGCCGAGTCGTCGTTGGTCCCGTTCTACCAGGATCTTTTTCCGGTCGCAGCGATGTCGTAGATTTTATGTTTTACCGGATTCCTGATATTCACGATACACTCTTGAAATGGTAGGAAGGGAAAATACCCCTTTCATCGCTGCCTCGGAGATGCTGTGTCCCATGGCTCGTGCGCCGACTGTAACACCACGTTCAGACTCATTTAAATCTTGGTAACCTGCCATTCTATCACCAGTAACAGATCTAACAACTACTCCAGACACTTATTGTCTTACATAGGAATTGCCGACCGCAGCGCCATATTGTGCCTGCTTGCATATCTCACTTTCAATACGCATTCCTATAGTAGTTCTTTTGGCACTCCAGTGTAATAATACTTAAGAAATAAGATCGAGTGATGGTGTTCCTTAGCAATTCTTTCTCTCCTAACCATAATCTTCATATGAAGATTTTGCCACAATTTCGACCTTTGTAAGACTGTGAGGAACTCCAAGAATCTGTGTAAATTTCTTTTTCGTACCAATGATGTAATCTAAATCATAGTTATATCGTTTGTTTCTTTTCGTTTAAATAATTTTCTCTCTGTTTTTGCAGGTTCATAGACAGTGCAACCTAGACAACAGAAATCAATTTCACGTAAGTTATTTGCATTTTTAATCATCTCTGATGCAACAACTATGAACATCCGGCAATGATAATACAACTTTCAGTAATTTTGCATAATGTATTAATCAATATTCGTTCGTAGTTTTCCTCGGGATTGCTTCCCAATAATTTGAAGTTAATAGTTGCAAATTATGGAATACAGACAGTTTTTTAAAATTAAAATCACAGTATTCTATAATATGTTGTCACAAAAACTGTCTTGTGTCGTGGTTTTATTGAATTATAGGTGACAAACACGGCATTGCCCGGATATTCGTATTTCCAATTTCCGTTAGAAACGGAAACAAAAAAAATGAACTAGGAGGGTGAATGAAAAATAGACTGGAATATTTACTTTACGCACCTTCTTGTAAACAAAGTGTGGCGCGATGTCTGCTCATTGTTGCTTTCGTTTCTTGTTCGCTTTTTCGTAAAATAAACGTGGCTGTAATAGCAGCCAGTTGCAAACTAAAACTTCGTCAGCGCCACTGTGGTCAAATTCGTATTCTCCGGCTGCTTCAAGTCCGGATTATAGGGATGATATTCTGCTGTGGTCCAGACCAATTCCAGAGCTCCCTGTCGCTAGAAGGTTGTCATGCCGTTTCTTTAGTCAGAATTACAGAGCCAGAACAAGAGGTACCTCCATGTGTTGCACAGCGCAATGTAAGTAAGTTTCTCACAACAGAGGGCGTAAAACTGTCCGAAATTTAAAAAAGATTGCGGTACAGTTCGTATACAACACCCTGAGAAAGATTCAAGTGTACACACGGCACAAAGAGCGTTTATGAGGACGAAAAGCTTTTGAGATTGCAACTCACCGACGTCGCCAAAACCGGTTGCGCGCGGGGAAAGTTCTTGCAACAGTCTCCTTTAATTTTAAAGGAATTCTTCTCTTAGGTTTTCACCACGATCGTCATACTGTGAACCCTGCATCCTACTGCCAATTTTTTTGCCAAACAAAACGTGCATACGTCAGAAAATGCGCTCATTTCCAATTCGGGATATGGTTGTGTTTCATGACAACGCTCCACCCCACACAGCTGTCTAAATTCGACAAAGAATTCGGGAATTGTTCTAGACCACAGTAGAATATCCTCCCTATAATCCGGACTTATCGTCCTGCGTTATTTATTTGTGTGGACCACTAAAGGAAGCAGTCGGAGGACACCAATTTGACCACGGTGGCGCTGACGAAGTTTTAGTTTGTAACTGGCTGCTATCACAGCCACGTTTATTTTATGAAAAAGAGAACAAGAAAATAGCTATCCGCTGGCAAAATGTGTTTGCCGTTGAGAAGATTATGCAGAAAATAGGTTCGTGTGTATGAGATTTACTGATGGTTTAATAAACGTATGAAAAAAATCCGGTTTTATATTTGACTCATCCTTGTATGCTTGTGCTGTAACATCGAAAAAAACAGCATTTTCGCGTATTCGTAAAAACAACTTTGATATTATAGAACAGACCTACACATAAAGATGCACAATGTACAAATGTATAACTACAGCTGGTTCGCGTGTCTACAACGCGATTTTGCAAGCGTCTCTACAGCAACGAGTTTTCGTAGCTCAATAGAAGGCTGTCGTTTCCGCCCACAGCCGTTTCCACTTTGCAGTTGAAAGCTGTCAAAAGCGATGCCGGTTGCCAGGGATTTTGTTAAGCTGCCTCGGCTACAGATGTGTCTAAGTTAAGAATAAATTATTAAAAATTCATAAATGATGCGGCAGGTTTTCGCGCATTTGAGACTTTATGACGTCATATCTCTTGAACTATGTGTCATTGAATGATGTATTTGTTTATATAGGCCTACATTCAGCGGCATATGTGGATATTGCCTGCGAAATATATTGCGAGTAGAGTTAGTAGAAAAGAAATAATAAATTTAAATGTCATGCATGATGCGTCAGTTTTTCACTTAGCTCATTAGTTATGATATCATATCTTCCTGAACTGTGACAGGTAGGTGTCTCTTACCCCGACATCTATAGCTACATTTGAAACCTTCCCGTCTCCTCTATATCTCTTTTGTTACGCAACCTTCCCTTCTACAATAACCTATGAAACCTTCCCTTAGGATTTCTATCTCTTGCTTAATAAAAACAATGAAATCTTCCCTTTGAAATTAATTCTCTTTCTCAATCTCCGCATAAAAATTTAAATGCTGCTTATTAAAAGTTATTTTCTGATTATTTCGACGAAACATAGAATGTGTCGTCGTCGTGGCCCTCAGTCGTTATCTGCAATAACCTAAAACTGTTCCTTACCTCTTTTCTACTGTTACTGGATCGCCATCTGACTGCTACATCGAACTGCGACATGAATATACTTACTCTGTTTTACTATACTTTATTAACTGCCGGTGGGACGTCATAATAAGTGGCTGTATTTATTACCAAAACTGACGTTATTCTTTAATAGCAAAGCTGACTTTATTCTTTAATTAATTTGCCTGAAGTACGTCATTCATAGTTAAACTTTTTCTTGACAACAATAAAATTTTGCGAATTTTTACGTTGATGGTTTTTGGGATGGATTTAAATCAGTAATGCAACATTGCTGACAAAAATTAATTATATTCTGAAAACGATTCTTCAAATATTTACTGTTGGTAATGAAATGATTTTACAAACGTTCACCTGGGACTTACTTTTTTACAATAATCATACAACTAGCATGGCGCAAACATACCTTCAGTAGTCTTGAGTTTCTCAGAAAGAATAATTAAATAATATTAGTTCCTTTTATGATAATAGTTAGCTGATGTCTCTGCACATCCGTTTATAATCTCTTGTAAATCATAGCTGGTGGCTGGCAGGCACACCGCTCCTCTCAGCCTCTCGCTTCAGACCTGCTACCGACTCGCTTCACATCTCGCTTACTACTGACTTACTACGAACGCTAAAGTGCGGTCTCTCCCACCAACAATGCTTTCTGGTGCAGACAATCCCTGCTACCATTACAAAATGTATCAATGCGTGGTCTTTCCCGCTCTTTGGTTCAAATGGCTCTGAGCAGTATGGGACTCAACTTCTGAGGTCATTAGTCCCCTAGAACTTAGAACTAGTTAAACCTAACTAACCTAAGTACATCACACACATCCATGCCCACGGCAGGATTCGAACCTGCGACCGTAGCGGTCTAGCGACTCCAGACTGCAGCGCCTAGAACCGCACGGCCACTTCGGCCGGCTTACCCGCTCTTTTCTTAAAATGTATCCATACGCAGTCTCTCTCGCCCTTTTTAAAATTATATCAATTTGCGGTCTCTCCCGCCAACAATACTTTGGTGCAGACATTCCCTGCTACCACAATTATTTCCAAAATGATAAATATTAAATATTCCTACTTAATCCTATTAATAATATATAAAAATCTTTCATAAATTGTGGTTTGACAATAGACAATAGAAATACACGCATCTTACACATTATAGTAAAGAATATGTGTACCAAGTTGGTTCAAAGCGTTCCAGAAGTTTAGGAGGAGATGCGGAACATGTATACATACACATAGTTAACACATCCATTTTTATAATACGTATAGACTGGATCATGGGTAGACTGATTTCTGACGGTGTATCAAAGTTGACAATACGCCTCTTTCTTCATGCAGTATTAACTTGTTGCGTCCGTTGTCAGTCTTAACTGACGTGGTACAGTTGGAAGAATTAAAGAGGGTATAAAAGGTGCACAGCTCAAGAAATCAATCATGCCCAGAGGAGATCACAGTAATATCATGCAACACCATGTCTGCTCTTTGTAACGGCCTCAGTTTGGCGAAGAACAAAATCAACACGTTGCTTCAGGTATTCCATATCCAGCTGCAGCCAGTCATTGCTGATCAGACTATCAAACTGCGCGGACACTAATTTTTCCGTTTCACCCGCAGTTATAAATAATTCCAGACATTTTCTATGATACTAAGTTCGTGTGGTTAAGCGGGCAAGTAGACGCTAAGTTCGTCAAACCACGGCTGTTGTCATCTGGGAAGAAGGGAGTGTCCACAATCTACTCATCAAGAAAGTGTAAAAGAAAGAGCAACTTTTCGTTAGCGAATGGGGAAGTAAATATCCTGGTCCATGTTTGTGGTAACCTCAATGAGTGGACTCAGATCATAGGACTAAAACCGACCTCAAAATGCCACAGAAGCATCTCCGGTCTAATCTACACCGAACACATTCTGCATGTTAAATGACTTATTGTACGTCAGTGTTTTCGACTCTTTGTGTGGTGTCACCGCCAGACACCACACTTGCTAGGTGGTAGTTTTAAATCGGCCGCGGTCCATTAGTACATGTCGGACCCGCGTGTCGCCACTGTGTGATCGCAGACCGAGCGCCAGCACAAGGCAGGTCTCGAGATACGGGATAGCACTCGCCCCAGTTGTACGGACGACGTAGCTAGCGATGCACACTGTCGAAGCCTCGCTCATTTGCAGAGCAGATAGTTAGAATAGCCTTCAGCTAAGTCAATGGCTACGACCTAGCAAGGCGCCATTAGTAACATTGCATGTATCTACAGAGTCTCACTTGTATCGTCAAGAGCGATGTACCACAAGTATGGATTAAAGTTAAGTATTCCAGAAGCTACGTACTTTTCTTTATTGCATTCATTACGTATCCTGTTTCAGACCTCACGCCCATCTGCGTGAGCTTAGCGCGTGCCTTTCGGCTACTTCCGTGGCGTGGCTGTCTTGCTACGCCACAACACTTTGCACCATTCGAAAAGAGGCACAATCGCGTCTCTTCTGCCCACACTACACACATCCAGTCAGCTACTGTCTAGTTTCTGTTTTTATTTAGCTCACTCCAGATGCACAGCCTTATCTGTCGTTGTGAGCAATAGTCTTTTATGACACACCCAACATAACATGTTTACTGCATTCAGTTCCCTTCGCAATGTTCGCTCAGCGACTGGTCGAGATGGACCTGCATTCGTTGAGAGCGGCAGTTCCTGTAGGTTTTAAAAGCGATTGTCACTGCCAAGTCGTGACATTCGTCTCCGTTCCATGACTGTTAGGAGTCCACCATTTCTTGTAGACCCGTCGGACGTTCCACGTCGGTACCCCAGCTGAATCGGCAACTTGATTTACAGTGTGGTGAAGTGTACTTGCAACCGCAATTGTTACTTTCTGCCATTCTGGTGCGTCTAGATGTCACTGCACTTTAAGGCTGCTACTTATTTTTCTTAGTGAACTACGTACATGAAAATATATGACATCAGAAAAATGCCGTGAAAACGTGTCCCTTCTATACAGAATTTTTACCCTTAAATAACTGATATCGCTGTATGAGCATAGCTTTAAAAACATGTTCAAGATCAAGAGATACTTAGGTTGTGCAGTGGGAAAAAAAGGGGCGTGAATGAATTTAGGATTACTTACTTCTCAGAATTTCGAAACCTGATTCAGTGACTGTATAGTTGATCGTCACAATGAGACTGTGAGCATCAGACTGATAAACTAACATCTGCCGCCACTTTGAACATAATCAGGGAAATATCAAGCAGTCTCAGAGTTTCAGCAGCACCACTTAACTTCCAAGCTGTGAAACGAATGCCCTTTCAAAGGAACCATCCCGGCATTTACCTGGAGCGATTTAGGGAAATCACGGAAAACCTAAATCAGGATGGCCGAACGCGGGATTCAACCGTCGTCCTCCTGAATGCGAGTCCAGTGTGCTAGCCACTGCGCCGCCTCACTCGGTACAAGTGGTTTACCACAATAATCTGGTCATCTCTGTATTGTCTTAAGTGTCATTTCTGTCAGTCTTATTGTGTATTCCTTTTTGTCTGCTGCCCGCCGCCATGGCCGAGCGGTTCTAGGCGCTTCAGTCTCGAACAGCGCTGCTGCTACGGTCGCTGGTTCGAATCCTGCCTCGGGCAGGGATGTGTGTGATGTCCTTAGGTTAATTAGGTTTAAGCAGTTCTAAGTTCTAGGGGACTGATGACCTCAGATGTTAAGTCCCATAGTGCTCAGAGCCATTTGAACCATTTTTTTTGTTTGCTGCCGGCCACTGTAGCCGAGCTGTTCTAGGCGCTTCACTCTTGAACCGCGCTGCTGCTACGGTCGCTGGTTCGAATCTTGCCTCGGGCAGGGATGTGTGTGATGTCTTTAGGTTAGTTAGGTTAAAGTTGTACTAAATCTAGGGGACTGATGAGCTCGGATGTTAAGTGCTTAGAGCCATTTGAAACATTTTTTTTGTTTGCTACAGTAAACTGCAGCGTTTCTTTCTATGTATGGTCCATGTTCCATCTAGCAATGTTAACCTGCCATTGACATATCATGCGAACGTTACTTCCGTCCTTAATATTTGCACGCCAGTATACGAAGAAGTTATTTCTGTGGCCACTGCGCCATCACGTGAGGCCCACGTACCCTGCGTTCCAGAGAAGAAGCGCCGTATTCCAGCCGTGTGCCTTGGACAAGAATGCGGCCGGGGCAGCGCCGGGGTGAGCAGACTCAATTAACGGGCGCTGCGTCGCAGTCGCGCCCGCGTCGCGTCGCGTCGTGTCGCCGCGCAGCCACCGTGACTGTGTAATCACACGCCGGCCGCCGCGGCCGACAAAGGCGCGGCCGTCCGTTCCGGCGTTCTTGCCGCCGGCCGCATATTGAAAAGCCGGCCGCCGACTTGGCGGCTCCCGCCTCCCCATTAATTGGAATCCCCGCACAAAACACGCCCGTTTTCTATCAGCGCTGCCTCGGACGTGACTGCGGGGACACGATTTCACGGCCGAGCCAACGCCCCGCGCCTGTCCACCGAGTGTCCCCGTCAACTCTTCTTCTCCACAGTGTCCGTCCACCGGCGGAGGCGCTGTTAATCGCGTACGTGGCGTCGATTGAATGCAGCTCTTCAGCAGGGGCACAGTACAGCTCAACAAAAATGTGCACGCAAACGTTATGAAAGACATACGTCTTTTAGTCTACGTCTTTCATTAGAATATATTCTATCAATTAGGTATGGTACTTTTCATTTCTGTACTCCATCGTTGTCATATTGCACTCAGATCTGGTCTGTGGGATATGTGTTTTATTTTATCCCAACTTTCCCTTTATAATCAACAGCCTCTATTTCATGAACATTATCCGTCTTGCAGGAAGTCCATTGTAATGTACTCCCATTATCATAAGAATAAACCTGGTGTAAACGAACACAAAAATGTTTCAAATGCCTCTAAGCACTATAGGATTTAACATCTGAGGTCATTAGTCCCCTAGAACCTAGAACTACTTAAACCTAACCACGCTAAGGGCAGCACACACATCCATGCCATAGGCAGGATTCGAACCTGCGACCGTAGCAGAAAGCACGGTTCCTGACTGAAGCGCGTAGAACCGCTCGTCCACAACGGCCGGTTAAACAAACACAAACGCTATGATTGGTCACTAGCCGTAGCACACGTACACTGGTATTATTACGTTCTTGGAAGTAGGTCCTACTTATGCGTGCAATATATAATTACCAAGTTACATTAAATGAAACCTTAAGATATTCATATGTATTAACAGCCATCAATGTATTTCTTAATCACGCTTTAGCTATGTAGTTTTTATTTCAAAAATCGTGTACAGTCACCAGCTGTGCACTGTTGTGCCCCGATTGTCGATCTGTTAATACGCAGTGTGAAAATGGTTGAGGATGCTTACTATTCCGCAGCGAAACACGCGTGTAAAAAATGGTTCAAATGGCTCTGAGCACTATGGGACTTAACATCTGAGGTCATCAGTCCCATAGACTTAGAGCTATTTAAACCTAACTAACCTAAGGACATCACACACATCCATGTCCGAGGCAGGATTCGAACCTGTCACCGTAGAGGTCGCGCGGATCCAGACCGAAGCGCCTTGAATGCTCGTCCACACCGGCCGGCAACACGCGTGTAGAACACGATTAAAAAGTGCCAAGAAATTGGCTGATCTTAATGTTTTTCATAAATTTTCAGAGATAATCGGCATTGAAGTTCCAAGGGGCTGTATTAGATAGCGGTAGCTTAGCAGATTGTGTCATCGCTCACAGGTTCAAGTCTCGTAGAATTCATTTTTTTTTCTTCGTTCAATTTGAAATACCTACTTCTTGTAATTGTAAAATTCATCATCATTTTTTATGAATAATGCACGTCTTCTTCTTTCTAAGTACATATTGGGTGCGAAATTCCTGTTTTAATTTCAAACATAAATTCTTAATTATCGATGTTTTCTGAAACATGGAAAACAATCGTATTCACAGCATCGAGCACACCATACAAATGATGCATTTTTACATTTGCCAGTGCACCATTGTAATATAAACCAACAGAACTGATTTGGAACCAAGTTAAAGGATATATCCCCATAAATAACAAGACTGTTAAGCTGCCAGACGTACTGGAACTAACGCACGCAGCTTTTTCACATGTCAATGCCGAACACTGGAGGGGTACAGAACGGCACGTCGTAAAAGAAGAGGAGACAATGTGGCGCCTAGTTGGCTTCGTGGATTCTGTTGTTGATCGATTCGTTATCAAAGTAGCAGATGACAGTTCCAAAACTGATACGGATTCGGATAAGGAAGGCGCTAACAGATTACCTGCCGACGAACTGTAAGGAATACCTCCATTGGCTTCAGTATTCAACAGTACGGTGAAATCCCCTGTAGCACGCTTTTGCATCACACATAGCTCGCTCCTGTGTTTAAGTTAGGAATTTTCATCACTCTTGTTTGTAATTAGAACACTATGTGCGGTAAGAACGAGGGCATTTTATGCTTTCCGTCTGCTCACCTAAGAAGCGCGCGATAGTCTGGAGCTTATATCACTTTTTTTTTTAAATTAAATGACATTCGAAGCTGTAGTTTTTCTTTTCTCGTCTCTTTTTACGTCTGAACCGCAACTGCTCACACAATTGCAGGTTAGTTCGACCGCTGGTTGGCCATTGCTGTCAGAGTTTAATGCGCCAAAGAAGCTGTTGTCCCGCGTTATCACTCAATCTATGTGCATGTAACATAGCATAAAACGTATCCTTATGACCGTACTTGACAGTACTGGTCACAGCTTGGCTTCCGCTCCACGTGAAACGAAATCCAATGAGAGTTAAGCAAACGCGGAAGACTACAAAAAAATGTTCAAATCTGTGTGAAATCTTACGGGACTTAACTGCTAAAGTCATCAGCCCCTAAGCTTACACACTACTTAACCTAAATTATCCTAAGGACAAACACACACACACCCATGCCCGAGGGAGGACTCGAACCTCCGCCGGGACCAGCCGCACAGTCCCTCACTGCAGCGCCTAGACCGCTCGGCTAATCACGCGCGGCGGAAGACTACTTGGCGTGACGTTTAGATCGGGATTATTCTTATGATGAACTGAGTGCAGACTGGCTTTGGGTTAAAGTGTATGTTCTGCCCTCTCCGAGCTTAGAAACGGAGGGCTCATCAGTGTATACAAATGAAATAATCGTATGGCACTGTTGGCCGGGAGGCGCCATTTGGATTCGTCCGCCAGGTGCAAGTCATATTTCAGTCGACGCCACGTTGGGGGACTTGCGTCTCGATGATGAAATGACGATGAGGACAACACAACACCCAGTCCATGAGCGGAGAAAATCTTTTGAGAGTTGATTATGTTCTTATTATTGACTTGATGTAAGGAGGGTAACTGTTGCTTTCGCTTTCACTTTAACTATTCCCCAGAAAGCGCATTGGTGTAACACTGAACACAAACACTACACTCGGCACTGGAAGAGAACTTCACAGAAGCACTTTGACGGCACTACAGAAAAAAAGCTTTGAACGCAGGGCACGCTGATTGACAAATTCAACGCATCAAGCATATAGCAACTTAAATGTAACACTTGTCAGTTTGTATACACAGGATACAAATGCTAATATTTTAGAATAAGGTGTTTTTTTTTATATAAACACATAAGAGCCATTAAAAGCTATTGCTTAAAGAGTACCTTTGGCGACGAGTTAATATCAGTCACCAATATCTAACTGAAACTGATAAAGATTTAAAAACATTCAAATATAACAGCGACATATACCAAAAGTTTCCCACAGAAGAAAAGCATCCACGTAGAGAGAGCAATATGGGAGTAAAACAGACTCTAAACGACTACACTAAACTACCGAGTGACTAAATGTTTCACTCGTTAGAAGAACTATACAAAAAAAAGGAAACCCACAAGCAAGTAAAATGTTGAACACACACGAGATAGAAACAGAAAGCCAGTGCTGGAAAAATATAAGCAAGCAAGCAGAGTTCATATGAGGCACCAGAATGAGCAGGACAACAGTTGCTCATCAACAGCGCACAAAACACAAAGTAGTAATACAATCACTGTGTTACGGAAATTCATCATTTTAATTTGTGGTCTTTGACTATAAAAAATGCGTTCCTATGCCTATTTCTGCAAAAGAAGAGCTGCAGATTAAGAGAAGAGCTTCGAGAGAAACTGTAACTATAAGTAATCCAGCACGACGAAATTTTGATTATTAAAGCTATTTCCATAAATTGTCAACCATCTTCACAAAACGCCATTTTGTTGCATATGTCAAGCTTATAATTTTGTTTAGTATGAATATTATCTATGGAACTAAACTAAGTAAAGACAATATGTTTATACACACTTGGTTCACAACAGATCTTATTTCGGTGATATTAACGTATATTTCTTTTATGATAGAGTATGTACTTTTGTTAAATGGAACTTCCTGCAAGATTAAAACTGTGTGCCGCACCGAGACTCGAACTCTGGATCTTTTCTTTTCGCGAGCAAGTGCTCTACCAATGTACTGTTGTTACTTGTTATTAATTAAGGAATTGAGGTAATTATGAAGGTTTTGCTTTCATTTTGAAGTGCGAACTCTGTATCACCAAGGAATGACAGATTAACTGAACTCCTTATCTCATTCGGTGAGCAAAGAGGAACAATGTTCCATTCATATTTCTCTTTACACATATTTTTACCCGAAGAATATTGCAAAAAATTGGTTTCTAAATGTTTTATGAAAATGTCTTGTAAAAAACTATAATTGTTACTCGAAACGGTCAATTCGTTCTTACCGTTTAATCTTGTTGTCAAAGAAAACTAATTATGTGACAACCTAAATCTCAACATGTCGATGGTTCCAGGCAGCACTAAACAGCTAATGTATCCATCTGAACAAAGCTTTGTCAAACGACTTGTTTCTGTAAAGTATATTGTATTCTTTACTCTGATACATGTAATATATCAGCTGTTCTTGCACCTTTAGTGGTCGATAGTGAAATATTGCGCAACTGCCTGAGTTTCATCGTCTGAGGTTGCGGTTTTGAGTCGTCCCTCTTCTGGGTCGTGATCAACAGTTGGCCGGGAACACTGAAATCACTGTATTTAGTATTTGTTGAAAACGATGAATGACACCCATATAGTTATTCATCAAACTTGGATACATTATTGTTGACGACAAACTGCCGAAAAAAAGGAAGTCCTCGTGATTCATTTGAACTTTAAATACCTGTAATAATGTGAACACATAACTTACTAATTGCACAACACCTAGTGGAAACGAAGTTTCGTACATTTCTACACCATATCTGTTCTAGACGGACGGACCTGACTCTCGTATGACTAGCCTAAATTTACTGTGAGCTGCTTTGTCTTGAGTGCGTGATTAGATTAGATTAGATATACTTTATAAACCGTAGATCCTTAGAGGGGATGTATCATGTCATAGATCAAGAATTTGTAATAAATATTTACAAAAAAAATGGAGCGAAGTTAACATCCTCTTCACAGATCGTAAGTGAAAGCGTTGTCACAGTTGTGGAATAGCAAAGACAAATAAAAAAAAATCTTATTTTAATTTGAAAGCCAATAATAAAATTTTCACAGAACATTCAAGAGCGGAATATAATGAGGCGCATATGATAACCGTCTGGATGTTGCAGGCACGTATCATCGAATAGCAAATCAGCTTACAATGTTTATTTACTGTGATCAGATTATTTGACTGACAATGTGCAGAAGTCAAATTTTATTTCATGTTGCTAATACTATATAAATCTAATAGATTTACTAAAGAACTCCTCAATGCAGTAGGAATTGCTTTAGGCTTGTCTTAAACTGAGCTTTATTGGTATCGGACTTTTTTGGATCCAATCTAGTTATTGAACACCTGCATTCTTGAGTAATGGAAATCTTTCTGAACGAAGGTAAGTGACTTTAAATCTTCATAAAAATTGTTTATATTCTCTGTACTGACTCTATGAACTTTGCAGTTACTTTGAAAAATAAATTTGTTATTTATGACAAATTTCATTAATGAAATAAGCCTTTCCAAGACATTCTTCAGTGCACACCATAAACTATTCGCGGTTCACACTTTTGACCTCGCACATGTTATCTTGGCTTGATGAGTTACCCCAAAAGATGATTCTGTATGATATTATGGAGTGAAACTAAGTGTTTTATTAGTATTTCACCATTGTCTGACCACATTTAAATGACCCATATAGATTTGTTTAGACGTTTTGGGGGTGGATTTAAATCCCATCTGATTTTATAATTAATTTGCAATTCTATAAGTTAAATAGTGTCAATCTCTTCCATCTGACTGTCATCATATTTTAGGCATCTATTGGGAGAAAACGTTGTACGTGTTCTGAACTGCATCTGGTGTGTCATATGTGGTGTGGACTCGAAACAGAAAATAGGCTAGGAATAATTTATTAGCATTAGGTTGGTGCATAAGTTCGTAGTGTTTTGATTTTGCGTTTAGGTGTTCCGGTTGCTGTGGGTTGATTGATCGATTTCCATTTTTTATTTGTAGTTCACTGTTGCTATTTGTGTGTACGTATTGTCGTTTTGTCATTTGGAGATGTCCGCCCCTGGTAGCTGAGTGGTCAACGCGACGGATTGTCATGCCTAAGGTCCCGGGTTCGATTCCCGACTGGGTCGGAGATTTTCTCCGCTCACGGACTGGGTGTTCTGTTGTCCTTACCATCATCATTTCATTCCCATTGACACGCAAGTCGCAGAAATGGCGTCAACTCGAAAGACTTGCACCAGGCGAACGCTCTACCCGACGGGAGGCCTGAGCCACACGGCATTTCCATTTCCATTTGGAGACAGTGAGTGGGGTTGTGGACGCTAGAAAATAGAGTGCCAAGTGGAGAAATTGGAACATTACCGACATATTCTTCAAATGGTTCAAATGGCTCTGAACACTGTGGGACTTAACATCTGAGGTCATCAGTCCCCTAGACTTAGAACTACTTAAACCTGACTGACCTAAGGACATCACACACATCCATGTCCGAGGCAGGATTCGAACCTGCGACCGTAGCGGTCGCGCGGTTCCAGACTGAAGCGCCTAGAACCGTTCGGCCACACCGGCCGGCCGACATATTCTTCTGTCTGAATTCACTAGACGGATGACAGTGGCGGAGGCAGCCAGAATTACTTGTTCTAATGCCAATGGACAGAGCACGACAAGAAAATTATTTTCTTGTTTTAAGGAGAATCGTTTTGACATCGTGACTCTCCACGCTCAGGAAGACCTTCCGGGTTCGATGAAGATTGTTTAAACGCATCCACAATGATCCACGGCTGGTAAATGTGACGAACTGTAATCATTCCACCATTGTGCGACGTTGGCATGCAATGGGAAAGGTTCAAGAATCTCGGGTGTATGGGTACCGCACGCTCTAAGCAAAAATCACAAAAATCAGCCGGTGGCTATATGAGATTCTCTGCTTACTCGTCTATAATTGGCTCGTGAACACCACCCACCATTCCTTATGTTGTGCATCTGGTGGAACAGCGACTTTGTGGTGTACTGCGAATGGCTTCCCCGAGTTTAATCATCACTGTTGATATCTATTGCCAACAACTGAGACGTCTTGCAGGTGCAGTTCAAGATCAAAGACCAGGCCGACTGTGTGAAGTGATGTTACTCCACGATAACGCCACCAACATTCTGGTAGACTGACAAAAAAAATTAAATAAATAAATAAAACAACTATACAGGAACTGATTTAGGAAGTCATTCCGCACTCACCTTATTCACCTGATCTTGCAATCTCAGATCTTTACCTTTTGCGATCTCTATCGAACAACCTTCAAGCAACTTCCTTTCCGCATGAAACTGCGCTCCAGAATGGCTCGACGAGTTCTTCGCCAGAAAACCACGTTATTTCTGTAGTCACGAAATCGAGAACTTATCCCGCGAGGCAGATTTTTATAAATAGGGAAGGATGACTAAACTTCTGTTTTGTACCTGTTGTGAAAATTAAGGAAAAACGCTATGAACTTGCACCAGAGCAACATTTGCTTAAACGTTTTAGGAGTTTTGTGGTGTGCTTCTCCCAACTGAGATCATAGTTAACTTGTAATCACTCCCGACAGTTTAATACTAGCAACCTTTTCTGTCTGGTTGTCGTCATATTTTAGACAAACAATGGAAGGAAAGCTCGCGCAGGTTTGGAACTATATCTAGTGTTCTTTTACAGATTAGTGATAGAAAATAGGCTGGAAATCATTTACTAATAGTTAGTGACTGACTGTAGTCAGTTTCTAATAAATAATCAAGGAGAAAATATCGGTTTTCTCTAATTAAAGTGCAACTACTCACAGAGTTCTAGTGTGAGTTGTAATTGCAATATGGCAGCGAAACATGGTGGATATTCTGATGCCTTAATGCGAAACTGTTTTGCGCTGGAAAAAATTAATTCTAATTTCTGCCTCTAGATGCAAATGTGGCGCTATGAATGCAAGAAAGACGTTTAGAAATGATTCCATATGGAACGGATTAGGAACGAGAGATGCGCAGAAATGGCCAAACAAGTGGGAAAGGTATAATGTTGATGTTATTCTTAACCGCTGCTTACACAATTTGTTCAATATGAACATTGGAGACGTCGACGCGATGCTGTACAGCGCCAGATTTGCACCTGGTGGCCAAAATTGGAACTAATTTTTTTCAGCTGCAAATCGGTTCCGCATTAACGCATTACATTGTCTATCAAGTTTCCGTCACTTGACGTCTGTAGTCACAAACTTTTTGTCAACAGATTACCGGTTTCGGTCTATAATGGCCATCTTCAGATCTGTTTTATAGAAACAATGTCCTAATGTGCTGCAGCCTGAGTGGCATAGTATCTACGGTAAGTACAAGTGACACTAGACCTCTGTGAGCAGCTTCACTTTAATTATAACCAGTAAGTACATTTGAAAAGTGAAATATTCTTACACGAAAACCGATCACTGAGCTGCACAAGAGCGATGGGGGTGGAAGCTGCGACCACAGCTCGCGGGGGCTGTCAGCGCGGACCTGCGGACCTGCCCCCTGCCGCAGGCAGTAGAGACCACCCCATCGGATCCAGACGGCGATATGTTAGCGGCAGAGCGAGCGACTGGCGCGGCCAGGCAGGCCAACTTTATGAAGACAAATCTCGTCACTAAACACGTCGCCGGGGCGAATGGGCCACAAATTGCGCGGGGGCCGGTAAATCTGCGGGGGTTGGCCGGCGTGCCGCCAGGAAGGCGGAAACACGCACTGGGCGGCGCCGCCCCCGCCCCCAGCCACCGCCATTATGTAGGCCGGCCGACAGCGCCTCCGGCGCGTCTCTGGCAGCGGTCACCTGCCGTCGGGTCCCTCTGCAACGTCGGGGGATATCTCACTCTGGATGGATATCCGCGCGATAAGTTTTCGGTTTTCAATCGGATATGTCCACGTCTACCGCGCACTTGTCAGTGGTCTAGGGTGGAAAGTAGTCACTTCTGTATTTTATTGAACAGTTGGTGTTCTATCTTTCCGAATACTGACGGACACGCTTTCGGAAATGGTAACATCTTTGTTTAGTTACAACCAGAAGTCCAAGGCAGTGTAGGCGATTTATAGGGCTAAAAGCTAAATCAGAAAATAAATATGTTTAAATGCTCTGTTCGGTATACAACCTGTTCGTTTTAGCCCTTTTTCAGAGTAAACCAGCGTTTTATACAAGGGTCTTTCAATAAGAAAGGCAATATTACTTTTTCCCGGTCAATTTCGGTTGAAAAAAAAGGTGGAATTTCTTGTGAGACATCGTAGAATATGTGCGCTTCCTCCCCTATAGTTTCATGACGTTCCGATAGGTGGTGGAGTTATATGCAGCCTTGAAAATGGCGTCTGCAATGGAGGTGTGCTCCAAGCAGACAGTTGTCACTGAGTTTGTTTTGGGGGAAAGCCAGAGCGTCACAGATATCCATAGGCACTTGCAGAATATCTGCAGAGGCCTGGTGGTGAAAAAAAGCACGGTGAATCGTTGGGCGAAGCGTCTGTCATCATCGCAACAAGGTCGCGCAAACCTGTCCGTCTCCCGCCTGCTGGGCGGCCGCAGACACAATTATGACTCCTGCCATGTGTTCGTCGCCACAAAAATGCAAACGAACTTCTCTTTCGCCATGACAACGTAAGGCCTCGCCCAAGTCTGTGCATCCGATAGGAGCTCAAAAAACTTCATTGCACTGTTCTTCCTCATTCGTCGTAAAGCACGGATCTCACACCTTCCGACTTCCATCTGTTTGGCCCAGTAAAGGATGTCCTCTGGTGCAAGCAATTCGTGGATGATGGGGAGGTTACTGATGCAGCAAAATGTTGGCTCCGGCGTCGATCATTAGAGTGGTACCATACGATCGTACAGGGCCGTCCAGTAAGGTGGCGTAAGGTCGTCACACAGAACGGAGATTATGTTGAAAGATAGTTTTCTGTAGCTGAAAGAATTAAGAATAATGTTGTGTATTGGAATCTTGAATAAAACCAACATGCTTTTATATGAAAAATTTGTGGCATTACTTATGGAACGCCCTTGGTACGTGCCAGAGTTTTTGGATTACGATCTGGTTAAAGAATAATAAAGACTACACAATAAGATCTTTAACGTTCTGGATCAACATGAACGATTCATCAGATGCGGTAGTATCCTCAACAGTGTCGGCGTAAATTAATGTAATTTTTGCTTGACTGCTTCATCTCTGTTATAATGAATGTAAAACATTTCTAGGAAGACGTTCAATCGCCGGTGCGAATTTGTTTTCCATCGCATTTTTTATCCCTACTCTTCGATAGCGAACACACTTTTGTTTGGACGTGCTGGCTAGCAGAACGTAATTTTTCCTTTGTTTGTAACTGCACATATTTTTCTACACTACTGGCCATTAAAATTTCTACACCACGAAGATGACATGCTACAGACGCGAAATTTAACCGACAGGAACAAGATGTTGTGATATGCAAATGATTAGCTTTTCAGAGCATTCACACAAGGTTGGCGTCGGTGGCGACACTTACAACGTGCTGACACGAGGAAAGTTTCCAACCGATTTCTCATACACAAACAGCTGTTGACCAGCATTTCCTGGTGAAACGTTGTTGTAATGCCTCGTGTAAGGAGGAGAAATGCGTACCATCACGTTCCCGACTTTGATAGAGGTCGGATTGTAGCCTATTGCCATTGCGGTTTATTGTATCGCGACATTGCTTGCTCGCGTTGGCCGAGATCCAATGACTGTTAGCAGAATATGGAATCGGTGGGTTGAGGAGGGTAATACGGAACGCGGTGCTGGATCCCAACGGCCTCGTATCACTAGCAGTCGAGATGACAGGCATCTTATCCGCATGGCTGTAACGGATTGTGCAGCCAC
Source organism: Schistocerca serialis cubense (assembly GCF_023864345.2). Lineage (NCBI taxonomy): Eukaryota > Metazoa > Arthropoda > Insecta > Orthoptera > Acrididae > Schistocerca > Schistocerca serialis. Next base: position 333,042,969 of record NC_064642.1, read on the forward strand.
GTCTCCATTCCCGAGTCAACAGATGGGGACGTTTGCAAGACATCTGCATGAACAGTTCGACCTGTTTGCAGCAGCATGGACCATCAGCTCGGATACCATGGCTGTGGTTACACTTGGCGCTGCATTACAGTCATGAGCGCCTGCGATGGTGTACTCAACGACGAACCTGGGTGCAAGAATGGGAAAACGTCATTTTTCGGATGAATCCAAGTTCTGTTTACAGCATCATCATGGACGCATCCGTGTTTGGCGACATCGCGGTGAACGCACATTGGAAGCGTGTATTCGTCATCGCCATACTCGCGTATCACCCGGCGTGATGGTATAGGGTGCCATTGGTTACATGTCCCGGTCACCTCTTGTTCGCATTGACAGCACTTTGCACAGTGGACGTTACATTTCAGATGAGTTACGAGCCGTGGCTCTACCCTTCATTCGATCCCTGAGAAGCCCTACATTTCAGCAGGATAATGCACGACCGCATGTTGCAGGTCCTGTACGGACCTTTCTGGATACAGAAAATGTTCGACTGCTGCTCTGGCCAGCACATTCTCCAGATGTCTCACCAACTGAAAACTTCTGGTCAATGTTGGCCGATCAACTGTCTGATTACAGTACACCAGTCACTATTCTTGATGAACTGTGGTATCGTGTTGAAGCTGCATGGGCAGCTGTACCTGTACACGCCATCCAAGCTCTGTTTGACTCAATGCCTAGACGTATCAAGGCCCTTATTACGGCAAGACGTGGTTGTTCGGGGTACTGATTTCTCAGGATCTATGCACCAAAACTGCGTGAAGATGTAATCACTTGTCAGTTCTAGTATAATATATTTGTCCAATGAATACCCCTTTATCACCTGTATTTCTTCATGGTGTACCAATTTTAATGGCCAGTAGTGTATATTATTGATTGCATTGCCGACTCGCGGCCTATGTATTGTAAGCACTGCACGGCGTAGAATAATAACTCATAAATAAAGTAAAATCTTAAAAACCGTCTCTTATTTGAAACAAATCATATGTATAACCGCTTGCATTAGACTTTTGTACAAGGGCAGAAGAATGCCTCAAAAAGATTTCAAAATTGGTTTTACTGATTCGAAAATGATTTTCGAACGAAACGTCGCCCTCGTAAGATAACACATTATTACCGTGATTGATGTTCCGAAACGATTCCTACGAGATGCCCTTTACACAATAGCTGTGGGTCCTTTTTTTTTTTCGTCAACGTCAACATAAGCTCTTCGGCTAAAAGCAACTTCCGTACTACGAATAATTTCACATGTCGCCATATTAAAAATCGCGTACGTCGCGGTTCCATCTCCAGTGTGTGGAAACGCTGGCATGCATGTAAGGCTAGTGGTGGGGAGTTGTAAGTGTAGGAAATTTATGCCTGCGTAAACACTGGTTTACCAAAAGGTGCGCCGGTGGAAGCCTGCACTTGCGGACGCTGCATGCTGCACCATGTCACTTGATCGTCCGGAGTGGCCCTGTTGCCCCTGTACGAGCTGCTGGACTGCCGGTATCTGTGCTCAAATTAACGGTTATTTATAGAGGTTCGCGACTCAATTGCAGCGTCGCGCAATGTCTCCAGCTGCGCTCGGCACAAGAAATCAGTGGCCTTGGAGCGTGACAACGGCTTGCCTCATGCCTCATCCTACAGGAGAGCCGCTTTCCAGCTCGTGTGTGTGTGTGTGTGTGTTTCTGTCCCCTTAGAAAAATTATACAACACTGTGCTTAAACTGACACACAATATTTTTAGTGTAACGGTATCTGACTTTCAAAAATACCTACAAAAGAATGGCCCTGACTAACATTAACCTATACCTTTCACAAATCACTTACCTCACAAAAATCTTGGTTACTCGAACTACTGCAATACAGCGAGCGCCACTACTGCCAGCTAAATAAAAGATTCAAACTACGGAAGGCACTAACTACTGATATGCATAGTTAGCAAATGAAAGATTTTAATAGAGAACAAACAATGTATTCACCTTAATAATGTTGAAAAATCATAATATACATAGCAGTTCATGACATCCAGTCTTACAAATTTCAAAACTCTGCTATTTCTCTCCCCAACGCTACGTGCTGTTCACATCCAGCTGCCCAACACTACAATGGCAGACAACAATGCAAACTAGCCACAGACTGCACGCAGCACAGCCAGTGATTTTTATACAGAGCGCTACGTAACGTTGCCAATAAGAAAATATAAACAGCCTACTTACATAGCCCCCATGCTGCCCACCAAAAATTTTACAAATTGTTTTGGGCACTGGCCAATACAGATATGAAAAAATTTTTCATAATCGTAGTTACAATAACAAAGAAATCAAATGCACACACTTATTGATACAATGTTGGTCAAGAGCTAAAATTTTCTCACAGTCCATAAAGACAGTCCTGATCGTTCATCACAGTTAAATTGAAGTGTTTTTCTAAAAGTCTGAGCAGCAAAACAGAATGCACATGGAAGTACTGGATTTTCATGCAGTCTTGAAGAAGTAGTGTTGTCCTTCCAACGGAAAGACAGTGCTGACTCTTGACATGCAGACAGGTAATGGGCCACAACAGAGCAAACCCACAGCAGAGTCAGTCGAAGTTTTGAAGAATATCGACAGGTAGGTCATCACAGAGTAGACCCACTGTAGTCCTAGTAGAGATTATGGTATTGGTGGGCCATCAGAGGTGCAGACCCACTGCAGTCCTTGTAGAAATAATGGTGTTGGTGAGTCATCAAAGGTGTAGACCCACTGTTGTCCTTGTAGAGATGGCTAGCAGCCATGTGTTGCGACTGTGCAGGTGCACAATCACCATCGAAGAGTCTTGTACTATGTAGCAAGTCCATAAACCACCACTTGTGCACTCACAAAGTTTTTTTTAAATTGTCCTTAGAACCAGCAATGCTGTTATCCAGTCCCTTGCTGAATTATTAACACACGTGCAAACACTATCAGTCCCTACTTCTCACATATTGTCCATATACTATGACCAGCAGAAACGTGTGCAGTGAAATGTAACTTACAAGTTACTTAATTTGATGAACTGGTGTCAATTACAATTTGATAACATGAGAATACAATAACAAAGATACAAAATACATCATTAAAAACATAATAATACAGATAAAATTTGTGGTAATACAGGCTTTACAAAACAATAGAAATTAACATATACATCAGTGTTACAGGAATTATGACATAAGTAAATACATAAAAGATCAGAATAACTTTCGAAACATCAACTTCACACATGAGCATTAAAACAAAACAGAACAAATAATGACTAAACATTTTTACAAAGTAAATAACATTATCAGAAAAATTCTACAACATAACTCTTATTAGCTAAACACATTAAGACAGGAAAAACACAAATTCACATAGTGTAATAACACAAAAATACAGGACAGGGTTTGTTCTCAGTGTCACATTTGGTACTGCAGTCCACCCCAATACTTCATTCCATATATCTTTCCTCTTATTTCAACATATGTTTCCACCAAAAAAATTCTATCCAAGCATGCTTTCTGTATTTATATGTTCACGCATTTCTTACCTTGAAAGTGTACAGTACCGCCCGACATTGAAAATAGGTACAACATACTTCATTATTTTTGTCAGAACAACACATTTTTTTCTAATAGTAACTCAATTTCAATTAATACAGTGAAGCAGGATACCAGTGTGGGAAAGAATGACAATTTATATATTTAATTGATGACATGTGCACTCCCACAAAATAAATCCCTACATCCAGTTTGGCGAGATCCGTGAAATGAATGAATGTATGGTCGTCTGCTAACCGCAGATAGTGAATGTGAATATATGATCATCTTTGAGACGATCCTTTGGCCACCTTTGGTGGGACCAAAGAGATGAAATTTACCTGAGCTTTGAGCGCCTGAAATGTGGCTGACCAATATGGTAGCAAGGTGGTCCCCCACTTCAGCAGAGGTGCGAGAGGACCTCGAGAACGGCCATGTTTCAGGACTCTGCCGCTGGATCTTGTGCTGTTAAGACCTGTCTTAGTTGTGCTCTGTAAAGACAAAAGAGTGGAGATATGGTATGCATGTGGAATATTTAAGAGTAGTTTGAAATAATAATTTCTCTATTTCACGAACTTTTGTGGGGAGAATTAAATGTCAGGCAGGTAATATTAATGGGATCGTAGTAATCTTCGGAAGTGACCAACGGTCACAATGAAACCACGTGTAAGAATAAGTTGAAATACTTCCGTGTGCTTAAGTTAAGCTGAATTAATAGCGTGTGTACAATAAGTTGAAATATTTAAGAAATAGCGTGTGTACCATAAGTTGAAATATTTAAGAAATGGCGTGTGTAGGACTTGAAATTAGAGACGAGTACTTCCACGTGGTGAGTACTGTGTGAGTCTCAAACTGTGTATGAGACAAAAGATAAAGAGAAGTACTCGTACATGGTATCAGTTGAGGACTCGCGTGTGTGATGAATACGTTCTTAATATTACTTTGCGTGATATGATTCTGTGTGACGCTAGATTCAAACTCTGAGAGAGAAGCAAGGTGAGTCGCCCGTCTATCCAGCAATGCCACTTGGCTTGCATTGCACAGGAAGACGTGCATATAACTCCAGAGTTCATAGTAGGAAAGTAGAATTACGAAATGGGGCAGTGTCGTGTGAAACTGGGATAAATATTAATTGAAGTGGGAAAGCTGAAAGTGATAATGTTGTGACTATTCCCTGTGTAGTATTTCATATTGTAGTGCGATGTATGTCATGTAATTTGGTTATGTGTGGTTTGCATGGGAGAGTAGCGAGGTAGTTTCAAAAGATTAGTGGGTTATGCTTGTTCCTTTGGTACCGCTCGGTCTGAAGGAAAGTTTCGCGATGATGATTGTGAGGGTCGAAGTGTGAGGTATAATAAAAGATCCACCATCCTATCGAGAAAGTGCACTGTAGCGTTAAGTAATTGCGAGACCATAATATAGAGATTCACCAATGTAAAGCCATGCCCACTGGGCGGAATTTCTCATGTGTTATTGTTGTAGGTTATAGAATTTGTGTGTTTAGGTTATAGAATTTATCGGAATAAATAAGGTAGTGAAAAGAAAAAGATTGGTGGCCTTTTCCTTCGAATTGTATGTTGTCATGATATCCAGAATTTATAATGTGTGCACCACTCATATTCAGTGCGATGGCCATGTGTTGATAAAAGCCGTTAAATAAAAAGGAAAGAAAATGTGGTATTGCCAGGGCATAGTGAACAGAGTTCTGTAAATTACTGATAGTCAGATGCATGTTTCCGTTGCGTATTATTCATACAGGAGGATAATTTGTGACTTAATTGAGAGTACGAGAGTTCATATTACTCGATAAATAAGAATGAATCCACTCGCTTGGCAGACCACTCATCTTGCAGACCTGACTGCTTGATGCCACAGTATGAGCAAGGCATGTGGGGCCTCTCAACCTCATCATTTATTTCCAAGAAAATCCTACCTAAACCTGTTGTCCCTAAACCCTACTTTTTTTGTTCATATCCTCTTTCAAAATACTTTTTTGGCCAAACCATTTTCTTATAGCTTCTTAATGCTTTCTTTCGCTATTCTCCATAATCAGTTTCTTATATAGTCTACCCCCTCTTAAGCTAACTTAAATCTACTGAGCTCAAATGCTAAACTAAGGGATGTGGCAATGCAGCAGCACAAAACAATTAACACAAACAGCAATGTCAAAAAAATGCAAATTGGCAAAGCAAGAAGCAGCAAATGCAATAACTTATATCTAAACATGACAAAGCTCAAGCAGAAAAAATATTGCAGCAAAAATCGCCATGTTTAATACCTACGTCACATCTTAACACTAGAGTGATCCATCACAAGAACTTACTCTAGCAGTCAAGTTACCAAATCATTAAAAAATTATTTATGCAGTTCCTGTGAAGGGAAATGTCTATTTGTGCTCTCTTTTCTAAGAAAGTACATCATAAACATATTCTTTACTGGGTCTGTAGACAGAAAATAGTGATATTAGTACATCTATTAAATTTGCTGCAGTGCTACTAGAAACTCGATATTAAACAAAAAGAGCAAATACATATATAAAGCAACATGTGAAACGTCATTGACTAGGCAAATGGCGTCTCCAAACGCAAACAAAATCTCTCACCTAGAAAGACAATAGATGTAAAATGTTTCTCATCATTTCATTAGGCATTTTAGTAAATATCATAAATTACGAGCTCCACAGTGTAATCATATGTTTTCAAGTTTGAGCGTATCGTATTTGTGATGCTTTCTACAAAGAAATGTCAATAGCAAAGGATAATGGCCTCCTTTTTTCTCCACCTGTACCTCTGAAAGGCACACACTAATGGCTTTTTTCCAGGCGTCTGTCGCGCAGCTGGGTGCCCACGACGCATTACGTGAAGGTCATTTAACTCTCTTACCGAAATATTTACAACACCTGTTTGCACTACAGTGACAGTCTCATATTAAAAATTTCAAAGGTCGAGAATTTGCATTGCAAATGTGTAGAAACAAAATCCTGTAAATATAACAGTGTCCAAAAAATTTTCACCAGCATAGTGATACATTCACGCATCTACACACATTTCATAACTCTTAAAGTACGATTCTCAGTTTCCAACATCCTTTTTCAAAAACCAGAGTCCCTAACCACTACTCATTATTCCTTGCTTTATTACACATATACATATTCGTCGACACTTCTTCAATATCTCATCATAATAAATACATAGCATAATCAGATTTCTCATATAGCATCATCTCATTGATCATGAACATACCTCAAAAGCATAATACACATCGTCGTCATAATAATAACATCATGACATCTCAGTCTAATCTCTACTTTCTGCAGTAATTTCAAAACCTAAAGAAAATTCTCTGCTCATTTCAATAGTGTCATCTACCTCAAACGTACTTCAAAAATCATGATCCATACCAAATACATCATTCAAAGCTCTCATAGTATCACAATGGTTCTGAAAAAATATGGACATTTCACAAAGTACAGACAAAATACAATTTCATTAGTGTGAAGTTATCCAACTGTGTAATTGTGTAAACATGTGTCTCTGATGTAGTAAAAAAATGTTTGTCTCTCAGTTAAATGATCAGATAGCTGTGTAATTTATGTGTTAGAGAAATATGGTACCAATGTGTAAAGTTGTATAAGCAAATACCATATTAGCTAGGGCTCCTTGTGCTTGCCAAACACATGATACACAAAGTAAGCATGTACCCCCCTGCGAACTAGTGTAATTATACCCTCAGGTGTTACAAATTACAGCAATGGAATGAAATGTATCACGGAAAACTTTCTTTGTAATTGAAAAATCTTGAAAAATAAATGGTTTAAGTACAAAATTAATCACTCAAATGCGTGTCCTTCAGCGCTAAATGTGCGTCTTGCTATTAGATACTTCTGTGGAAGTGTCGTAGTTATCGTCCTCCGAAAGCTAAGTTCTGCAAGAAGTCAATGTATTTACCTCATGATAAACAAAAGTGAATTGCTATGCGTATAGATATCGTAGTTATTACGCACAGTACCATGATCCAGAAAGTACTATAATGTAACGTATTGTTGTGCTACGGAAAAGGCTGTCTCATTGTAGCTATACCACAAAAGTTACTACTAAAACATGTTTTACTTTCCAGAATAATTCAGAAAAACTGTGCAGATATAAAACAAACACCGCAAAAGCAACATTGTAAATTGTCACTCATTAGTAGTGTCATTATAAAATCGTGCAGCTGTCACATAAACTAACCACTGTGTCATCTGGTATCTCACAGAAAGTAATTTAAATCCAGAATGTATTTTCAAGTAAACCAAACTGTTGCATTAAAATCTTATTAGCAGTACTGGTAAACGTTCGAAGCATGTGAGCCTTATAGTCGTTACGTAATCGTGCAACTAACAAGCAAGAATGTACAAATAACAACACTGTCGTCTGTTCACTATAACAATGCATTCGTAATTTCTGTTGAAATAAGTTCTCTTGGTTCTCGACTGGATATTTAACTTCAAACACTGTTGCATGTTAACAGATTCTATGTCTGACAAAGCATACTAGTAATGTAAAGTGAAAAGTTATATGGCAAAAACAAAGTTAAAAAGTAGATTATCTTTCAATAAACGGTTTTACATGTGAAATGTGGTGCAATCCTTTACTCTTCCTAGTGCGCAGAGTTTCAACTTCAATGCAATTATCATGCGGTATACGTCGGTAAAGAATACGGGAATTTTTCTCGAGGTTAGCCTCTATGCTATTTTTCTCTGAGCCAGCCGGCGTACGTGGCTGCCTGCGGTGCGAGTCATTGTCTGTCTCTTTATTGGCGTGCGTCGTTATTGGGTTTAGGAGACCTAACTTCTACAAATTCACCTTGTCGAAAGGGCCCTGCCGTGTTTGAATCCCGCCAATTCTGATGCAATTCAGGTCTGTCGTTACGATTATACCGTCTGTCGTCATCTACATCTACATCTACATTTATACTCCGCAAGCCACCCAACAGTGTGTGGCGGTAGATCCCATAATTTCTTTCTTGTCGGTCAAGTGGTGGAGAATTTCTCCCGGAATCGTAACTGCACAGTGCACCATTGCGTCTGAAGTTATTCTGTCTCCCTTGATAATAATTGTTTTGGTTCGCATATTGTCTGTTTCTATGGTTCTCTGTCATATTCATTACTACGGAAGTGCGATCTTTCTCTGTACCTATTATTCTGCCAACGGTTGTCATAAGGGTGGTGTCTGTTTTGGTCACGATTTGTGTTGTGAGAATAGCCTTGCCGTGTCCAATTATTATTTCTTTCATCACGGAATTGCGACGGATGTGACCTGTAATTGTTGTGTCCCTGTTTTCGCATTCCGCGATTGTCAGTGTCAATTTCAAATTCTTGTAAGAGTCCCTGAAAAGCTTCACTGTCGACTTTGCAACGTCCTGCCAAAATAATACGTCGTAAATGTTCAGGTAATTTGATTAAGCAAATGCGGATGAGTTCTGAGGGCTGTACGGGTTTGACAGGTACTGATTCTTGTGCAACATGTCTTCAAAATATTTCACAAGACTGGAAAATTCAGTTTGTTCGAAATGTTTCATCATTATGATGCTATGTTTTACTCGGTCTTGTGTAGCTTGAGACCAGTATGCTGAGAGGAAGGCATGGTAAAATTCTCCTTCACTGTGACAATCGTGAATGACCGATCGCATTCTTACAGCTGCTTCATTCTCTAAGTAGCCACACATAAATTCTAATCTGTGCTGCAATGACCAATTGGGAGGAAAACGAGAGAATTGATGAAGCCACGCTTGTGGATGAATGTCGTTGCCAGAATTCTTAAATGTCTTGAATTTACGTGTAGTAATGAACAGCTTATAGTCGAAATCATCGTGTCGGCGAGTCGCATGTCGGTCATTGTTACGTTTTGTTTGAATTTTCTAATTTGTTCATACTCTTCTGTGTCAGTGAAGGCTACAGGTCTTGTGTCATTCAGATCATCATCTACCTTTGTAGAAAAGTTAGTGAACTGATCCGAAAGTTCAGCTACTTTCTCCGATAGTGGACACATTTCCTCAGTGTGTTTTTCTGAACCAAGTTTCAGAGTGTTCTTTTGTGTTGAAATCGAATCTACTGTGACCTTTAAGTTTTCCTGAGTTTTTGCAAGTTGCGTAACCGAATCGGTAGATGCAACTGAGTCAATTTTGGCTTCCAAGGTCTCATAATTTTCATGAACAATGGTTTGCAGTTCTTTTATGGCTGCTTCGTGATTCTGTAATGCATTTTCATGCAGCGAAAAAATAGGTTGAAAATGCTCACCAATTTGTGTTTTTACGTCTTTACAGACTTTTTGACATTTCGATTCAATGTTACGTAACTCAGTAGTTAAATCTTCACGTGTTTGTTCAAGTGTGGTGTCTAACTTCCGAAGATTTTTTTCCATTGTGTCTAACTTTTGAAGCTATTGTCCCATTTGTTGCATTAATTGTAATAACAATGCACTGGTGTCTGAAACATGTTCCTCAGTGCTATTCGGCAATGCATTTGAACCGGCAATATTCGGATTTTGAAAAGCAGAAAATGTGTCTTGACTTATCTAAGAAAACGGCGAGGACGCAAAACCTGAATCTACAGTATTTGCAAGGTTGTGTCCTATCATTTCTGATTCCTGAGGCAAGCTGTTGCCAACCGATCGCTCGATAATGCTTCCCTGTTCACTAATTGTTTCGCTGCCTACACCATTGTTTGCAGCCCGCTCCATTTCCCTATGCACAATTACCAAATTACTACTTTGAACATTCGTTAATTCAGTACTCGGCGGCGCTAACACACTGCTTTCGTCTTCACTGTCATTTCTCAGTTTACTTTGGAACCTAGTATTATGTTTTTCACACGCCATAATTGTCACAATATTTCGCACGATAACACAGAAAAGCACAATTTGAAGAGCAGAAATAAGAGAACACATTAACATGGCACTGAAAATAATATCTAGTTAATTGCAAGCGCAGCTGCGAAATACTTGGTGCAAATATACATGCATGCCACAACTGTTTTACTGTACAACAATGAAAAACAACAACTACAAAGGAAATTCTCTCTACACGCGCTAGCAATAAACAAAGGCTGCACTAATTGCACAAACAACAAGAAAAAAATCAGAAGATTCCAGTGAGGTATCCTCGGCTAAGGGTCGGCATATGCAACGTCCCCTTAGAAAAATTATACAAGACTGTGCTTAAACTGACACATAATATTTTTAGCGCAACGTTATCTGACTTTCAAAAATACCTACAAAAGAATGGCCCTGACTAACATTAACCTATACCTTTCACAAATCACTTACCTCACAAAAATCTTGGTTACTAGCAATAAACAAAGGCTGCACTAATTGCACAAACAACAAGAAAAAAATCAGAAGATTCCAGTGAGGTATCCTCGGCTAAGGGTCGGCATATGCAACGTCCCCTTAGAAAAATTATACAAGACTGTGCTTAAACTGACACATAATATTTTTAGCGCAACGTTATCTGACTTTCAAAAATACCTACAAAAGAATGGCCCTGACTAACATTAACCTATACCTTTCACAAATCACTTACCTCACAAAAATCTTGGTTACTCGAACTACTGCAATACAGCGAGCGCCACTATTGCCAGCTAAATAAAAGATTCAAACTACGGAAGGCACTAACTACTGATATGCATAGTTAGCAAATGAAAGATTTTAATAGAGAACAAACGATGTATTTACCTTAATAGTGTTGAAAAATCATAATATACATAGCAGATCATGACATCCAGTCTTACAAATTTCAAAACTCTGCCATTTCTCTCCCCACATCCACCACTGCCGGCAGCTCACCTCCAACTGCGCAACGCTACGGGCTGTTCACATCCAGCTGCCCAACACTACAATGGCAGACAACAATGCAAACTAGCCACAGACTGCATGCAGCACAGCCAGTGATTTTTATACAGAGCGCTACGTAACGCTGCGAATAAGAAAACATAAACAGCCTACTTACAATGTGCGCTTTACTGTGGAGACAGAGTGAGAGAGAGATAGAGAGAGAAGTGTCATGTGAACTACACTCTCTGAAATTTGCACCCATAAGGGTTCGAGGAAAGGTCCGTTAATACCCGTGACCGAATTCCGCAACTGGAGCGGCAGGAAGAAGAGCCGAGGCCTCTCAAGCAGTCTTTGGTTTTCTAATATCTACTGATGAAGAGGAATGGAGGTACTCCAGCTACGCCTCTAATACCAAAGTTTATACGAACGGAAGTAACGATAGTGTTTTTTCTGTTTTCTGCAATCACACAATTTTTACTAACAGCCGCATCTTCAGAAGGTACAGTGGAAAATATAAAGATCAAACAACAAAAACGGAATCGTATCTCCTCTGCTTTACAGTAGACGTAAAATAAAATGTTGTCCATACCCGCGAATCAAGGCAAGGCGATACTCTCCGACTCTTTCGACTCCGAGGTCCGATACTATTCTCGACTATGATAACGTGCTTCCATACGTCTCCAAGGTCATACTAAGTATAAAGGACAAGATGAAGCGTCCGCCCTACAGCCGCTATATATCGTCCTGCGACTTCAGTATGTTTAGTCCATTAGAAAAACATCTCAAAGGGGAGCGCTACAACTCCGATGACGAACTGAAGCACACCGTGGAGGACTGGCTTCTGTTACAGCCACACGTATTCTGAGAACAGGGAAGACTTCGACTCGTGAGACAGTGGAAGAGCTGTGCTCAGACCTTATAGTGTCCCTTTCCATATGTTTGACATGAACAATACAAATAACGACAAAAGAACTATACATGTCTAATGTTGTGTGAACTTTAATCCCTAACTGTGATACGGACAAAGTGACGAAATAACTTTTAAAGACAATTTATCGATTCTGATAACAGAAAATACATCATTCTCCGTGATATAAGATCATACGTGTAAACAGAAGAACTGGACACTACAATCTTTGTTATATTATAAAAGGACTGGAAGTCAATGAACTTAGTCGTCTTCTATTGTTTGAGTGCAGAAGGTAAGATTGTATTGCGATAGTTTTTGTCTTACTCTCGTTTAATTACTAGAACATAATTGATGTGTAACAGAGTTACGAAAATGTAATAAGCTGATTTGGAGTGCAGAGTAATCATTTAAGGAACCCACGCCACATTTGTTATAACGCAAGAGTTTGTGTAGCATTTTTTGCAGCTGCTGCGAAGCTAGCTGCCATCATCTTTGACTGAGAAAGTTGGCCGCCATTATCCGGCGGATTTAAACTTTTTATTTCCACAGGAAATACGACGAAGCCGGAGCAGAAGACCTTATTTAAAAATACTATCAAAATTAATTAGCATCAAATCACAAGATTTATTTTATCATAAATTGACTATTTTCAGTGATACAATTTGCTATAGGTCAGATGCCCTTTTGTATAAATTTTGTTATTTGTAGGGAGCCTGGCGTTCGTTTTCAATCAGAATTTGAAGTTTAATTTGGCAACCTGCAAATATAATATTGCTTATTTATAATTGTTTCTTACGAGGTTTTATGTAAGATAGTTTTACGAAATTTAACTTTACGAAATTTAACTTCACGAACTAAATAGAATAACTTATAGCAGAAAGAGACATTACAATCTCTGGCGATTACTTTTGAATAACGTTATGCGCACAGTGTTGTTTCGTATCTTTTCTTTTGAATACCCCTCACAGAAGCTTTCAAAATGTAATGGCAAAGAAGAGTGCTGACGATTAGTTTGATAGCTCGGATGCTAATGAGGAAATACCGAAT